>NC_092773.1:54706656-55059384 GCF_047496795.1 Chiloscyllium punctatum
TTGAATTACTTATATTATCTTCCCATATGCCGATCACTAATTAAATATTTTCACAGAGGCTGGTATCCCTTCGTCAAGTCACTTTCCATTTATACATGCATAGTACTTGCCCATGGTCTGGCTTTTTCGCAGACGGGTCTCAGAGTGAGCAGACGCTCTGTCACTCCTGTTTATATCTGTCAATCTGGAATCCCTGTTTGGACCAGGTTATCAACCCCAATCAGGAAATCAAAATCTATGTCGTCCAGCCGGCAAATCTTGTTGCAAACATTACATCTCGCCCTCTCTAAGGGTCCAAATGCAGACTTGTTCAATTCCTTGTAGACTGTCCTGGGCAGGTCTGACTCCTGCCTCACAGCCTCACATACCGCTTATTGTACCTGGAGCATCTCCGAAACAAAAGATCCACGACATCAAGCAGTCGAGTTTTTGAGTTTGCCACATCTGCCATGCCCATTTCATCTAAAGATGTCTTCAACTGTATGTGAATGGGGAGAATCCATGGGTTCCAATAACCTTTGTGGATGATCAGAGGGGCAGAGTATGCTTGTTTCCTAGCCCACTTGCAAGACGACAGCTTTCATATGGTCGGAGCACCTCGTCTGCCTGAACTTTGTACATCACTGCAACTAACATTTGGTCAACCATGCCTCTTCCAGATGCAGGGTCATGTGACTCGTTCGGCAGGAAACTTCATTCCATGAAAGAATCTGCTTCGCTCGCTGAGAGGAGTCGAGTCCAGCATTGGCGTTCCTGATTCTGATTCCTGGCACACAAGCGGACTTCGACAAGTTCTGAGACTATTTCGAATGCATTTTCACCACGATCCATTGATACCATGCAATGTTACTTTGTATCAGGTTCCCATGCAGGACTTTGTCAAAGCCTTTGCTGAAAAATCACATCGGCATACTCGAAAAAAAAGCAACCAAATTAACCAGGCATGATTATCCTATGATAAAGTCATACTTACTCCCCATGACCAAACCTTGCCTCTCGAAATAGCAATTGAATTGCTTCTTGCCTCTTTCCTGCAATTGTTTCCCTTTCAATGATGTGAGACTCATTTGTCCATCATTCCCAGGTCTTTCCCTTCGAGTTTTCTCTTTAAAGTGGAATCAGATCGTCTGTTCTTCAGTCATCTGACACTCCCTCTGTTGCCATATTCAACTTAGAAGTTTGGATCAGGCCCTTTTCTCTGCCTGGATACAACTCATCCTGACTGGGTATTTGTTGAATAAGAATCCAGAAAAAAAAAACAATGCCTGCTCTCATCTTTTACCAATCTGATCAATCTGTTCACAGTTCATGTACTCAAATTGTGTGCCTGCATTCTCCTTCTCCAAGTTAAAAAAAAATGAAGTGCAAATTTCTAGTCTGTTGATATTCTCTAGTATCTAGCAGAGAGCATTGGTACCTTGTCAACTATATTTGTGCGCTGGTAATTTTGTTCACATTGAAGGACTTGTAAAATTTCTTGGGATTCTTCATCTTCTTGCCTGTCCATGCTCCGAAAAAGTCGGAACTGCAGATTCTGGAGACTGGAGTCGGAACGTGTGGCGCTGGAAAAGCACAGCAGTTCAGTCAACATCCAAGGAGCAGGAGGGGTGATATTTTAAAGCATAAGCTTAGCATCACGAATGTCCAAGAATCAAGAGAGTGCTGATGAATGTCTTATCCCAAAACGTCAACGATCCTGCTCCTCGGTTGCTGCCTGCCGTGCTGTGCTTTTTCATCAAGTCACTTATTACCTGATTCGATATTGGTCGGGCTGGAATAGCACAGCCTGTCAGGCAGATTCCGAGGAGCAGGACAGTCTACGTTAAAGGCATAAACCCTTCATCCTGAATGAGGCACGGGTGTCAAGGGGGCTGAGAATCAAATGAGAAGGGGTGGGGCTGAGAGAAGACAGGTACATGCAAGTGGGGGTGGAAGTGTAAGGATGGAGAGGGGACTTTTTGTCTGTCCATACTCCCATTTTAGTCAATTTCCGCTGTGTGAATTTTCTAAGTTTTACTGTGATCAATTCTCACTTTTTTGAATGTCTCGAAAACAGAAGTTAAAATTCCTTACCAGACAATCTTGCCATGTTAGGGATTAATCCAGAAAATGTCAGTTTCATGCCCTCTGTGGTCATTATACGTTTCCTTGGATATGGAGACGAAAACTGGAGATAATACTCCAGTTCCAGTTTCTACAACACTATATGTAACTGATGCAGAATCCCTTCCAATTTTCATTAAATGAAAGCTATCCATTATTTTACCTTTGCACTTGCATATGTTCGTCCCAATCCCTCTCACTTCAAATATATTCACAAACTCATTGTGTGTAGTATTAAAATATACGACCGAATATCGGGTTATATTACATCCACTGCTTCTCCATTGTCGCTATCCATCAGAAAGATATTCAACCAATTAAAGAAAAGTCGATTATATTTTCCCTTTCAAAAATGCTTCGTAATTTCCTCCTATGCTGCTATTATTTGCTCAATATCCAAAAAGACAACCGAAAAAATAGATTCCAAAATACTCTTGATGATAAGGTGACTAATTTGTTTTTCACGCTCCCTATTCTACCCTGTTTAAATAATTGGATTGACATCAAACCTACCAGTTGTCCTGTATGTCTACCTACCTTTGCAGAATATATGAGGAAATAACACAATAATTACAAATGCAGTAAATATACCGACTGATTCTTTCTCCAAAGTTCTGTTATGAAGGACACGTGACCCATCAATTCTCAATCCAGCTATGTTCTCAAATACTGCCATGTTACTGATACGAATGATTTCTTTTTGACCACTTAATTCCCATGGTCAGTTGGTATTTCTGGGAGATTTTCTAGATGATCTGCAATGAAGGCAGACACCAAGAAACGTTCCACTTTCCGTGTAATTTCTATGTTCTCCATAATAAATCATCCTTTTCGGACATTCACATACTGTTTCACACTTGACATTGTTTTATTTTGCTTTCAAACATTGATAGAAGATTTTCATGGTCCTTTATGTCTTTTCTTAGTTTGCATTCAAGTTTCTTTTCCATTTCCATGTCAGAATGTTGATCGTCCTTCGTTTCGTCCTAAATTTCTCTGAATCCCCTGTCTTATTCCAATAAGTAGTATTTTGCTGAACTTTTACTTTTGATCTAATACAATTTTTAGCTTCTTTTGTTGAGCATTTCTGAGTCCGCTTTCCTTTTTGCTTTTTTCATCTTTAAGGAATGTCTGTACATTGCACACCTTTTTCAAATAAACAGATATTGCCTGAATTCCATTAACTATTATTTCATAAACTTCTCCAATTCACTGATGCCACCTTGCGCTTGATATAGTCGTGGCGTGCATGGATCAGGATTTTAACCTTATTTTCGAACAAAAACAACTGTGACCAAATGCCAATTAATGTTCAATACATTGTAATCAATGTTCCCAGAAACTCCTTTGCAGAAAGAGTTTTAATTATTTGTTCAGATCGCACATTACCAATGCAAAAGTCGGCCAATTTCCAGCTCGGTTTTCAATATACTGTTTAAGGAAACTATTTCATACACACTATTAAATCCATTTTTGACATTATTAGTACTCTTGTGCGAACGCGATTTAGATCGAATTTATGTCGTCTATTATTACTCCTGAGCCCACAACCATACATAACTAATTTCCTGTTGAAATGATGCCCAATACTTGTACTGCAGCTTTGAAATGGACATAAAATTACCATTAATATTTACTTCTACTTACTATTTCTGAGCTCCACCTGAACAGATTCTGTGGAATATGAACGATACAAGCTCGGGAAAGATAAATGGCAGAATTAAAAGAGGTATCCAGCGATACCTATCTTGACGTTGAGATAACACACTGTCTTATTTTTTACTTCTTATCAAGTATTATTATGACAAGGTTTGTGACGGTTTCTGCTCAGGTTGAGGTTTAGGGTGTAGGTTTGCTCGCTGAGCTGTAGGTTGATATCCAGACGTTTCATTACCTTGCGAGGTAACATCATCAGTGTCGACCTCCAAGTGAAGCGATTCTGTTGTCTCCTGCTTTCTATTTATATGTTTGTCCTGGATGGGGTACCTGGGGTTTGTGGTGATGTCATTTCCTGTTCATTTTCTACGTGGTTGATAGATGGTATCCAGATCTATGCGTTTGTTTATGGCGTTGTGGTTGGAGTGCCAGGCCTCTAGGATTCCTCTGGCATGTCTTTGCTTAGCCTGCCCCAGCATAGACGTGTTTTCCCAGTCGAAATTGTGTTTCTTTTCATCCGTGTGTAGGGAGAGAGGGTCCTTTTTTATGGCTAGCTGGTGGTCGTGTATCCTGGTGGCTAACTTTCTTACTGTTTGTCCTACATAGTGTTCGTGCAGTCCTTTCATGGAAGTTTATAGACGACATTGGTTTTGTCCATGGGTTCAACTGGGTCCAAAAAGTTTGAAAGTTTTTCTTTGCGAGTGTGGATGGGTTCATGCGCAAAGCGGATTCCGAGGGGTCTTAGTCGTCTGGCTGTCATTTCTGAACCATATTTGATGTATGGTAAGGTGATTAGAGTTTCTGGCTGTGTTTGATATATTTGTCGTGGTTTGTTCTTGAGGAATCTGTGGACTGTATTTTTTAAGTATCTGTTCCTCTTGAAAAATAAATTTAAAGGGGCAACATTTGCTATCTTCTAGTCATCTGACACTATTCCTTTAGACAATGACAATAGAAGGATCAAAGCCAAAGGCACTGCCTTCTCCTCCCTGGCTGCCCAGATAATCCTAGGATAAATCCCATCCAGTCCAATATATTTTCAGACTTTCCAGAACTGCTAAAACCGTCTCCTTGTGAACCTCAATCTCGTCGAGTCCAGTTGCCTGTATCTCAGTAAGATGCTTGACTACATTGTCTTGTAAGAGTGTGAATACTGACGAAAAAATGTTAATTTCGCGCTTACCCATCTCCTCGTACACAACTGACAACTTCCCAGGGTGGCCCTTGATTCGATCTCATCTCAAGAAAGTCATTTTTTGATCTCTGATATATCCGTAGAAAGCCTTCGTGTTTTCCTTGATTCTTTCTGAAAACTACTGCTCATGACCCCTCGTGGCTCTTCTCAGCTCTTTTTTTTTATCTTTCCAGCTCACTTCTAAGTCGCAAAGCACCTTATCTTAGCCTTCTCTTCTCATTCCAACCTAAGCCTTTTCTGTCTCTTGACAAGAGATTCAACTACTCCTTCGCTCAACTACTTCCTCCCTGCCGGACCAGTACATACTTATCAAAGATACCAAGTAGCTGTTCTGATTAAGTCCCAGAATTCAATTGGTGCCCATCCCCTGCTGTTTCTGCCCCAATCGTATGCATCGAAATCTTGCCTTATTGGATTGTAATTGTCTTGCCCCGATCTATAACTTTTACCCTGCAGTATAAATATCACTTTACATGGCTAAAGTAAACTTAGCGATTTGTTGTTACGATCATCAAAGTCCCCTTTTTCTTCTGAGCAATAGGGACTCAGCTCCAGACACCGATACCCCATGGATTATTCCTGGTAATTCGATCTCACAACAGTGTCCATAAAGGTATACATGTTGTTGAGTGCAACGGCCTCGGGTGATCCCTGCACTGACTGCAAGTTCCCTTTCCGTCACCTGAATGTGACCCGTCCGCCTGCTTCCTTTCCATGAGGTGTGATTACCTCCCTGTAATTTCTCTCAACATCCCCCTCCCTCTCCGCAATGATCCATTGTTCATCCAGTTCCAGCTCCAGTTCCTTAACGCGGTTTTCAATGTTCACGAGTTGAGTGCTCTTACCGCCGATGAAGTTAGCAAGAATTGCAGCAGGTCACCCTTCCCCCAACATTCTGCAGGAGGAACAATCAATTGCCATCACCTTCATTCCCACATATCCAAGTTTCCAGACATCTCAAAAATAAAGAATAATACAAAATCAATTACCTTCCCAAATATGTTATCTCACTTACTCAGCCATCTCCAGCTCAGTGCGTGCTCCGCTTATTCACGGGAAACGTTTTTAAATCAGTGATTTAGCTTCCCTGCAGCTCGGTCGTCGTTGTTCCCATTTTTCCTGCTACTGAAAACAAAACAGAGCGCCTGGGGCTCGAAGCAAGTTTTTAAACCAATGGTTCACCTCGCCGGCAGCCCCGTGGTCGTCTTTCCCGCTCTTCCTTCTGCTGAATGTAAAATCTCAGGAAGACATTCATACAATAAATTTGATAAACCGGTAAGACATGATCAGATTAAGCCAAATTGGAGCAGCCTATTTAAAGCATGTGCCCGTCACATGGAAATTGGACGGAAATATAAAGATTACGGCGAGGAAAGAACTCAGGAGGATCATCTTCACTGGGGAATTAAATGCAGTGTCCAAACGATCAGTATTTTAAGAAAAAAATGTTGTATTTCATTATCAAGGAATGCATTACGGGGCATTTGCAACATCAAACTACAAATCATCAGATTCCGACAAACAGCGTGGAAAATGAAGATCCTGTAAAATATCCGAATTTACAGAAGGAATTTAATAAAATGCCGCAAATAAAGATTGATACGTTAGATAAGGGCACGTGGCTTTGGAAGCAATTCATGAGCTTTGTCCAGTTTTGGGGAAACAAACAATAATGCATCGACGGAATAGTCAACATAAAGCTGAAAATGTGTTGCTGGAAAAGCGCAGCAATTCAGGCAGCATCCAAGTAACAGGAGAATCGACGTTTCGGGCATGAGCCCTTCTTCAGGAAACCTAGTTAAAAGAAATACCCAACAACAGATTATGATCCACCAAATGTACTCGGAAGAATTGCTTTCTGAGCGCTACTCCTTCATCAGGTGATTGTGGGGAATTAGATTGTCAGACACATAATTTATAGCAGAAGTCTACAGTGGGATGTAACTGATATTATATATTGGAAAATACACGGATTGTCTGTTAAGTCTTTTATAATGACCATGTTGCTATAAGATCTTTCATATGTAAATCACAAGACATTTTTTTTAATGTTAGATTGTCACGTGCACATTAACAATTGGTGTCATGTCAGCCCAGGTAAGGTATTGAAGGCGTTAACTCCTCCTAAGGCTGACAATGTCATAATGATCAGACTGATTCTAACCCAGAAAATGGATTTACAGAATCATACATGGATTCATTCAGTTTTTCAGCGAAGTTAAATATAATTTTGCAAGTACTCCGAAAGCTAGTGCTTTAAAATAAATCTGGAGTGCTCTAAATAATGTGTGTTTTTTTTTAAGTTTGCACAACCTTGTCCAACACCAGCGTCTCCAAATTATGACCAACGTGGACAGAATAGATTAGTCGTTTCATGGTGGGCAATATTTGGGGTGCTATAAATGTCGGTCCTCTGGCCCCAACTGTTTAAAATCTGTCTTATAACTTTGATTAGGGTTTACGAAATACCATACCTTCATTTTCACTTGTAAGTAACATCGATGTAAAAGTGCATTGCAGATAATATGTCAGAAATTTACAACGAAAGTTTTGGAAACTCATATTGTGAATGGACCAATAATTAGCAGATAAGTTTAATTTTTTTTTTCTATTTTGGTCAGAGGAATGTCAAGATACGTTATTTTCTAAAACTGCTTAAGTGCAGACAATATGAGTGAACTCGTACATATCACAGAAAGCTGACATGCAGTCCAGCAGGTCAAGAGAAATGCAAATGCAATTTAAGAGTTTATATCTGAAGGAATAGAGTGTAAATGTAAGACAGTGTTGCTGCAACTGTTCAAGACATTCGTGAGACGGCAAATGTACACTATATGCAGTTCTGGGAACCTGACGTGAGAATTAATTTGCCTGCTTTCGACACAGTTCAGAAGCAACTAGATTGCTTCCAAAGATGAAGAGATTATCGTATGAAGAGATATTGAGCATTTCAGGCCAACATTCTCTGGAATTTAGAAGAATGAGAGGGGATCTGACTAAAAGATGTGAAATGCCAAAGCTGATTGAAAATGTAGCTGTGGAGTGGAAATTTTGTCGCGTGAGGCAATCGAGAGCAAGTGGTCATGATTTTATGATAACGTAGAGCAGTTTTAATACAGGTGTAACGAGATCTTAATTCTCGAAAAGAGTTGTGAATCTGTGTAAATGTCCAGAGTGCAGTGGGTTCTGGGAAATTGAGTAAGTGAAGGGTTATGGAGAGCGAGCAGGGAAATGGAAATAAGGCCGGAATGAAATCAGACGTGATCATATTCAATGCCGTGAGCAGACTTGAAGCGGACTATTTGCTGACTGATGTTCCTCGTTCTTATTCAGCCCTTCGAATGTGCTGTACAGGATCAGAACATAGAGAAGTAGAGCACAGTACAAGCCCTTCATCCCTCGATGTTGTGCCGATCTTTTATCCTACTGGACACCAGCTTCATTGCACTTTCTTCCATGTGCGTTCCAAGAGTTGCTTTAATGTCCCGAATGTATTTGGATCTATTTCCACCGCTGGCAGTGCACTCCAAGGACCCGCCACTCTCTGTGTGAACAACCGAATTCTGACATCTCTCTTAAATCTACCTCCATTCACATTAAAATTATACCTCCTTGCAATTGCCATTTCCACGCTGGGAAGAAGTCTTTGGCTACCTAGTCTGAAAATGGACTCGTGCTAAAAAGCTAGTGTTTCCAATTACACCTGTTGGCCTATAACCTTGTGTTGCGTGACTTTAACTTTGTACTCCCCAGTCTGACACCAACGTCTCCAAATCATAGTCCATCTATGCCTCTCATCGTTTTGGATATCTAGATAACGTCACAATTCATTCTTCTTCGCTCCAATGAGAATAGTCGTAATTTGCCCAACCTTACTTCAAAAGACATGCCCTCCAGTCCAGCCAGTATCCTGGTAAATCCGCTCTGCACCCACTGAAAAACGTAAACATACTTCGTGTAATGAGTGTAATGGAACTGCAGACAATACACCAAGCAGAGTTCTATCGAACTGTAAAATAGCATAGCAGTTCTTAAACCTATTATCCCAGGAAATGCAAGTCAAGAAACAATACGAAATAATAACAACCTTATTAACTGGGATGATAAATTTGAGGAATTGATTGACATGGCCCCGAAGATCTCTCTATTCATCAAGACTGTCACAAATGTGGACACGTTTACTGAAAACTGTGTCGTTTGTCAAGGATATTGTGTTGATTTTTTAATCAGAGTTTTCGTAAACATCTCCCGGTTCAGATTCATCTGGCTTGGTAAAGATATTGAAGGGGATTGAGAGACATTCCTTTGTATGTAAACAAAGAAGACATAAGACCAAAGTGGTCATGTTTTAGAAGTGACCTCTAAAATGAAAGGCGGTTCATCAACTTTCTCACTGAGCAGTTCGGTCCAGAACTACTTAGGAGTTCAGCTGTGTAGACAGGCTCTGTCTCTCTCTCTCCTTCGGCACTTCTCACTTCAAACTGTAAGCATTTGTTCCATTTAAACAGATTTTTTGGGGGTTTTGCTTATTGGTGCTATTGCATTTATTTGGAACAACATAATTAATTCTTGTTTGGATAGGCTGACTTCCGTCAGCGATCGTTTTTCTCTTTCTTTTGTTTCATTGTGTAATTTTGTGAATACATTGTGTCTGTTTTACAACCAGGCAGTCAACCCAGGTATCTCACTCTGCTTATTTTCACTGTACAAGTATCGAATGGAATTGCAAAGTTGTGGTCTGGGCTGCCTGCTTAAGAATGGTTTGACTGGTCTAACTGAGTTCATAACAGTTCGGGGGGGGGGGGGCTCCTGCAAGATTTTAAACAGTGAGTAGTCATTGCCGGTATCTTTAGTTCGGATTTTTCTTTTCTTGGGTGGACAGCATTTGGGATAGCCATGATTCTTTCAGTCGCCAAAAGCTTTATGTATTTGGATGCCGTGACTTTGGAAATTTTGCAAAAGATGAAAAAGACCAAATTGCAGCAATTAGCAGACAAGCTGGAATTGGAACTGCCTGCTTATGTGAGGAAAGTAGAGATTATTACAGCAGTAGTTTTGCATTTAACATTGCTGGAGAAACCATCAGAATCTATACAGGCAGCAGGTATTCAATTGCAAATGAAGTAGTTTGAGTTAGAGTCGAGAGATTAGAAAAGCTCACCAGAAATGAAACAGATTGAGTTACGATTAATAGCAGAAGAGAGTTAAAGAAGAGAGAACGACGGAACAGAGGGAAGAAGGGAGAGCAGCAGAAGAGAGGAAGGAAAGAGAGTGGAGAAAGGAAAAGAAAAAAAAATGAACTTCAATACCGTCACTTCAAAGGGAAAGTCAGATGAAGATGCTGGAGATAAAGTCTGAGGGTATGATTCACAAGCAAGAGGGTGAGGATGAGCAAAGCCCTGGTTGTCAGAAACCGAGTGAGAAACTGTTTGTGAACGGTTATATTCAATATTTCCAAAATTTGATTAGAAAGATGAGGAAGCCTCTTTCCTCTCATTTGAAAAGGTGGCTAATCAGATGCATTAGCCAGCGGCAATGTGAGATTTGTTGATACAATCCAATCTTGGAGAGAGGGCTCGTGCGTTATTCGCATCCTTATCAGAGGAGGTACCTGAGGAGCATGAGGAGGTGAAAAAAGACCATGTGCAGGTCACATGAACCATTATGAGAAGCCTGCAGACAGGTCAAACCAATATTGCGTTTGTAAGGATCGCATACAGTAAATTCGATAGCGGAAAAAGAGCTTAAAAAAGAGCAAACCTACGATGCCCTCAGAAAGGTAATTATTTTGGAGAAATTCAAATTCACTGCCTGAAGTAGTGCAAACTCGACGAAGAGCTAAGAGTTAAAAGTGAAAATGTTAGCAGGTGAATTCTCCGATGATTATGAGCAGGATCCTTAAACTCGGTTTGGCTTCCAGAATTAAATACAGTGCATGAGGGATTGGAATTGTGGGAAAGAGAAATTCTGACGTGGAAAGGGAAAGGTAGATCACAGTGAAGATAAGAATATTAACCGACCACACGGTAAAGAAAAACCTTGAGAGGAGCAAAGAAGTTCAAAATGCGGTGTTTTCATTGTAATAAAGTGGGGCACAGGAAATCACAGTGTTCGTGATCAAGGAGAAAGCCAGATGTAGGAAAACGGCCAGGCCTTGAAGTTTTTTTCCACAAATAACAAAAACACAATGCAAGTTAAACAACTTTCTTCGTGTCTACGTGATGATCAGAGGTTGGTCAGGGAGAAAGTGCCGGATTTGCTTAATAGAATACATGAAAGGGGAAAGTTTATTCAAATAGGCCAGAAGCAGCAGGGAAATGGGTTTCAATATTAAGAGACACAGGATTATCTCAGTCTGTAATGCTGAAAGATGAGGTAATATGTACTCTAGAGGGACAATTGCCAGAAAAGGTACTGGTAACATGAATTCATGGTGAGACAAGAAGCGCTCATTTAGGTGAAGTCAGGCTAGCGACTCCAGAGAAGTGTGGAGAATTTATGGTAGGCTGACTGGTCAAACTCTCAGCTCCACGAATACAATTTGTACTTGCCAATGATAGAGGTGATTCAGCGTTAGGCGTGATTGAAAAGCCAGTGGAGAAGCAGTCAACTGAACACATGAAGTATGTTCATGCAGAATGTTTCCCTGATTGTGTGGTCACAAGATCACAGAAGCACAAGCAAAAACAGACGAAACCAGGGATAGGTCTATGATTAATAAGCTGAAATAGCTATATCCAAAAGGGTTTTGATCAGCGAAGAGCGACAGAACGGGTGCAAATAGGTAAGCATGCAGTAACGTTGACTCTGCTCGGCTAATTTAGTTACAGCAGAACGATGAGAATGTTGCACCAGTTGTCACAGAAAACATCTACAGACAAGAAAAGTGAAAGCATCTCTTTGTATTGTTAATTAACAACTGATGCCTTCCTGAGGAAATGGAAAACATCACACATTCAAGCAGATGAGAAACGAGCAGAGATTCATCCCGTTGTTTGGCCATTAGGGTACAGAAGGCGGTGGTGTGAGTGATGCATCAACTATGACTTGGAGTTAACTTAGGGCTGAAGAAAGCACTTGCTAAAATACAGAGATTTTTTTATCGGCCTGGACTACACAAGGATGGCGTTGAACTTTCCCAGACATTTCACTTATATTCTTTAATAGTGGGCGGCACCGTGGCACAGTGGTTAGTACTGCTGCCTCACAGCGCCAGAGACCCGGGTTCAATTCCTGCCTCAGGCGACTGACTGTGTGGAGTTTGCACATTCTCCCCGTGTCTGCGTGGGTTTCCTCCGGGTGCTCAGGTTTCCTCCCACAGTCCAAAGATGTGCAGGGCAGGTGAATTGGCCATGCTAAATTGTCCGTAGCGTTTGGTAAGGGGTAGATGTAGGGGTATGGGTGAGTTGCGCTTCGGCGGGGCGGCGTGGACTTGTTGGGCCGAAGGGCCTGTTTCCACACTGTAAGTAATCTAAGTAATCTAATCTAATCTAAAACCACAGACAGTAAGAAAACTGCACATTTAATACCTATTTCAGCATTTGAGAAACCTATCAGAAGAGTTTTTATAGATTGTGTAGTCCCAGTACATCAACCAGAAAGTGGGAATAATTATTTATTAACAATAATGGATGTGTCGACGAGATTTCCAGAGACATTCCCATGACGTAACATCACAGCTAAAAGTGCTGCAGTAGAATTACTTATTTTTTTACGAGATACTGTCAACAAAGGAGATCCAGTTAGATCAAGTATCAAACGTCGCAACTAAACTATCCAGGAATGTCATCGATAAATTGGGAATAAAGCAGTTCAAATCTACTGTGTCCCATCTCGCATCGCAGGGAGCGCTGGACAGATGGCATCAATCAGGCAAGATCATGTTGCCCGCTATTGGTCAGGATTATCCAGAATAATGGGATAAGGCAGCTTCATTATGGACTTTTTTCCGATGAGAGATGCATGTAATATATCGACCAAATTCAGTCATTTGAATTATTTTTTGTACATGAAGTACGAGACCAGTCAAAATTGGTTGAAGAGAAATTATGAGTCAGAATTCAGAGACCATCCATTTGGACTTTATATCAAGATTTAGAGAACGATGAAATAAAGCTTGAGAGTTGGCTAGACAACATTTAAAATTATCAGAGCATTAAATGGAATAGGAACGGGTACGAAACCATAAATGAGCAATCTTACAATTGGGGATGAGTTATTGGTGTTAGTTCCAGCCTTAAAAATCAAGGTTGAGTGGACCTTATGAAATCCAGAACAAATTTATTGAGGTGAACAACTTGATAAGGCCTCCAGAAGGGAAATATCCCACAGAGTTCGTTGTGTATATTCTCAAAGTTATTTTGACAGGGAAGGAAAGAAGAATCACGTCTAGACGATTCCGATTTAGACGTTCATTTAATCAAATTCGCAATGACGAAATTGGCAATATTTGGACAAACTGTTGAGTTACTTTCCATAGGAAAATCGAAATGAACTGAAATAATTATTGCTATCAAATGGGGAGATATGCGGAAATACACTGGGAAGTGCTGATCCAATTATGCATGATTTAAAGGTGATGATTTTCCTATTAAGCAAAATTCTTATGGACATAAGCCTCAAAAGTTGGCATAGGTTCTGAAGGAGATACAGCACATGCTGCAAGATGACATAATCGAAATCAGTTACAGTAACTGGAATTCAGGCATAGTCATGGTGCCAAATCCAGATGGAACCCAGTGGGTATGTGTGGACTATTGAAAATGCAACGCCATTACAAAGACTGATGCGTATCCAATTCTACAGTTGGAGGACTGTGTCGAAAATGTTGGCCAAGCAATTTACTTTTCTAAGTTGAACTTTGGCAAAGGCTATGGCTAGTAGTTCTGTGAGAAAGAGCTAAGGGGATTTCGGCTTTCATAACGCCAAACGGACAATATCTCTTCAAAGGTATGCGATTTCGTAAAAAATACTTTCCAGCCACGTCTCAGTGACTGCTAAAAAAAAGGTCGTTTTCGGATTATGTAACAGTGTGGGAAATATTGATGATGTGTGACTTTTCGTCAGTCACAGAAGGAGCGTGGGTTTCCTCCGGGTGTTCCGGTTTCCTCCCACAGTCCAAAGATGTGCAGGTTAGGTGAATTGGCCATGCTAAATTGCCCCTAGTGTTAGTTAAGGGGTAAAATGTAGGGGTATGGGTGGGTGGCGCTTCGGCGGGGCAGTGTGGACTTGTTGGGCCGAAGGGCCTGTTTCCACACTGTAAGTAATCTAATCTAATCTAATCTAAACATTTACAGCATTTCTCGAAATTGTTCGACAGACTTCCGAAGGCAAGCTTGGTGGAAAATCTAGCTATGACTGAAATTGCCAATGGGCCATTATATTGAACATGGACAAATGGCCTCACGGGATGCGATGACGAATGTAATTCAGAAATTTCCCACACCGTCAATGCAATAAGCCATACTCTAGTTCCTTGGAATCGAGCGGAATTTACTGAAAACTTGTGCCAAATTTTAGCAGTATGGCTGCTCCACTCACGGAATTGTTTAAAATAAAGGCAAGACGTTTCAGAAGTCAGGGAATACCAAAAGACGTTTGACAGACTACAAACTGAGTTAACCACTGCCACGGTATTAGCCAGACTGGATTGCAGGAAGCCTGTCAATGTGACTGTCGATGCCAGTGATGTGGATGTTGTTGCGGTTCTCCTGCAGGTGGATGACGAGGGGATAGAAAACGAACAATTTTCCAAGACGCTGAACTATCATCAACAGAAGTATTTAACGATGGAGCAAGAGACTTTAATATTCGTGTGTTTTGACAACTAACTGGAATTTGGAAGGATTTTAAATATGAAGACACCTTTTGGCATTGATGGTTCTTTTTTAAGGGGGGTGGGGCAGGTGTCCAAATCTGGTTACATTCTCCGAAAAAATTCTTTTGTTTTCTCAAGTATACTATGAACAAGTTTGTTTTTTTCAGAAAGGTCGCAAATAATTTTTTCAGTTCCGATTAATCTGGTTTGGTACA
Organism: Chiloscyllium punctatum; assembly: GCF_047496795.1. NCBI lineage: Eukaryota > Metazoa > Chordata > Chondrichthyes > Orectolobiformes > Hemiscylliidae > Chiloscyllium > Chiloscyllium punctatum. The sequence continues at coordinate 54,721,643 of NC_092773.1, forward strand.
GAGATTAAAGATATGCCTTTTTCTTTTTATATAAACACATGAGACTTCAGGCCAAAGTGGTCATGGTTTAGAAACTATCTGTATAATGAAAGGGGAGTGGTCAGCTCTGCAGTTGTGCAGTTCAGTTCAGAACTAGTTTGGAGTTCATTTGTGTGGACGTGCTCTCTCTCTGCTCCTGCTCTTCTATCTTCAGCGTGTAAGCATTTGTCCAATTTATAAAGGATTTTAAGGTAGGCTTGTTTATTGGGACTGTTGCATATATTCCAAGCAATAGAAAGGAATCAAGTTTGGATCGACGGAGTTCTGTTGGTTTTTTTTATTCTGTTCTTTGTTTCTCAGTGTGTCATTTTATGTTTGTTTTTATGTTTAAAAACGCTTATTTACTCAGGTTAACCTTCACCGGAGGAAACAAATTGCAACGGTCTAGTCGAAGCTCCCTGCGTGAAAATATTTTGAATAGTCTGACCTAGTCCAGAACGGCGATGTCAAGAATCCTGCCTTTAACCCTGTATCCTGTATTCACATTCGACCTTCCAAAATGAATCATTTCACACATTTCAAGATTCAAGTATATCTGCCACTAGTCAGACAAGTTCTGCATCCTGTTAATGTCCCGTTGCAACCTCCAACTCTACACATTACAAAACTCCATCAAACGTCACGTCATCGGTAAAATTTATAATTCATCCGTCCACGTCCTCATCCAAAATATTTACAAAACGCACAAAGAACAGAGATCTCAAAAGTTATCTCTGTGAAACATTACCAATCAACAAGCTTACAAGTCTGAAACTTTTTTTCCATCGACTAAGACCCACTGTCTTCTGTGCATCAACCAATTCTATATCCACACAGCCAGACTTCCGTGTGCCATGGCTCCATAGTTTGTAAATGACCCAAACGTGGGAAGCCTTTTCAAACGGCTCGGGAAAATCCATTTACACCAAATCCACTGCTCTAACTTCATCAATGTGTTGAATCATGTCCTCAAAGAATTCAACAATGTGTGTGAGCCGTGAACTACCTTTCACAAATCCATGTTGAATATCTGTAATCATCTATCATTTTCCATGTAATCCTTTTTGTCAAAGTCCTCTCCAATAATTTGCTCATCAACGACATTGGATTAACTGTCTGCAGTTCCCAGGAATATCTTTTTTTTCCCTTTTCAGAACAGAGGAATAACAGTCGCCTCCCTCCAATCATCTGTCACTACTCCAGTCGGCAGTGAGAATACAAAGATCATCACCAGAGGCGCAGCAATCTTTTCTCTCACTTCCCGTATTCGCCTGGTCGAGGGACTTAATTAGCTTATGTTTTATGAATTATTTGGGTGGGAATGTACAAGACATGATTAGTAAGTTTGCACAATACGCGAAAATACACGGTATCATGGACAGTGAGAAAAGTTATCAGAAATTGCAGCAGGATATGGATCAAGTGGGGAAGTTGGATGAGAAATTGCAAAAAAAAATAAATATAGATAATATAGATAAGTGTGAGGTATTGCATTTTACAAAGTCACTTTAGGGTGGGAGTTCTATGGCGAATGTTTCGGTCTGAAGGAATGCAGTGAACAGGGAGAATTTGAGTTCAGTGCACGGTTCTTTCAAAGTGGAGTCAAAAGTAGACAGCGCAGTGAAGAAAGCTTTTGGCACACTGGCCTTCATCTGTCAGGACACTGGGTGTGGAAGTTATTTTGCAGTTGTACAGGGCGTTGGCGAGGCTGCACTTGGAGTATTGTGTAATGTTAGAGGGGAAAGAATAAAAGGGAATTTGAGGGGCAAGTCTTTTACACAGAGGGTGCTACGCATAGTGAATATGGTCCCAGCAGAAATGGTTGATTCGTATACATAAACAACAGTCAAAAGGCGTTTGGACAAGTGCATGGATAACAAACGTTTAGAAAGATATGGGATATGTTCAGCGAAATAGGTTTTGTGTGAGTGGGCATTTTGTTTGGCATTGACCAGTTTGGGCATAAGAGCCTTTCTCCGTTCTGCAGGACTCTGTTAATCCATCAGTCAACCTGACCACAGCTCTAGACCTGTAAAGCTGTCAGACAGAAGTTGCAGATGGTCACAAATTGGTCAGGGTCATCTGAAGCAAATCTCAATTCAGACATTATACAGGAGGAGTATGACACGACCCTGGGGCATTCTGTCATTATTTAAACCTTTAAGTTACCTTAACAGTGGCAGCAAAGCCAAGGGAAAATAACACAGAAGAAAAGCTACTCACCATTCAACAGCCACTCACTTACCTGCTGCCCGTGGAATCACAGTTCAATTTCCTTTGATTTTACCTTTCCGCTCCTACCTTCCTCGTTCGACTCCGTTACTTCACTGCTGGTCGTCCTCCTAACCATAGCCTGATATCCAGTTTTGCCTACACTTAGACGTCCAGCATAATTTCAACCACAAAGCAGCCATTCCCAAATTGGCCGCTCTAAAATAGCCACTCTGCTATTGTTTGCTTTGTTATTTGTTTCTGGGCAGTGGCTGAGACAACTCCTACCAGAATCCTCTTCATTCGCTTCTCAGACTTTGTTGGTCGTCCTCACACTGTTCACTGACACCAGCTCTTCTGCACTCACTCCTGCATTGCAGTGAATCTGACCTCCTCCCAAAATGTTCCTCAGTCGCTTGTCATCAATGTCCTCGGTGTATGGGCCGAGGGCGTCACTGTCTGGACAGCATTTAATACCCATCCCTAGTTGCACCTGAGAGGATGGTGCAGAGCAGCCTTCTTGAACTGCTGCAGTCCCTTAGGAACCGACGTTCGGGATTTTGACTCAGCAACTGTGAAGAACAACGACATATTTTCAAGTCAGGTTGGTGTGTGTCTTGGTGAGGAACTTGCACGTGCTGATGTTTTGATGTATCTGATGCCCTTCACCATCTCGGCAGAAATTATAGCTGGTTTGGAAGGAGCTGTATAAAGATCTGTGCTGAAGTTTCACAGTGCATCTTGTCATGAAACACATTGCTGCTTCTGAGCATCACTGGACGCTTGTGGACGTCATGCCAATCAGGCATGCTGCTTTGTCCTGGATGGTGTCAAGCTGCCTCAGTGTTCTTGTAGATGCATACAACCAAAACAATAGTCATTAGTTCATCACACTCCTGACTTATGGTGTTGTAGATGTTTTACTGAGTCAGGAGGTAAGTTGTTCATCACAGTATTCCTAGGCTCTGACTTGCACATTAGATTACTTACAGTGTGGAAACAGGCCCTTCAGCTCAACAAGTCCACACCGAGCCGCCGAAGCGTACCCACCCAGACCCATTCCTCTACATTTACCCCTTCACCTAACACTACGGGCAATTTTAGCATGGCCAGTTCACCTAACCTGCACATGTTTTGGATTGTGGGAGGAAACCCACGCAGACACAGGGAGAACGTGCAAACTCCACACAGATAGTCGCCTGAGGCGGGAATTGAACCCGGGTTTCTGGCGCTGTGAGACAGCACTGCTAACCACTCTGCCACCGTACCACCCCAATGTAGCATGTAGCAACTGTTTTTATGTGCAAGTCCATTTGAGTTTCTGGTCAATGAAAACCAGAAGGACGTTGATGCCACGGGATTGATAATCACAATTATGTCGACAATTGTAATGGTAACGCCATTGAAAGTCAAGGTGCGGTTGTGAGATTTTCTCTTACTGGTGACAGTCATTTCCTGGCATTTGTGTGGCTATGCAATGCTACTTGGTACATGGCAGCGCAAGCCTGGACGTAGCCCAAGTCTTGCACTTGGACTGCTTCAGTATTTGAAAAATGAAACTCAAAGAATACTACAGTGTAGAAGCAGGCCATTCGGCTCATCACATCTACACTGACCATCTTAAGAGTAACCATGCCCAACACACCCCAACACACTTTTCCGAGAATACCGCTTTTCCTATGGCTAATTTCCCGTCGGCTACACATCCCTGAACGCTGTGACCAATTTGCAATGGCCAATTCATCTGGCTTCATATTTTTGGACTATGGGAGGAAAGCGGTGCAGCCAGAGGAAATTCACGCAGAGGAAGAATATGCACACTCCATACAGACAGTCATCTGGTCGTGGAATCGAAACGTGCTGCCGTAAATTGTGCTGAACATTGCGCATTCAATTACAAACCTCCCAACTTCTGACCATACGATGGAGAGAAAGTCGTTGAAGAAGCGGCTGGAGGTTATTGGCCAAGGATACTATGCAAAAATACTCCTGCAATTATGTACGAGATCCGAGATGACTGACCTCCACCACACTCAACCATCGTCCTATATGCCAAGATTGACTCCAAGAAACGGAGAGCTGGCTTTGATACTCACTGGTTACACTTGTGCTTCTACTCCTTGATGCAAACCTAGTCAAATGCAATCTTGATGTCAAGCGTGTCACTCTCACGTTACCTCTCGAATCACTTGCCTATGTTTGAAAGAAGGCTGCAAAAAGGTCAAGAGCTGAGTGGCCCTAGCGCAACTCAAAATGGGCGTCAGTGAGCAGGTTATTGTTGAGCAGGCACTATTTGATTAGCACTGTTGATGATGCCTACTATGACTAAACTGCTTATCAAGGGTAGAAAAATTGGACGTAATTCACCTAGTTGGATGAGCCCTGCTTTTCGAGTACCGGACATGTATGGGCAATTTTCCATTTTGTCAGGTATATGCCTGTGCTCCGACTGTACTGGAAGAACACAAGTCTTCAGTACTATTGCTGGAATATTATCAGGGCCCAAAACCTTTGCATGATCCTCTGCTTCAAATATTTTTTGATATCACGTCGTGAATCGAATTGTATAAAGACCTGATTTGGAGATTTCGGTGTTGGCCTTGGGTGTACGAAGTTAATAATTACACAACACCAGGTCATAGTCCAACAGGTTTAATTGGAAGCGCATTAGCCTTTGGAGCGATGCTCCTTCATTAGGTGATCGTGATGAAGGATGAAGGATGAAGTCGCATCGTTCCGAAAGCTAGTGTGCTTTCAATTAAACCTGTTGGGCTATAACCTGATGTTGTGTGATTTTTAGCGTTGTATAAAGACTGATATCTTTGATGCTGTGGCCAGTGAAGAAGGCCTTGGTAGAACATCCATTTGGCAATTCAGTTGGAAGATTGATGCGAATACTTCAATTCTATCTTTTCCGCTGATGCATTGGTCTCTTCCATCATTGAGGGTTGAGATACTTGTCGACCCTCCTCCTCCAATGAGTTATTCCACTGTACGTTCCCGTTCGTAATTGATGTTCTAATCTGTTGATTGTGGGCATGCTTAATTCTCTCATCTACTGCTTACGTTTTTTGGTGTGCAATTAGTCCTATTAGGTACCGTAACCAGGTGGACACGTCAATTTTAATTATGTCTGATACTCTCCTGCTATGCTCTTGTGCACTCTCCATTGAATAAGGGTGGATTCCATGCCTTGAGGATCATGACTGACATAATGATACCCCGACCATGAGGTTTCCGGTTGTTCTGAAGTACAGCTCTGCTGCTATTGATGCCCATTGCGTCTCATGGATAGCCAGACTTGAGGTGCAAAATCTGTTCAAAGTCTGTCACATTTAACTAGGTCTGTGTGCTACAGAACACGATGAGGAAGATCGCAATTTGAAGGCAGTACTTCATCAACCCAAGGAATGTGCATTAGTCAATCTTAGAGATCCTATTTACTATCATGGACAGATGCATCTGCAGCTGGCATATAGGTAAGGATTAGTTTAAGTTTGATAATATTGTTGTCACATGTCCAGGGTGTAGTTTTTCCGACTGTACAGACAGATCAGAACATAAAAAGTGCATAAGGGTCGCAAACCGAGTGTTATGTACAATGTTACAGCTGCAGAGAATGTGCTGAGAGAGATCAAAATTAACATTTGTGGAGTCCATTCAAAAGTCTAACAAAAAACGGGAAGAAATTTTTCCTGAATTTGTTTGTGTGTGCATTCAACCGTTTATATCTTCTGCCTGACGGACAGGTTTGAAGAAAATATAACCTGAGTGGGAGGGGCTCCGACGTTAGTTGTTTTCCCGTGGCAGCAGGACGCATGGATGGAGTCAATGAATGGATGACTGGTTTTTAAAAAATGGAATGGACTGTGCTAATAAATGTCTGTAATTCCTTGTGATATTGGGAAGAACAGACGTCAAACCACACTGTGTTGCACCAAGAGAGGCCAGTTTCCACGATTCATCTATAAAATTGGTAAACGTCTTTATGGACATGCCAACTTTCCTTTGCCTCTCGAGGATGCCAACAAATTATTGTACTTTCTTGACTTGAAAATGCCGGTATTGGACTGGGATGCACACAGTTAAAAAATCACAGAACACCAGTTTATTATCCAACAGGTTTAATTGAAAGCACTGGCTTTCGAAGCGCAGCTCCTTTTGGTTGTGGTTGTGCAGCATACAAAGTCGTGAAACTATCATGGTATTCGAGCAGACAAAAGAGTCAACAAACAATCAAGAAAATTTTCAATGCATAATTTAGATTACATCACATTGTAAACTTCTGCGATAAATTCTGTGTCTTTCAATTGTGTCCTCCATAACCACCCGATGAAGAAGTGGCACTCCAAAAACTACTGCTTCCAATTAAACCAGTTGGAATATAACCTGGTGGTGTGCGATTTTTAATTTTGAAATTTCTTGACAGTTGCATCAGCATGGCTGGAGCAGGACAAATTGTAATTGATCATTACTACCAGGAACTTGACACTCTGTACTTTCTCTGCCTCAGCATCATTCATGAAGACAAGTGTGTGTCCTGTCCACCACTTCCGAAAGTCAATGAATGGCTCCTTCATTTTTTCTGATATTGATGGAGAGTGTGCTATCTTTACACCATCCTGCAAAGCACTCTTTTTTGTATACTGTCTTGCTGTTGTTTGAATTCTGACCTACAATTGTGGTGTCGTCAGCAAATGTGCAAACGCAATTAAGGCGGAATTTGAACACGCAGTTGTCAATGTATAATTTTGAGGACCAAGATGCTTTTCCCTCTTCTTGATTCTCTCCACACCTGCCGCAACCCATTCTAGCAGCTTTGTCTTTTGCAATCCAAGCTTTGAGATCAGTAGTGCTCCTGCCAAGCTGATCCTGGAGATGGACATAGAAATGTCCCACCCAAATTAAATTTGACCTATTACCTCCCTCAGAGTTTCTACCAAACAGTGTTCAACAAGAAGGAATACTGATTCATTAGCCAAGGCAGGGTGGAACGTAGAACAGGATGCATACAGGGATGGTGATGATACTGGCTGAAAAATTTTCTAGACAATGTGATTCCATAAGAAAGACTATGTCAGGCTGTTGCTTGACTAAACTGTGAGATAGCTCTCCCAAGTTGAACACCAGCCCCCAGATGTTTGTACGAAGAACTATGCTGGGTAAAAAACGTTGTTTCTGCAATTGTCTTTTCAGTGCTTATGTCGATACTAAGTGTCCGTGCAGATTAATTTCTCTGTTGAGACTGTGTAGAGATGGAGAAAACTAAGTGGTTTGTTAGGTCATTTCAGAAAACAGTTGAGTCAATCACATTCCTGCGGCTCTGGTGACTAATATTGCGCAACCAGCACAGTACAGGAGGATGAACCAGGTTTGAGGGAGAGAATATCCTACTCTTGCTCAAATACTAAGCTAATAATAAATCCATGAGAGAATATGAGGCTGTGATATCTGAGGTGTAGAAAGCCACACGCATCACATCTTATTGCAGACTTAACCAATCTTAGAACAAGAAGGAGTGAACACTTGAGAAGAGTAGAAGTGTCACTCAGCTGGGCAGACGATCATAGTTCAAATGCTAGCTGATTCCAGAAGAGTGTTATACGTTTTCTTAAAAAAAATGATTAAAAGACATTTTTCAAATAAAGGGCTCACAGTTAGTGATGGCCTGCATTTGTAGCTACCAATAGCCATAGCCTTAGACATTCGCAGGCAGCTCTCATGATCTGCGAACTAAAGAAGTAAAACCTTTTCGTGGGATTATCACACAATCTGAGAGTGGTTGCAAAAATTGTGAAGGTCATTCATCCCATCGCATTTGTGCCGGATCCCTCCAAATCTAGTTCAGTCCTAATACTGCACCTCTCACAGCAGATGGGGGTTATTCTCAGTACATCTCGAGTTTGTGTGTGCATGAGGCATGTGTCATATTCTCTGGATAACAGATCACTATGCTCACATCTGTGGGGCAGATGCAAAATTTTTACTGAGCAACTGGCACCAATTCATTCTGCGGTTGTTCTGTTCTTCATTGACTACTAGGACCCCACTGCTTAACCTGAGAGTTAGGTTATATTGCCGAGCGAAGCGCCAAAGCATTTCAGCCATATTTATCAAATGTTGAATGAAATCAGAATCTATTCTTGCGATTTTCATAGTTCAATACTGGTGTGGATACGGTTGGGGCAGTACGAATTATGAGCGGTAAAAAATGGGTTACAGAGTCTATCCCTGTCGCTCAAAATGGAAAGGTGGAGATAAGCAGTGTATTACTATTTGAGGACTCTGCAATTAGGGGGACACATGGGAGGTTCTGTGGGAAAGAGAGTGTCTCAGCTTTTTGCATTGCCTGCCAGGTGTCAGGGTTAGTGAAGTCCTGGATCTTGTGTTGGGATTCTTTCGGGTGAGCGGGACAAGCCCCAAGTCGTGGTCCACAGAGGAACTATCGGTATAGATAGGAAAGGGATGGGGATTTATGACGGAAATCCAGGGAGCTAGTGTGGAAGATGAGTAGGAGAAAAATCAGAAAGAGGCTTGGACACCTGAATAAGTAGGGCTCATTCTGAGGTCAGTGATCCTTTTCATTTAGGATAGTCTACACCTGAACCAGAGGGGTACCAATTTCCTGAAGTGGGAATGTTTGCTAATGCTATTTGGTATGGTTTCAGTTAATTCAGCAGGGGGCGGTGGGCACAAATTGTAGTTCCTGTGTTCAGGACGTTCAGAGTAGTGAGGTCAGAATTCTGGTTTCAAGGTCGTAAGAGTTCATGGGCAATAAGGAAGCTTCTTTTAAAGTGTATTTATGTCAATGCCAGGAACATCTGAAATAAGGTGGTTGAGCTTGTAGCATGGGTTGGTGTCTGGGACTTTGATGTTGTGGCCATTTTGGAGACACAGATAGAACAGAAACCGAAATGGTTGTTTCAGGTTCTAGGATTCAGATTTTTCAGTGAGAACAGAGAAGATGGTAAAGGATGGGGAGTTGGTATTGTTAGTCAAGGACAGTATTACGGTATGAGTACGGATGTTTGAACACTCGTCTACTGAGGCACAATCGAATGAGGTTGAAAACAGGAAAGGAGAGGTTACCCTGTTGGGAGTTCTGTCCAGGGCTCAGAATAGTTCCAGAGAGGTAGAAGAAAGGACAGGAAAGACAATTTTGGATAGGAGTGAGAGCAACAGGTTAGTTGTTACGGGAAGACTTCACTTTCTAAATATTGACTGGAAACACGATAGTTCTAGTATTATAGATGAGTCAGTGTTTGTCCAATGTCTACAAGATGGTTTCTGGACATATTATGTCGAAAAGCCAACAAGGGACGCTGCCACATTGGATTTTGTAATGTGTAATGATCATGGCCAAGTGTTAGATTTGGAGGTAGGTGAGCACTTTGGTTATGTTTACATGAACGATGAAAAGGGATAGATATACAATGTAGGGCACAAGTTAATGCTATGGAAATGCAACCATGGGATGTTTTAGGTATGATTTGGGATCCATAGGATGGGGAAGGAAACAGCAGTGGATGGGCATGATTGAAATGTGGAAATTATTCACTGAACAGCGACTGCGTGTCCTTCATAAATATGTACCGGTTTGGCGGAGAGAAAGTGTTGGAACGAGGGAGCCATGGTTCCCAAAAAACCTTAAATCTCTTGTCAATGGGACGAAGGAGGGTAATATAAGTATGAATCATGAAGGCTCAGTTATGGCGTTTGAGAGTTACACGTTTGCCAGAAAAGACCTAAAGAGAATGAGAAGAAGAGCCAGGAGGGGACATGAAGAACTCATTGGCAGGTGGGAACAAAGAAAACCCGAAAACTTTCTATTGGCAAATCAAGAATAAAAGAATGCATTCAGAAATATTAGGGCCAATCGAGGATATTAGTGACAAGTTGTCCGTGGAGTCTGAGGAGATGTGGCAGTGTGAAATGAATGTTTTCCGTCAGTATTCACAATTGAAAGATACAATTTTGTCGAGGAGAATACTGAGGTACCGGCTACTGCTGGCATAGAATCAAAATCATACAGGTGTACAGCTTGGAAACAGACCATTCAGTCCAACCCATCCACGCCAAACAGATATACCACCCAATCTACTTCCACCTGCCAGCACTTGGCCCATATTCTACTAAATCCTTCCGATTCAAATGCCTATCCAAATGCCTTTTAAATGCTGCAATTTTATTATCCTCCATGACTTCTTCTGGGAGCTCATTCAATACATGTACCACCCTCTGCGTTAAAAAGTTGCCCCTTTGGTTTCATTTAATTCTTTTCCCTCTCACCGTTTACCTAAGCTATCTAGTTCTGGATTCCGCCACCCCAGGGAAAAGACTTTGTCTATTTATCCTATCTATGCCCCTCATACTTTTGTAAACCTCTATAATGTCACCCCTCAGCCTCCGACACTCCACGGAAAACAGTCCCATCCTTTTCAGCATCCCCCTCCAGCTCAAATCCCCCAATCATGGCAATATCATTGTAAATATTTTCTGAACCCTTTCAAGTTTCACGCATCTCTCCGATAGGAGTTGAGAACAGATATTCCAACAGTGGTCTAGCAAATGTTCTGCACAGCCATAAGAATACCTCACAATTCCTGTACTCAATACTCTGAATGATAAAGGAAAGCATAGCAAACGCCTTCTTCACTATCCTGACAATAGAGAGTCCACTTTCAAAGAGCTGTGAACCTTCACTCCAAGGTGTCTCTGTTCAACAACTCTCCCGAAGATCTTACCATTAGGTCTTGCTAAGATGTGACTTTCCAAAATGCATTTATCTGAATTAAACTCCATCTTATACTTCTCAGTCTACAGGCCCATCCGATCAAGATCCTATTGTCATCTGAGGTAACCTTCTTCGCTGTCCAAAAAAACTCGAATTTTGGTGTCATCAGCAAACGCGATCTCTCATGCTCACATCCAAATCATTTATATAAATGATGAAAACTAGTGGACCTAGCATCGATCTTCGTGGCACTCCACTGGACAAAGGCCTCCCGTCTGAAAAACAACCTCGTTCCCAAGAAGAGGTGTTAGCAATTCTGGGAAGTTTGAAAATAAATAAGTCCCCTCGCCATATGAGACTTAGCTCAGCAAACACTGGGAAGACAGGTCGGAGATTGCAGACCCTTCGGGTTTGAATTTTCTACATCGCCATTGCCTGCAGGAGTTTTCACAGAAGAATAGCGGAGAACAAATGTTGTTTCCTTATTGAAGAAGAGGAGTGGAGATAACTCTGTTATTTATAGACCAGGGAGAAATAATTCGGTTGTCGATACAGTTTTAGAAAATGTTCTGAGAGATAGGATTTATCATAATCTAGAGAGGAATAAATTGACGAGAGGTAGTCAGCACGGTTTGGTGAAGGGTAGTTTTGCCTTACAAACCTTACTGAGTTCATTTCCATGCTGACCAAACAGGTGAATGAGGGTAATGCGGTTGTTGTGAAGTATATGGATTTCAGTTCGATGTTTGTTAAGGCTCCGCAAGGTCGGCTATTTCACCAAATAATGCAGCATAGGATTAAAGGTGATTTAGCGGTTTGGATCAGTAAATGGCTAGCTGAAAGAAGACAGAGGATGGTGGTTGATAGGAAATACTTATCCTGGAGTTTCGTTGCTCGTGGTGTAACGCAAAGATCCGTTTTGAGGCAACTGCTGTTTGTCATTTTTATAAATGACCTAATTGACGGCGTAGAAAGATGAGTATTAAAGTTGCGGAAGACAAGAAGGTCAGTGGAATTGTGGGTTGTATTGAAGATTGTCGCAGATTATAGAGGGACATAGATAATCGGCAGATCTGGGCTAAGTAGTGGAAAATGGAGTTTAATGTAGAAGACTGTAAGGTAATTCACTTTGAAAAGAACAACGGGAATCAAGAGTTAAAAATCACACAACACCAGGTTATAGTCCAACAGGTTTAACTGGAAGGACACTAGCTTTCGGCGTGATGCTCCTTCATCAGGTGACAGTGAAGGGCCCAATCCTAATACAGAATTTATCGCAAAGATTTACAGTGTGATGTAACTGAAAGTATACATTGAAAAATGTATTGTCTGTTAAGACTTCATCTGTTAGAATACAGTGACAGTTTCAATTCTTTCATGTGCAAATCACAAAACTGGAGTTATCTCACTTTTTAGATTAAATTCAATCTGAACATCATGGCATAGACAGAGAACACGGGAGCTAACAGCTTCAACACATTGTCAAGCTATCACCATCGTTAACAGCTAACCCGAGAATGCAACATTTAAAAAAAGAGGTTTTCTGATTTACCCATGAAAGAAGAGAAACTATCACTGTATTCTAACAGATGAAAGGCTTAATAGACAATCAATTTTTCAATGTATACTTGCAGTTACATCACAATGTAAATTTCTGCTATAAAATCTGTGTTAGAATTGAGCATTCCACTACCAGCTGATGAAGGAGCGTCGCTTCGAAAGCTAGTGTGCTTCAAATTAAACCTGTTGGACTATAACCTAGTGTTGTGTGATTTTTAAATTTGTTCACCCCAGTCCATCACCGGCATCTCCAAATCAGGAACAAAGAGTACTGCGCTCATGGTAACATTCTTGTCAGTGTAGATTAGCAGGCATGTCTCAGTGTTGAAATACATAGATCCCTGATATTTTTGCCACCAGCTAGATCAGGATGTTCAGAAGGCATACCGTGCGTTAGTTTTTATTGATAGAGGCATTGCGTGGCTCTGGTGCAGCCACATTTAGAGTATTGCCTACAGTTCTGGTCACCACATTATCGGAAGTTCGTGGAAGCTTTGGAAAGTGTTCAGAGGAGGTTTACGACAAATGAAGCCTGGAATGGATGGAAGGTCTTTTGAGGAAAGGACTTGGGACTTGACGCTGTTTTCGTTAGAGAGAAGAAGGTCGAGAGGTTTCTTAAATGAGACATATATGATAATCACAGATGTAGATAGGTAGATAGTGAGAGCCATTGTGCTCGGATAGTGAGGGGCATAGCTTTAAATTGGGTGGTGATAGATTCAATATACATATCAGAGGTTGTTTCTTTGCTCCTGAAGTCGTCAGAGCATGGAATGCACTGCCTGCAATAGCAGAAGGCTCGCCAACTTTAAGAACATTTAAGTCTTCATTCGATAAGTATATGGATGGAAACGAAATAGTGCAGAATAGATGGGCTTCAGATTGGTTCCTCCTGACGGCACAACATCGACGGCAGAACGACCTGTACTGCGCTGTCATGGTCTCTGTTCTCTGTATTATGTTGAAAATTGGGCTACACATTCGCACAGTGTATACTAAGAATCGTACACTTATTACCAAAATCAGGAAAATTTGTTTATATATGAATTTGGAGGAGGCTATTCCATCCCTCAGCTTGCTGCATCATTTGATAGGATCATGGTTGATCTGATTACGGCAGCATTTTTATTTTCATGTCTCTATTATAACTCCTTGTTTTCATGCAGCGTAAAAGGCAGTCGTTACTTAAATGGGAAGATTCAGATTGTATTAGAAATAATCAATTGACTGAACAATTTTGAGGAAACGCAAGGGAAAAGGGACCATTGATTGAGACTTCCTTGAGGAGTGAGATGTTGAAGGTTCCAAATCACATGAAGTTTGAATAAAGGCATTGCCAAGTCAGTCGAAATGATGCATTCAATCAAATTTTTAGTCTGCCTCACATAAACAGATCAAATACCAAATACTGAGGCAAGATGACAGCCCACCATGGATAGCTGTGCTGACGATGATCGCGCACTTCTCAGTAAACTGGGCGATCTGCTCAGCTCATGGGAACCATTGCAAACTTTGACAGTAAATTGCGTCTATACTGTCAACTCGATGTAATTTATGCGTGATGTCCGTTACACAACGTGGAGTATCGACCGATATTTTCTTGTGTCAGTATTAAGATTCAGGTGTGTCAGAATATTGGCCTCATTAAGATTATATTTCATATTTCAAGGGTCAATTAGCAGACGGGATTCGCCCACAACGTATATGGGAACGTGTGAATTGTAAGAAGTAGAAATTATCAGGTTATGGCCAATGTGATAACAACAGTCGCGATTCGTGTGTTTCATCCTCAGATATTGTCCAGGGATGAGATGGAGCCAGAGGAAGAAAATGTAGTTTGTGATCAGAGTAGAAGACAGTGAGTTAAATGTTCTCGATATTTAAGATTTGGGGGGTGCCAGTGTTACACTTGGGTGTACAACGTTAAAAATCACACAACACCAGGTTCTCCTCCAACAGATTTAATTGGAAGCACACTGGCTTTCGAAGAGATGCTCCGAAAGCTAGTGAGCGTCCAATTTACCTATTGGAATATAACCTGTTGGTTTGAGATTTTTAAATCGATATTTAAGTAATAAGAACAGTGATACAATTATTCAACGTTTTCAGCAGAGAATTATTAGGTAAACATCGTCTCCCATGGTGGACACTACGAAAATCAATGAGATGGAGAGTGAATAAACAAGTTCAATGATACGGTTAGCAGTGGTTTGTGGAGTGAATTTCTGAATTCAGAGAGTCAACAGGAAGTGTAAAAGTGGTGAGGAATGCACAGCACATAAAAGGAACAGTAATAAAATCATATATGTGGACAGAAACAAACATGAGAGTGAGACTTACCAGGGACACCAACAACAGCCAGAATAGGATAATAAATATATTGAATAGTCCCAAGTACATATCGGATTCGCATCGATAATGACATTCCACCATAATATTTAGAAAGGTACCAAACAGTCCAGCTCAAACTCCTGTCCATTGTTGCAACATTCCAGTCAATTGTTGTCACATTCTGAACCATTGTTAGAACATCCGAGTAAAATTTTCCAGATTCTGATCTCTTCCCTCCCTTTCTCTATGGAGCTACTGCTCTCTGTTAGTTTATGCTCACGCTCACAGTATGGGAAAACACTTTGAACGTCACCCATTTATCATTAAAAACTCGAAACCCTTCACTGGAATAATTAGTATCCATGGAAACTGACATCAATCACAGTTACAAAACAAACAGATCAGTTAACCCCTTCCTTCCATCGCTTTTGATGTCACATAAAAGGTAACATTTCCTGGGTCTCGATGGGATAGTTGAGTTTTGCTGAGGGATGGACCTTAAATCGTTCAATCATTTTCATTTTTCTTCCTTATATGTGGGACCAGAGCCAGAACAGTGCAGGGTTGTATATGTTCCATACTGTATAAACAATATGACTGGGATAGAGTAACAGACTAGCTGCATAAAATGATAAGTGGGGTGAATTTTTAGAATGCATAACCGAGGGTAACAATATCTTCTGTTCATTGACTTTGTGTAAGACAGCTCCTATTTTTAAGTGCGCTATAATCAAATATTTCAGAACATTCAGACATCATTCAAAGCATTGTGGCTGCTGCTCGGGAACAGAGGACAGAATGTCGGCCCCACTGTGCCTTTCCCAGATGGAAAGGGGGGCACCATTCGAGCTTATCCACTAGGAGAGGTGGAAAACTGGAATATTCACACATTTTCCAAAGGAAATGTTTCAAAACATTCGGAAAAGCTACTATAGCTTTTCGGGGTCTCACTGAGAGAACACTTGGAGTACATTGTGTTGCTTGTGTTTGGGTAACTGAGAACAAGGGACCGCCGTAAGTGAGAGTTGAACAGCTGCTCGAAATACCTGGTTGCTGTGTCATTTAATACCTCGAGACTGTTACAGACTTACAGGAGGATTTCATTCCGTCTCTGTATTTTGTTAGAGTTTGATCATCCTTTATTAGAATATCCCTTATTTTGAGTATCCTTTATTGGCACATGTTCTCAATCACAGCAGCGCTGGAGTACAGTTTATAGTTTTGCGTCAAGTGGTGCTATCTTATGTACAAAGTACCGACGTAAAAACTTACATAAAATTTGTGCAGAATAAAGAAGAAAAGTAGTTGTTTTTACTTTGCAGTGATTCATAGTATCCTTCAGAAATGTGACAATCACAAAGGTGGAAAGTACAGTCTGAAAGACAAATTACGAATTAATGCTACATAGCAGGAGCTCAGCGCAGGCTTTTCCACATGTGTCCTGATCGACAGCACTAGATCCAAGTCAAACCAACAGTCACGAGTCCGCTTCAAGCCTACAGTCTGGTTCTCAGCTGCTCCAAAGTAAGTTTTCTCCAGGACTGGGTTCCCCTCACAAGCCTCTGCTCTGACTCAAATTCTTGCGCCAGCCTCTTTTCCGAGACTGATTCCCTGTGCTGGCCTCTACTCTGAGTTTCGGCTCCAGGGCTCTCTAGCTCATCCCTTCACCTCCGGGTAAGTGCAATTGAATAAAAATTGAGAAAAGAAGGAAAATAGAGGAAGAAAAGAAAAATAATGTTCGGAGCAGGGAGCTTTGGCTGGAGGGCCAGACTCAGCTACAATCCTGTCAGACACGAAGACGAGTAGGTCATTCAGCCTCCCGAGCCTGTAACAGAAGAATAGACAGTAATTCGTCTAGCCTACCATGATTGTTACAGAGGAGGAGATGGTCATTCAGCCTCCAGAGTCTCCGACACATGAACAGGAGGGGTCCATTCAGTCGCTTGAGCCTGTTAAACAGAACCATGTGGAGACCAATCTTCCCATTGAGCCTGTTACATGTGCTGCCACTGTCTGACATGATGGATGCATCAGGGTGACGGCCCAGGGCTGGGAAGAGCAGTATGTAAATTGAATAATTTCACAACTACTGATCGTATCCTTTATGCACAAATCTACTTCACAGTCTTGCCCTGTTTACCTTACCTGCATATATATTTACCATCCTTCAATTTCCAATCCTGGTCACTCAGCTGCTAAACCTACAGTATGATCGTTACATCTGGCCTGTTTTAATATATTTGCTCTGTTATTTAACTTGCCTCTATGAAAAGATGGAAAAGAATTCTGGGCAGAAATCAGAATGGCTGAACGGTCCGGAGGACATTACAAATATAACAAGGCTTCTGAGGCCAGGGGATATTAGTGGGGTGTGCATTACTCTAGTGACTGGAGAAAATTAAGTTGACAAGAATTGGTTAAGATTTGTTTGAAGTGAAAAGAGAGGAGGACGAACCAGGTCAAAAACATGGCTATGGAACTGAAGCGTCCTACTCCTTACGCTATTGTTAAATACGAAATTGCATTGACATCAGCTGAAACGCACGTGGTTCTCACAAGAAATAGTTTTCAATTGGATCGTTTCAGGAAATGAGAACTCGTTCTAATCTGAGTTTCGCTGGAGTTGAGCACTGGTCACGAATTGACATCTTTGAGTGGTTTTCTGCATGGAGTCATTTCACTTGTAGCAGACTGTCAGTTGACACGCACGTGCTTGTAATAAAATGGTCCATGTCTTCACACACAAATTGGCTGACAAACAGAAAGAGGCAGCATGTTTTTGGATTGGAAGATTGATGTGAAGGGATAAACGAGACGAACAGTTTGTCTGTGTCTGTAAATAAAGGAAACAATGGTACCTTTGAACAAAACTACGCTAAATCCAGTAAAGTGAGCAGCAGCTGTCCTGGACAGTTATATTAAGAACATGCTCAGGAACAAACAAGCAAATAATCTCAGCACACTAACGAAAAAACAATTACGCCACTAAAAGCAGAAAGACCAGTTGCAAGATGTAGCTTATAAATTTCCTAAGCAGGCATCAGTATAACAGCTAAATTAATAATGTTTCTATTAGTTTACTCAGAACATTTAAAAAAGGTTCCAGCAAGAAATTCTCGATTCGTGCATGTCGGTTTCTATATATATAAACCAACGCTTCATAACGTATTAAAGAACACAAAACATTTAGACCTCGATGTGAAGTTAACTACCTTTAGGAAAATTATTTTTCTTTTACACCCTGATGGAAACAACCACAAAAATCTGAAGTTGAAAGAGTTTAATGGCTTTAACACTTTATAACAGAAATCAATATTACAAATCATTTAGCACTTAGTTACGAATGAATGCAATTCAGTGAATACAGGAAATCAAGCTGTACTTAATAGTCATGAAGTCTGAAAGAGATCTGAGGGAGTTACAGCCAGTCACTTCAGAATGCGCATGAATAATATCCAAAGAAAGTCCTCAAGGACTCGAGATTATACTACCTGATAAACACCATGAAGTCATAGGAAACTGAGGCTACCCATAGCGTTTCGCTGCATTGATTAGAATTTTAACAAGTTGGTTGCATGAATTAGGCGTGAAGCGCTGTAAATACGTTGTATGTTATTATTGTAATATAGAAGTGTATTAAAATAAATGCTGCTTTCGTCCTGCACAGGTTAGAGTATGTCATTGATCTATCTTCTAATCCTAGCGAAAGACAAAGTGTATAACTGAGTTTGCACGTCGAGCCCAGATTCAGGTAAGATCATTTTGCCTTCTACGTAATTGAACTGGTTCCCACATGAATGAACCTCCAATTTACTGAGTTCTGCCTGCATACTGATTCTTCTCTTCCTGTCGGCGGAAACGCACCTACAGACACTGACAGCATTACGGTAACAGCACTGAAGAATTTCAGCCGAGAAATTGTCACTCCGCAGCCAAGCAGTTCCAGTACAGTTAGAACATTAACCCCGACCTGAGAAAGTGGGCAATTGCCCTCGTATGTCCTGTACATTCGAAGTAGGGTAAATCCATTCTGGCCAATTATAGCCCGTCAGACTTCACTCGACCCTCATTAAAGTGAGGAACGGAGTAATCAACACCAAATCAAGCAGCACGTGCTCATCAATGAACAGCTCAGTGACGCTCAGTTTTGGTTCTGTAAATACAAATCAGTCTTGACTTAATTTCAGCCTCTGTTCAAACTGATTTTCAGAGGTGAGTTGAGAGTGACAGCCTTTCATATAAAGGCTGAATTCGACTGAGTGAGGCATCAAGTATCAACAGAAAAACTGGAATCAATTGTTTTCAGGAGAAACATGCCAGTGTCATACCGGACAGAAAGGATGATGGCTGTGGTTGTTGGAGCTGAGTCAAGACATCGCTACACGTGTCCTCGGGGTATTTTCAGCTGATTTATGAATGACCTTCCCACCATCATAAGTTGGTATTGTTGCCAATGAGTGCACAATGTTCAGCAACATTTTCCACTCCTCAGATAGTGAAGGCCTCGATGTCCAAATGCAACAAAATCTGGAAAATATCCAGGCTTCGGCTGACAAGTGGCAATTAACACTTGCGCTACATGAATACCAGCAAACGTCCATCACCAATAAGAGACACTTTAACCACCCCCCCTTGATATTCAATTGTATTATCAAAACTGGATTCCTAATGGGAGTTCCCGTTGAGTAGAAACTCACCTGGACTCGCCACATAAAAAGAGGAGTAGGTCGGAGGCAAGGAATATTTCGACAAATAACCACCTGACTCGTAAAATCCTCGCCAACGTCGACAGGGGTCACGTTATGTGTGTGATGGATTACTCTCCAGTTGCCTGGACGAGTTCTGTCCCCAGTACCACTCAAGAAACTTGGTCGCATCCAGTACATAGGGACCCACTTGATTGAAACTGCATCCACAAGCATCCGTTCCCTTCACCACTGGCGCTCTGCAGCAGCAGTGTGTACTATCTACAAGACGCACAGCAGAAATTCACCAAAGATCCTCAGACAACACTTTCCCATTCCACGAGAACTTCCATCTCGAAGGACAAGGTCAGCAGATATAGGCAAACTCCACCACTTTCAGGTTCTCCCGCAAGCCACTCACACAACTGCTTTGAAAGTATGTCGTCGTTCCTTCTCTGTTGCTGCGCCCAAATTTTGGAATTGCCTCCCGAATGTGATTCTGGTAAAACCCACACCGGGTGGACTGCAGCAGTTCATGAAGTCAGCTTCTCAAGGGCAAAATATGACGGGCAAGTAGTATTATCGCAGGAACACCCGCATCCACCCAAATGAATGAATAAAAAAAAAAGCTTGTCAAACTGTAGGTAAACCTCACCATGTGTTGAAAGCAGCATCCTTAATCCCTTTCCCAGTTTTTAAGAAACCATTACGTCGTGTGTAGGGGTGTCAAGTAGTGAGTGTAGTGGAGAAGTGGATGAGTGAAGGCAGGACAGTCAAAGAGAAATGGACCATTCCCAACATGAATTTCCTCCTGTTAGATGAACAAACTCATAAATGATGGAGAATTCAGACACCATACGTTTGCACGTGGAGAATGATAAACAGAGGCACAGATAAAGATTGCTCAGAGAATGAAAGACGTTTATATGAGGAGTGGCTGACGTCTGTGCTCGTTCTGGACTCAATGCAGTTTAGAAGGATGAGGCGGAATTTCATTCAAATTTATAGACTACTGAGAGGCCTGAATAATGTAGACATGTAGAAGACTCAGAAAGACTAGGATATAAGGGCACAGGTTCTGAGTGGTAGGACCACCCTTATTAACTGAGGTTCTGACTAATTTATTCAGCCAGCAACTGGTAAATCTGTGAAACACATCACTGAAGAGGGCTTCAAAGGCCAATTTGTGTGTATTACAGGCTGAAACAGGTAGGTTCTTGATTGGTAATGGGTTCAAACATAATGAAAAGAAGGTCGGCAAATGGGGGTGACAAACAAATCAAACATGACAGAATGGGAGAGCCGACTCGATGGTCGAAAGGTCTAATGCGACACCAACGTATAGTCGATTAAATAGACACTTGGATGAAACATGTTAATCGAATATGAAGCGAATGTCGGTAATTCAGTCCCAATAATACAAAGCCCATTTTGTTTAAATCTGTAGAAACATGGAAAAATAATAAGTGAAGTTCAAACTTATTGGCCAATGAAATGATTAAACTGCCAGGGTAATTGGAGTTCTCCTATGTCGGACTGAGCAAAACATCCCTCTAATCTAAAACCCGGCATTTTGAATAACAAAAAAGCAGATGGACTGAGCTCTGGATAAACAAGCAGACACATAGAAGGCTGCCTGGAACAATTGTTCTCCCTTAATTTCCAATGCACAGCTCCACCAGAAATCAACCATGCCTAACATTCTAGACTGAAACTGACCTTTACACCTCACATTATATATAATGGCCTTTTGGAACCTATGCGGATAATGGACACTCAACTCAATCAAGATTCATTCGCAGAGATATCGGGCATTCAGCGTCAATCAAAATGCATTCGCACACATTAATTGTCAGGAAGCCAACTGACCTTAAGGTGAATACCAGAAACAAAATGGACAACATAGATTTGAGGGTACAATACAGAGCTATAAACCGTTAACCCTCATATGACCTGACGGACAGACTTTCCAACAACTTTTTTTGATAAAGTGCTTCACCACAGGTTCAAGGCCTACCCAACAGCTTCAGAACCAAGAACCACGGAGGCTGAAAAGAGATGCTGAACAGAGACATCAAACAAGAACATCATCTCAATAAAGACATCCGAGAGTTGATATACCAACCAGACGCTATCAGAGCAAAACCTTCCAAACACAGGGCTATTTGGAGGCAAGAAAATCGAAGGCGAGCACCTCAGAAATTGAATTCCAAAGTTTCCAAACAAGCCATCAGAGAGGCTATGGCAGGTGTTGTCAGTTCATGGGTCCCTTTGGGTAGGAATCCTGAAGAATGTGTCCGTGATTAAAACTGCTGTTTGTCTTCTAATAGAGTAATAATGTGCATTTAATTAGTATCCTTCGCAGAATTAAGTTTGCCGTTATTTCTTGCATTCTACCAACCTTGTGTATTGAATGAACACAGAATTTTCTTTTTTTGCCCAGAACAATCGAACTGTTGCTTTCTTCGTGTTTTCGCCATCGTTTTAGTACGCCATTGAGGTTGGTCTCTTATGAGAGAGAAGCGACTGGTTGTGGTTCAACTTGAAGGGCCACCACAGCTCCGGTGAGGAAGGAGATTCCTTCATGTTAACCACTAACCAGGAATGGGAATTAAATACACACTGTTGGTATCATATTGTTCTGTGAACCAACAGCCCAGCCAACTGAGCTAAACCCTTTGCCGTATTACTTTTGTATTCATAAGGAAGTCCAATGGCTGAAACAAGCATTCGGGAGTGATTCAACCTACCTAAAATAGGTAAATTACTGTTGACAATCTAGAGACCGGACAGAGGGCGTCTTGATTCTACTCTGAGAGTCATTGGAATTCTCCTGTAGCATTGATTGCTAACCAATCTCCACCCCAAACAGTTTGATTTGATTTTGCGTAGACTATAGGAAATCAAATGTCGTCACAAAGAGTGTTTGCAGTTCATCGTTCATAACTAAAATCGTTTTGTCGAAATGATATTGAAAAGTACCGCTGACAGTAAGAGGAAATGACATTGCTGCATTTGCTCCATTCTGTATCTCTGTACATAGGAAAATGTTAGGATCACAGTCTACAGAGGGAGGAAAGAAGTGGAGAAAATTGGTTTTCATAAGTTAAGTGGTATGATGGTTTTCACATTAAGCGGGTTTGTGTACAGCAAAACGAATGTCTTCCTTAGTTTGAGGAAATTTCGTGGAATAAAGTTGGATCGAATATGCATGGTGACAGATTGGAAGTGGGGAGGCGTCATGGGACATGCACGTCCTAATACACCAGTCGCAGTACATAATCACGCAGGTGGTGAAGAAGTTAAGTGGTATGTTGGTGTACTCAATGAGCGGAATTGAGTACAGGAATATGGATGTTTGGTTTCTGAAAACTTAATGGGATTAAAGTTAGATAAATCCATAAATATTAATAATCTATATCGCAGAATACATCAGGAATTAACAAAAAAAACACCTTTGGAAACATTAGTGGTCATCTTTCAAGATTCGATAGATTCTGGAATAGTTCCTACAGATTGCAGATTTGGTAATGTAGCCTTAATGTTTAAAATGGGATGCAGAGACAAAACTGTGAATTTTGGACCAGTTAGCCTGATGTTGGCATTGGCCAAGGTACGTGAGCCCATTATGAAACAATTACTCACTGAGCGTGTGTAAAAGAATGAAGTATTATGCAGAATCACCATGAATTGCCAAAAGGGAAATCATGTTGCACAAAACTATTGGAATTGTTCGGGGATCTAAACAGTGTCATTGATTAGTAGAAACCAGAGGGTGTAGTTTTCTTGGACTTTTTCTAATGGCTGTTGATAAATCCTACAGAATAGATTCGCATATAACCATTACGACTCGTGACATTGGGGACGGTGAAATGTCACGGATAGAGAACTGTATGGTAGACAAAAAAAAACGACATGCCTGTACCCCAGCATTTCATAATGTCTGAATCAGTGAATCAGTTTAGACGTAAAAACATGGATGGTGGTATGTTTGAAAATGGGAGGTGTAATGAGATCTGGACATCCTGATACACAAATCTCTGAACAGGCAGCAGGTGGAGATTAAGTGAAGTGGTGTGCTGATCTTATCAGTGAGTGGATTTGGGTACAAGAACATGAATGTTTTGGTGAAATTGGGCAGCACTTTGGTGATATCACAGCTGGGGTAATGAATGCAATCGTTGCTCAGTGACAGGAGATAGAGGGTCGATGTAGAAAGTTGTTTGTATGACTGGGTCCAGTGTGTAACCGCGTCACTGGTAGTGGGGGCGCCGTGGCACAGTGGTTAGCACTAATGCCTCACACCGCTAATGACCCGGTTTCAATGTCCGATTCAGGCAACTGTGCGTGGAGTTTGTACTGTCTCCCTGTGTGCACGTGGGTTTCCTCCCCCAGCTCAAGAAAGTGCAGATTAGGTGAATTGGCCATGCTGAATTTCCCGTTGTGTAGGAGAATGGGTCTAGGTGGGTTGCGTTTTGGAGGGTCCGTGTGGACTTGTTGGGCCAAAGGACCTGTTTTCACACTGTAGGTAATCTATTCATAAAATGTAAGGAATCTACTCAATTACACAGAGGGTTGGAAGCAACTGTTTACCATTGCGTCTATAAACAGTCGCTTTTGCAGATCCAATCGTGACTGCGTCACCTGGTAAGTCATCTATGTCTCCAACCTGGTTCCTGAATATCGTCGAAACACTTTGTGAAATGTCCAACATGCTCAAATAAAGAAAGAAATTGATTCAACAAAACGGGTCCCACATTGAATCTGAGGCATGGAGATTGGGTAGGTGAGACATAATCACTGCTGTGCAGAAAAACACTTTAGAATTTCCAGAGCAATATTTGAGCTACTCGGTTGTTGTACTAAATGTAGGCAGTGCCGAGCACCATATCTCCTGACAATACCCACTGTGACGGTTTTCCGGAAATTAGCCAAATTAATATGATGTCAGTTACATTTAAACTAAACTTGCCCTATCTGACATAAATACCGTGTGAGATAAACTATTGAAATCATTTCCACTGTGCAAGTACTCTGATATGTCGACAAATTGTTTATTTGTAAGTAGATCTCTGCACAGAAACATTGTGAGTTCTGTTGCATATCTTTTTTTTCCTGAGTTAATATATGGTCAGGTATATTTGTGAACTCTCTGCTGTTGTGTGCTCCACCCTCATCCACCACTTGTATCAGCTTCCCCGACTTCTGCTGGCATCGCATTCCAAACATGCACAACTCACTGTGTGAAAAGGTTGCCTCTTAGGTTCCTTTTATATCTTTCCCCCTCACCCAAACCTCTAGTTCTGAACTCGCCCACCCCAGGGAAAAACAAACACTAGCCTGCTTGTCCTATTCATGACTCTCATGATTTTGTAATCTTCGATAAACGTCACCCTTCACCCTCCGATCATCCCGGGAAAACGCCCCAGCCTCTTCAGCAAGCTCAAATCCTCAAAGCCTCGCAACATCCTTCTCACTCTTCTCTGAACCTTATCAATTGTGAAGTGGTTACGTTATTGACAGCAGGAGGACTCAAACCATGCCTCTGTTGCTTCTGAAATGGACTCCCGCACTTTAGACCACTTCGCCATAATACCATCTGCAGTTGATTTCATTGCAAAAATCAATCCCCTATATTCGTTCAAGAAATCTGGAACGTGGCATTTATCTCTTTGTAGAACTTGACCGCAGTTATTCACAGATAATAATTCAAGATTGATCTGTCAGTGTGCCCTCGTTCCAATCTACTGCAGTTCTTGCAGTCCGTCGGCCAGTGCTTTCCGCTCCGGGTTTTTTGAATTACCGTGAACCTTTGCGTTTTTGTCAAAGTTTATTCATTTCGTTATCAGATGGGCTTCTGCGAATTGCACGGTTTAAATTTGGAAGGGCATGCATTTTATTGCACTCACAAATAGTTGAATTGTTGACTTCACAAATTAAACGTTAAAAATTGTTTTGAAGAAATATTCCTCGAGATTTTACAATAAATGCCTCCAAATCGAGCTGTATGCTGTATTAGTGAGATCTGATAGTATTAGTGCACATGCCTTAGAAATTATTATGTCAAGTTGAAGACGTTTGTTACGGACCAGACCATGTTTCCATAAAACATTATAAGAAGATATTCCTTGACTCTGGCTTTTACCTTATTTCATGACAAATAAAAGGTTCTACATTTCAGATGTGATGCAAATGGTGAAACGACTAGTCTGCAATCAAGTCGCACGTTATTCTTCACTACAGTTAAAATAGAACCAAAAACAGAAGAACTGGAAAAACATTCAAAACACTTAGCAAAATAATATGTGATTTAACTTCTGTGCCTCAACTGCTCCAACATATCAAAACTGTCCAGTTTCTCCTTGAAACAATTTAGGAAACTCCGATTGGAATATTATGAAGGAACTTGGCTAGGCATACCAAAATACCGTTGTTGTCAAAAGAATACGAACACAAGCTGGGACCAAATCAAAGCATTCCAAACTTTATTGATGACAAGCCTTAATTTTCAACAATAATTCTAATTGACCCATCACCGTTACAAATATTATGCCTCTCATGTGGATTTACGCAGTTGCTCTTTCTCTGGGGTTGGGAAGCTGCTCTCTCTCTCTCTCTCTCGCTCTCTCTCTCTCTCTCCCATCCCCTCAATTTTCCCTCTCTCTGGTTGGTCAACTTGTCTCCACCTCTCGACGTGCTATTCACCTCAGAACGCCCAAGAATTGACCTCAGAGAGAGGTATGCAAGTGAAGCCAGGTATTTTTACTTTCTGTTGGTTTTCATTTGAGAAAATGAGCTCCAGTCATCCAGATGGCATTTCCACAAAGCGAGGTGGAAGCAGATCCAACAACAACTCTGTAAGAACAGTTGTATTAAGATGCAATAAATATGATGGAAGGTAAATTGGAAGTTCCTCAATGGACCAGCCCAGTGATCAAGCGGTGGACTCGCCACATTCCTGTGGGAATCATTCTGTGATGTGAGTTGGATTGATTTCATAGTAGCCTTGCACGAATTACATCATTTCACATGTACTGGCAATGTAGCAGCTCAGCTTCTCCTCCAGAACCTTCACATCAGGGAGCACACAAAAATCTCCAATTCAGCAACAACTCGACTTCTCGACGTCACAGATGACTGTGGGCTGCAGGAACCAATACCAATAAACTTAAGAAACCTACGCACCTCTGGTAATAAACAACGCATGTTTGGCTTTAAGATGGATTTTGAATGAATTCTTAAAGTGCTAATCACACTATCGCTCTGTCTCTATGAGAAAAAAACTTCCTTTGAACTGAGAACTGTGTCACACCCCTTCCCAGTGTATTTACGGATTGGCTCTGGAAGAAGTGGATGCATTCGTGGTCACCGTTCAAGAATCTGTAGACTCTCAAGTCGGTCCCATGGATTGGAGAGCAGTTACGTAACCCCACTTATTAAAAACAATGATGTAGAGAGCAAACAAAGTATTAGATGTTTTGGACTGACTTGAGACGTGAGAACAATTCGGGAGCCAATCGTAAAAAATGTAACAACAGAACACTTGGAACACTGTGTGACGGTCAGCACGGATGTACAAAGGGGAAATGATACCTAACATATGTACTCCAATGTTCAGCGATTACTTGCAGTGGGTTATTATAGAACATAGAACATAGAACATAGAATAATACAGCACAGAACAAGCCCTTCGGCCCACGATGTTGTGCCGAACATATGTCCTAGCTTAAGCACCCATCCATGTAACTATCCAAATGCCGCTTAAACGTCGCCAATGATTCTGGCTCTGCCACTCCCACAGGCAGCGCATTCCATTCCCCCACCACTCTCTGGATAAAGAATATAACCCTGGTATCCCCGCTATCTTTTACACCCTTCAGCTTAAATTTATGTCCCCTTGGAACATTCTGTTGTACCTGGGGAAACAGTTTCTGACTGTATACTCTATCTATTCCTCTGATCATCTTATAAACATCTATCAAGTCACCTCTCATCCTTCGCCGTTCGACTGAGAAAAGGCCTAGCAGTCTCAACTGATCCTCGTACGACCTATTCTCCATTCCCGGCAGAATCCTGTTAAATCCTCTATGCACCCTCTCCAAAGCTTCCACATCTTTCCTAAAGTGAGGCGACCAGAAATGCACACAGTACTCTAAATGTGGCCTAAACAAGGTCCTGTACAGCTGCAACATCACTTCACGACTCTTGAATTCAATCCCTCTTCTAATGAAAGCTAATACACTATAGGCCTTCGAACAAGCTCTATCCACCTGAGTGGCAACTTTCAAAGATCTATGAATATAGACCCCAAGATCCCTCTGATCCTCTACCTTACTAAGGACCCTACCATTGACCCTGTTTTCCGCATTCTTATTTGTCCTTCCAAAATGGACAACCTCACACTTGACAGGGTTGAACTCCATCTGCCACTCCTCAGCCCAGCTCTGCATCATATCTAAGTCCCTTTGCAACCGAAAACAGCCCTCCTTACTATCCACAACTCCACCTATCTCGTATGATCTGCAAATTAACTGACCCACCCTTCGACTCCCTCTTCTAAGTCATGAATAAAAATTACAAACAGCAGAGGACCCAGAACTGATCCCTGTGGAACTCCACTTCTAACTGGGCTCCAGGCTTAATATTTACTATCTACCACCACTCTCTGACTTCGACCGGTTAGCAAGATTTCTATCCAACTGGCCAGATTTCCCTTTATCCCATGCCTCCTGACTTTCTGCAAAAACATACTATGGGTAACCCTGTCAAATGCCTTACTAAAATCCATGTACACTACATCCACTGCTCTACCCTCATCCACATGCTTGGTCACCTCCTCAAAGAATTCGACAAGATTTGTAAGGCAAGACCTACCCCTCACAAATCCATGCTGGCTGTCCCTTATCAAGCAGTGTCTTTCCAGATACTCAGAAATCCTGTCCCTCAGTCCCCTTTCCAAAACTTTGCCTACCACCGAAGTAAGACTAACTGGCCTCTAATTCCCGGGGTTATCCCTATTCCCTTTTTTGAACAGGGGCACAGCATTCGCCACTCTCCAGTCCTCTTGTACCACCCCCGTTGAGAGTGAAGACGAAAAGATCATTACCAGCGGTTATGCAATTTCCTCTCTTGCTGCCCACATAATCCTAGGATATATCCCGTCAGGCCCGGCGGACTTGTCTATCCTCAAGTTGTTCAAAATTTTCCAATACACCTTCCTTCCGAACAAGTATCGTTTCTAACTTACCAGTCCGTTTCACACTCTCCTCTTCAAAAATACGGTCCCTCTCGTTTGTAAATACTGAAGAAAAGTACTCATTCAAGACCTCTCTTATCTCTTCCGACTCAATACACAGTCTCCCACTACTGTCCTTGATCGGACCTACCCACGTTCTCGTCATTCTCACGTTTCTCATAAAATGACTTGGGGTTATCCTTGATCCTATTCGCCAAAGATCTTTCATGCCCTCTCTTAGCTCTCCTAATCCCTTTCTTCAGCTCATTTCTGGCTATCCTGTATCCCTCCAATGCTCTGTCTTAAAACTGTTTCCTCAACCTTATGTCAGCCTCCTTTTTCCTCCTTACAAGACATTCAACCTCCCTCATCAACCAATGTTCGCTCACAAGAACATCTCTTTCCAGCCTGACAGTTACATACATATCAAGGACACGTCGTATCTGTTCCTTGAAAATGTTCCACATTTCAACGACATCCTTCCCTGACAGCCTATGCTCCCAACCTATGCTCCTCAGATCCTGTCTTACAGCATCGCATTTACCCTTCCCCCAATTGTAAAACCTACCCTGTTGCACATACCTATCTCTCTCCATAACCAAGGCAAAAGTCACAGAACTATGGTCACCATCACCAAAATGTTCACCCACTAAAAAGCCCATCACTTGTTCATTACCAAGTACCAAATCCAATATGGCCTCCCCACTGGTCGGACAATCTACATAATGTGTTAGAAAAGCTTTCTGGACACACTGCACAAACACCGCCCCATCCAATCTACTTGATCTAAAGAGCTTCCAATCAATATTTGGGAATTTGAAATCGCCGATGACTACTACCCTGTGGCTTCTGCACCTTTCCAAAATCTGTTTCCCAATCTGTTTCTTCACATCTCTGCTGCTATTGGAGGACCTATAGTAAACACCCAACAAGGTGACTGCTGCTTTCCTATTTCTGACTTCAGCCCATACTACCTCCAAAGGCAAACCCCCCTCGAACTGCCTTTCTGCAGCCGTTATACCATTTCTAATTAGCAATGCCACTCCCCCTTCTTTTTTACCACCCTCCCTAATCTTACTGAAACATCTGTAACCAGGAACCTCCAACAACCATTCCTGTCCCTCTTCTATCCACATTTCCGTGATGACCACAACATCGTAGCCCCAGGTACCCATCCACGCCTTAAGTTCACCCACCTTATTTCTGATACTCCTTGCGTTGAACCGAGTTGGAATGTTGTCACAGGCCATTGCAAGGGGAAAGAATGGGGATGGGGTAACATTCCGTGCTACGAAAAGCAAAGCAAACCTGGGATCACAGGCCGGTGTTAGAATAGTACAGATGGAATGGGTGCACAGGCCATTGGTGGTGGATGAAAGCGGGGATGTGGTCACATCAGGAAGACAAGAAAACACAGAGGGGAATGGGTTGCAGGTAGTTTCTCAGGGAAAAGAGCATAAATTGGTTCAGAGTCATTGTTAAGAAGATGGTTCCAATGGCGTTGGGAGGGATGTCTTCACAGTCCATTGCAGGAGAAATGTGTGGAGACAGATTCATAGGCAGTTACAAGGAGAGCAGAGTGGGAATGCGCTCACAGTCCTTTGCTGGGAGAACAGACGAAGATTGAGATCACTTGGCGTTGGTAATGGAACAGAGTAGGGATGGGGTCACAAATTGTGAATGAGAGTACAGGCCATTGCTCGAGGAACACAAATGAGGATGGACTCACATGCTGGTGAGAGAGGTAAAGAATAGGGATGGGTTCACATGCTGTTGAGAGAAGTAAAGAATAAGGATGGGTTCACAGGCCAAAGTAAGCGGAGCAGAGGAGTGATATGTTGACAAGCTGTTGTTTTGGCAAAAGAGTGGGGATGAGATCACAGAAGGTTGTGAGGAAAATGCAGAGGAAACGGGTCGTAGGCATTTCTGGTTAAGCAGAGGGGAGTCTGTATCCTAGCGCAATACCATAGAAACAGTGAGTAGGTTGGTACAAAGGCTGTCTCTAGGCTGTTGCTATGGAAGCAGAGTGAAGATGGGTTTCCAAGACGTCGCGAAGACAACATGGTGGGGACCAGTTAACACGTAGTTGATGGGGTAGGGCGTGGGAACAGATTCATACGGCATTGCTAGGGAAATACAGTGGCAATGGATACACAGGCCATTGCAGAGGAAACAGTGAGGGTACTGTTTCACAAGCCGTTACCTGGAGAATAGATTGAGATTGGATAACAAGCAGTTGCTGGGAGAACCTAGTGTGGATGGGTTCAAAGATGTTTCTAGGGGAACAGAATGGGTATGAGTTTAGAGTCGCTGGGAGAACAGGCTATGGTTGTGTTTACGGGCCGTTGCTCGGGGTACAGAACGGGGATGCAATCTCAGGCAGACCAGTGGGGATTGTTTCACAGGTTGTTGCGAGGTGAACCGATTGGGGATCAGTTCACAGGGCGGAGCTCGGAGAATACTGTGATTATATGCTCACACCATTGCTGGGTGAAGAGAGTAGAGATGGTTTCACAGAACGTTGCCTGGAAAATAGAGTTGGCATCGGTTCACAGGCAATTGCTGCGGGAATGGATTGGAGGTGTGTTCCCAGTCCATTGCGTTGGTTACTTTGTGGTTACGGGTTCACGGGCCGGTCCTAAGACAACACAGTGGGATATCTTTCACAGATGGTGGCTGGGAAAACAGACTCTTGTTGTGGTCAGAGGCCGTTGTTAGGGCACAGATTGGGGATAGAGTTACAGTTCACATTTCCTGTAGAACAGTGGGAACTGGGTTCACAGTCGGTTGCTTTGGGAACAGAGTTTCAGGCACAGTTGCTAGGGGAATAGAGCAGGAATGCTTTCACAGTTGGTTGCTTGGGGAATGTAGTGGGGATAGGTTCACAGTCTTTGCAAAGCATGGAGAGTGTGGATGGGTTCACTGGCATTGACAAAGGCACAGATTAGGAATGGCTTCACAGGCCGTTGCTGGAGAAAAGTGTGGAGATTAGTTCAAAGGCAGTTAATAGGAGATCAGAGTGGAAATGGGTTCACAGTCTGTTGCTGGCAGAACAGACTGAGCCTGAGATCACAGTTTGTTGACATTGTTGCAGAGTCGTGTTGGCGTCAAAGGACGCTATTTATGCAGTCACAGGAAGTTTCCAGTAGAAACACTGAAGCCGGGTTTTCAGGCTTTTATTGGGTAAAAGACTGGGGGATGTAGTCACAGTCTGGTGTAACGGAACAGAGGGAGAATGGTTTCACAGAAAGTTGCTAGCGGAACAGAGTGAGGATGGCCTCATAGGCGTCGCATGGAGAAGTGAGTGGGATTGGTTGACAGGCCGATGCACGAAGAATGGAATGGGGATTTGTTCGGAGGACGTGGCTGGAAAATACTTTGGTGATGGGTTCACAGGCATTTGCTTGGAGAACAGAGTTGGGATGGGGTGTCAGTCTGTCGCCAGGCAACAGAGTGGACGGTGGGGACACAAGCGTTGCTCGGGAACAGAATGGCATATTTCAAACGAAGTTTTCTGTGAGAACAGTCTAAGATTGTGGTTACATGTTGTTGCTAGGGGTACAGACTGTGACTGGGGTCACAGGCCGTTGTTGATACAATAGTGTGCAATGTGTGGATAGGCTTTTACTAGAGAAAAAGAGTGAGTGGGGGATCGGACACAGTCTGTTGCTTTGGAAACAGAGCAGGAATGGTTTCACATATAGTTGCTCAGGGAAAGGTGTGGGGAAGGGCTCACAGGTCTTGCTGGCGGAACGGACTGGATATTGTTTTACACGCTGTTGCTCGGTGAGATGTGTGGGGATGTGTTCATTGGATGTGACTTGGAGAAGACTGTAGTGGTGGGTTCCCAGGCATTTGTTGGTCGAAAACAGTAGGACTAGTTTCACAGAAAGTTGCCTGGAGAACAGAGTTGGAATTGGTTCACAGGCAATTGCTACAGTAAAGGTTTGGAGATGGGTTCACAGACCATTGTTCATCGCAATGTGGTCAGTGTGTCACAGGCCATTGCTATGAGAACAGAGTGGGAATGATATGTGGATCTTGTTCAAGGAGAAGCTATTGGGTGTCCTTGATAAGTATGTACCAGTCAGGCAGGGACT
This sequence comes from Chiloscyllium punctatum, assembly GCF_047496795.1. Lineage (NCBI taxonomy): Eukaryota > Metazoa > Chordata > Chondrichthyes > Orectolobiformes > Hemiscylliidae > Chiloscyllium > Chiloscyllium punctatum. Next base: position 54,754,517 of record NC_092773.1, read on the forward strand.
AAAGGGTCTTGTGAGGGAGCCGTGATTTAATTAGGAATTGGAATCCCTTTTGAAAGGGAAGAGGGCGGCCCATGTAAAGATGAGGCGTGAAGGTTCAGTTGGGACGATTGAGAGTTATAAGGTAGCCAGGAAGGATCTAAAGAGAGAGCTAAGAGCAGCGAGAAGGGGACATGAAATGTCCTTAGTTGGTAGGATTAGGGAAAACCCAAAGGCCTTCTATAGTTATGTCAGGAATAAAAGGATGACTAGGGTAGGTATCGGTCCAGTCAAGGATAGTAGTGGGAAGTTGTGTGTGGAGGCGGAGGAGATTGGTGAGACACTAAATCAATACTTTTCGTCAGTATTCACTCAGGATCAGGACACTGTTGCTGATGTGAATATTGAGTCACAAGTGATTAGAATGGATGGGCTTGAGGTACGTAGGGAAGAGGTTTGGGGAATACTGAAAGGGATGAAAATAGATAAGTCCCCTGGGCCTGATGGCATTTATCCTAGGATCCTCTAGGAAACTAGGGAGAAGATAGCGGAGCCATTGGCCTTGATTATTAGGTCGTCGTTGTCTTCGGGGACAGTGCCAGAAGACTGGAGGAGAGCGAATGTGGTCCCCTTGTTCAAGAAGGGGAGCAGGGATAGCTCGAGTAACTATAGGCCAGTCAGTCTCACTTCTGTTGTGGGCAAAGTCTTAGAGAGAATTGTAAGGGATAGGATTTATGAACATCTGGATAAATAATGTGATCAAGAATAGTCGGCATGCTTTTGGGAAGGGCAGGTCGTGCCTCACAAATCTTATTGAATTCTTTGAGAAGGTGACCAAGGAAGTGTACGAGGGTTAAGCAGTAGATGTGGTGTATATGGATTTTAGTAAGGCGTTTGATAAGGTACCCCATGGCAGGCTAATGCAAAAACTACGGAGGTATGACATTGAGGGTGCTTTAGAGGTTTGGATTAGGAATTGGCTGGCTGGAAGGAGACAGAGGGTAGTAGTTGATGGTATAGGTTCATCTTGGAGCGCAGTTACTCGCGGTGTTCCACAAGGATCTGTTTTGGGACCATTGCTGTTTGTCATTTTTATAAATGACCTGGAGGAGGGGCTTGAAGGCTGGGTGAGCAAGTTTGCAGATGACACGACAGTCGGTGGAGTTGTGGTCAGCAAAGAAGGATGTGGCAGGTTACAGCACGATATAGATAAGTTGCAGAGCTGGGCAGAAAGGTGGCAAATGGAATTCAATGTAGCTAAGTGTGAAGTCATTCACTTTGGTCGGAAGATGGATTACTGGGCTAATGGTAGAATACTTGGTAGTGTGGATGAGGAGAGGGATCTTGGTGTCCATGTACACAGATCTTTGAAAGTTGCAACCCAGATAAATAGTGCTATGAAGAAGGCATTTTGTTTACTGGGCTTTATTGGTAGAGGAATTGAGTTCCGGAGCCCTGAGGTCATGTTGCAGTTGTATAAGACTCTGGTGCGGCCTCATCTGGAGTATTTTTTGCCGTTTTGGTCGCCATACTACAGGAAGGATGTGGAGGCATTGGAACGAGTGCAGAGGAGGTTTACCAGAATGTTGCCTGGCATGGTATGAAGATCGTATGAGGAAAGGCTGACGCACTTGGGACTTTTGTCATTGGAGAAAAGAAGGTTTAGGGGAGATTTGATAGAGGTGTACAAGATGATCAGGGGTTTAGATAGGGTTGACAGTTAGAACCTTTTTCCGCATATGGAGTCAGCCGTTACGAGGGGACACAGCTTTAAATTAAGGGGTGGTAGGTAGAGGACAGATGTTAGGGGTAGATTTTTTACTCAGCGGGTTGTGAGTTCATGGAATGCCCCGCCAGTTTTAGTTGTGGACTCTCCCTCTTTATGGTCATTTAAACGGGCATTGGACAAGCATATGGAGGTTATTGGGCTAGTGTAGGTTAGGTAGGCTGCGGTCGGCGCAACATCGAGGGCCGAAGGGCCTGTACTGCGCTGTACTTTTCTATGTTCTATGGTTCACAGACGGCGGATGGGAGAACAGACTAAGATTGGGGCGGCAAGCTGTTGGTAAGCGTATGGATTGGGAATGGGGTCACGGCCGTTGCCAGTGGAATCGTGTGAGCTTGGTGCAATAAGATGTTGCTCAGAGAATAGAGCAGCAATGTACTCACAGGCAGTTGCCAGGAGAAAAGAGTGTTGATTTGTACACATGAGGGAGCAGAGAGAACAGATTTGAGATAAGTTCACTGTCAGTTGCGAGGAAAACAGAGTGTGGCTGAATTCATAGGCCACTGTTCGCTGAACAGCGAGGGGATTAGATTACAGGTGACTGCTTGGATTCACAGGTCGTTGTTCAGGGTACAGTTGGGGATGGATTCACAAGCTATTGCCAGCATGATAGTGTGAGGACTGGGATCACAGGCTGTTGCGTGGGAAACGCTTCGGGCATGGATTGAAAAGATGTTGCGAAGGCAACAGAGTGAGGGTTAAAGGTTACAAGTTGTATTACATAGTGGGCATTGTTTCACAGGCAGTTTCAGGAGAAATGCGTGGAGATACCTTCATAAGCAGTTGCTAGGAGGTCAGGTTGGGAATGGGTTCACAGTCTGTTGTTGGGAGAGCAATCACAACTTTAGATCACAGGACATTGGAATTGTACAGAGTAGGATTGAGGTCACAGGCCGTTCTTAGTGGAACACAGTTGGGATATGGTCACAGGACGTTGCCGGTAGAAAAGCGTTGAAATAGGTTCACAGTATTTTGTTAGGGTAACAAACTGGGGCATGGTATTTGAGACTGTTGCTTAATGAACAGAGCGGGAATGGTATCACAGTCATTTGCTCAGGTAACAGAGTGAGTATGAGTTCACAAGCGTTGCTCGGAGTAGAGCATGACTACCGTTTCACAGGCCGTTGCGAGGAGAACTGAATGGGGAAATGTTCACCGGACTTGGCTGGGAGAATACTCTGTTAATGGGTTCACAGACGTTTGTAGGGAGAGGAAGGGAATGGAAACAAGGTTTCGTTGCGAGCAGGGCAGATTGTGGATGGGATTAAAGCACGTTGCTAGGAGATCAGTGTGAGCATTGTTTCACAGTGAAAGAGTACGAGAATGAATGGACAGGAATTCTCAAGCTAGTGCTAGGTGTACATTGTGGATCACAGACCCTTTGGAGGAGAGTAAAGTTGAAACGGATTCACAGACATTTCCTAGGAGAACAAGTGGGGATGGGGCCACACACTGTTGCCAGGGCACTAGAGTGGATGATGGGGTCACGGACTGTTGCTTAGGCAACAGAGCGAGATTGGTTTCACAGGCAGTTCCCAGGAGGACCAATTAGGAATGTGCTCACAAGCGTTGCTGTGGGAACAATTCAGAGGCAGTTGCTGCAGGAAGAGGCTAATATTGTGGTTACAGACTTTTACTAGGAGAACAGAGTGGGGCTGGATTTACAGGCTGTTGCTGGTAGAATTCTGTGAGGATATGTCCACAGGCTCTTGCTCGGGGAAAAAAGTGGATTGGGGAATCGGGCCATAGGCTGTTGCTTTGGGAATGGAGCAGGAAAGATTTCACAGTTAGCGGCTTGGCAAATTGTGGGATGGTTCAAAGGCATTGCGAAGATAACAGAGTGGATATTGATTCACATGCTTTAGCTGGGAGAAATGAGTGGGGATGTATTCACAGGGCGTGTTTAGGAGAATACTGTGGATATGGTTTCATAGGCAATTGCGTGTCGAAGAGCAGAGACAGCTTAACAGAAAGTTGCCCGCAGAACGGAGTTGGAATTGGTTGATAGGCAATTGCTGCAGGAATGGATTGGAGTTGGGATCACAGAACATTGCTCGGGGCAGAGTGTGGCTCCGGTGTCACAGGCCTTTGCTTGGAATGGGAATGGGACCACAGGCGGTGACTGGGAGATCAGACTTAGTTTGGCGTCACAGGCTTTTGGTAGGGTTACAGTTTGTGGATGGGGTCACACTCTGTTGCCAAAAGAAGAATAAGAGGATTGCGCCATCGGGTGTTGCTTCGGGAAAATGAGCAGGAATGGGTTCAATTTCAGTTGTTAGGGAAAAAGAGTGGTGACATATTCAAAGACAGTTGCTGAGAGAACAGAAACGAGACAGGTTAACAGTTAATAACCAGGGAATGAGAGTGTGATTGGATTCACAGTTTCTCGGGGAACAGAGGGGGGCATATGTTCACAGATGGTGGTTGGGGGTTACCGGTGGGAATGGAATTGTAACCTGTAACCTGGGCAAGAGTGTGGGGGGGATGTGTTCACAGGCTGTTTCTTGGGTAACAGATCGGGCAAGGGTTTGGAAACTGCCGCAAGGGAAACAGAGAAGGGGATGTGTTGACAGGCTGTTGCTTGGGCAACACAGCAGGCATTGTTTCACAGGCAGTTTCGAGGGGAAAAGTGGGGATGGGTTTACAAGCATTGCTAGGGAAACAGATTATGGATGGGTTCACAGGCGTTGACAGGGGAAGAGAGAGGGGATGGGTTCACATACATTGCTCCAGAGACAGAATGGGGATGGGTCCCGAGAATGTTGATGGGGAAAAAAGTGGGGTTGGGTTCCATAGAACGTAGAACGCAGGATAGTTCCTTTGGCCCTGATGTTGAGCCGAACTGTGGAACCAATCTTAACGTCATCTCACCTGTTCTATTCGATTTCATTCATATTAACGCATTGACCCTTTAAATGCCGTTAAAGTGTGCGAGTCTTTACTGTTGCAGGCAGGGCGTTCCACACCCCAACTCTGCTCTGAATAATGATACTAACTTTGGCATCAGCCCTATATCGATCAGCCCACAAGTTAAAGCTGTGTCCCCTCATGCTAGACTTCGCCATCCAAGGAAAAAGGTTTTCACTACCCACCCCATCTCCCCACTGATTATCTTAGAGATCTCTGTTCAGTCACCTCTCAACCTTCTCTTTAATCAAAATAGCCTGATGTTCCTCAGCCTTTCCTCCCAAGACCTTCCCTCCATACCAGGCAGCATCATGCTAAATCTCTTCTGCGCCCTTTCCAAAGCCTCTATGTGCTTTTTATAATGCGGTGACCAGAACTGCACGCAATGCAGAAAGTGCAGCCCAGCTCTGCAGCTTATCTCTTTCTCTCTGTAACCTGCGGCATTCTTCAGCACTATCCACAAATCCACCGACCTTCGTGTCAGCTGCAAATTCCCAAAAACATTATTCAACGCCCTCATCCTGTTCATTTATAGAAGTAACAAGCAGGAGTAGATACAAAACAGACCCTTCCAGGACACCATGAGTAACTGAACTCCAGGATTAATATTACCCATCAACCAACGCCCTCTGTCTTCTTTCAGCTTGCCAAAGTCTAATCCAAACGTTAAATTACCCCCAAACCCATGCCTCCGTATCTTGTGCAATATCCGACCGTGGGGTACTCTCCCAAACACACTTTTTCCACATCAATTGCTTTTCCCTCATCCATTTATTTGGTCACCTTCTCAAAGAAATCAATAAGCTTTGTGAGGCACGACCAAACCTTCACAAAACCATGTTGACTATCCCTAATCAACTTATTCATATCTAGTTAACTATATTTCCTATTTCTTATAACCTTTAACCACAACTGAATTAAGGCTCTTTGTCCTATTTTTTACGGGATGGACTCGACTCGCAATCTTGAACAAGGAGACAACTTTTACTATTCTCCAGTCTTCTGGCACAATTCATGTAGACAATGACGACATAAAGATCAAAGCCAAAAGCTCTGCAATTCCCTCCCTGTCTTCCCAAAGCATCCAGGGACACATCTCATCCGACCTATGGGACTTATCTTTTCCACACATTTCAGAATTGCTGGCACCTTCCCCGCCCGGGTTAACAGGCCATTACTGGAAGAACCGAGTGGATGGTTTCACAGACTGTTGCTAGGAAAGCAAAGTAGGCATTTGGATCACAGACAGATGTTACGGGAACACAGTGAGAATTGCTTCATAGAGCACAGCTTGTGGAACAATATCGAGACTGATCAACAGGCTTTTCTAATGAGAGCAAAGTGTAGATGGGTTTACAGGCTATTGCTAGTGGACACGAGTGGGAATGGGTTTGCGGGCCATTGCTGTATAAAAGGTGTGGGCATGGGTTTTCAGGTAATACCAGGAGAAGAAAGTTGATATATGTTAACAGGCCAATGCAAGGAAGAGAGGTTGGGTGTGGAGTCATCGGCCCATGCCCAGGGAACAGATTGGGAATGGGTTCATGGGCCGTTGCTACGGGAATGGATTGGAGATGGGTTAACAGGACATTGTTAGGAATACAGTGTGGATATGTGGCCACAGGCTGTTGCTTGCAGAGAAGTGTCAGGATGGGCACACGAGCTGTGCTCGTCAGAAAAGAATATAGAATATAGAACATTACAGCGCAGTACAGGCCCTTCGGCCCTCGATGTTGCGCCGACCTGTCAAACCAATCTGAAGCCCATCAAACCTACACTATTCCAAGTACGTCCATATGCTTGCCCAATGACGACTTAAATGTACTTAAAGTTGGTGAATCTATTACTATTGCAGGCAAAGCATTCCATACTTTTACTACTCTCTGAGTAAAGATACTACCTCTGACATCTGTCCTATATCTATCACTCCATCAAGTTAAAGCTATGCCCTTCGTGCTCGCCATCACCATACTTGGAAAAAGGCTCTCCCTTTCCTCGCTACCTAACCCTCTGATTATCTTATATGTCTCTATTAAGTCACCTCTCAAACGTCTTCTCTCTAACGAAAACAGCCTCTCAAGTCCCTCAGCCTTTTCTCATGAGACCTTTCCTCCATACCAGGAAACATCCTATTAAATCTCCTCTGCATCCTTTCCAACGATTCCCCATCCTTCTAATAATGTGGTGACCAGAACTGTACACATTACTCCAAGTACAGAAGCACCAGAGATTGTACAGCTGTAGCATAACCATATGGTTCCGGAACTCGATCCATCTATTAATAAAAGCTAAAACACTGTATGCCTTCTAAACAACCAGGGCTTTTGCCCGAAACGTCGATTTCGCTGCTCGTTGGATGCTGCCTGAACTGCTGTGCTCTTCCAGCACCACTAATCCAGTATTTGGTTTTCAGCATCTGCAATCATTGTTTTTACCTCCTAAACAACCCTGTCAACCTGGATGGCAACTTTCAAGGATCTGTGCACATGGACACCGAGATGTCTCTACTCATCTACACTACCAAGAATCTTACCATTTGCCGAGTACTTTGTATTCCGTTTACTCCGACCAAAGTGAATCACCTCACACTTGCCCGCATTAAACTCCATTTGACACCTCTCAGCCTAGCTCTGTAGCTTATCTATGCCTCTCTGTAACCTACAACATCCTTCGTCACTATCCTCAACTCCACCAACCTTAGTGTCGTCTGCAATCTTACTAACCCACCCTTCTACGCCCTCATCCAGGTCGTTTATAAATATAAGGAACAGCAGTGGATCCAACACAGACGCTTGTGGTACACAACTGGACTCCAGGATGAACATTTCCAATCAACCGCCACCCTCTGTCTTCTTTCAGCAAGCCAATGACTGATCCGAACTGCTATATCTCCCGCAATCACATTCCTCCGCATTTTGTACAACAGCTTACTGTGGGGAACGCTACAGAACGCCTTGCTGAAATCCATTTACCCCACATCAACCAGTTTACTCTCATCTACCTGTTTGGTCACCTTCTCAAAGAACTCAATAAGGTTTGTGAGGCACGACCTCCCCTTCACAAAACCGTGCTGACTATCCTTAACCAAATTATTCTTAACTAGATGATTATAAATCCTATCTCTTATCACTTTTCCCAACACTTTACCAACACCTGAAGTGAGGCTCACAGGTCTATAATTACCAGGGTTGTCTCTACTCCGCTTCTTGAACAGGGGAACCACATTTGGTACCCTCCAGTCTTCTGGCACAATTCCTGACGACAATGACGATTTAAAGATCAATGCCAAAGGCTCGGCAATCTCCTCCCTGGCTTCCCAGAATATCCTAGGATAAATCCCATCCTGTCCAGGGGACTTATCTATTGTCAAACTCTACAGGATGTCTAATACATCTTCCTTGTGAACTTCAATTACACCTAGTCTAGTAGCCGGTATCTCAGTATTCTCCTCGACAACATTGTCGTTTTCTAGAGTGAATACTGTCGAAAAATATTCATTAAGTGCTTCCCCTGTCTCCTCTGACTCCACACACAATTTCCAACTGCTATCCTGGATTGGCCCTAATCTTACTCTCGTCATTCTTATATTCCTGAAATACGTACAGAATGCCTTCGGGTTTACCATGATCCTATCTGGCAAAAACGTCTCATATCTCCTCCTGGCTCTTCTGAGCTCTCTCTTTAGATCTTTCCTGGCTACTTTGTAACCCTCAAGCGCCATAAATGGGCCTTTACATCTCATGGTACCACATGCCTTCTTCTTCATCATGACCAGAGATTCCACTTCCTTCGTAAACCACGGGTCCCGCGCTCTACAGCTTCCCCCCTTATCTGATAGGAACATACTTACCTCGGACACACCAGAGCTTTTCCTTGAATAAGCTCCACATTTCTAATGTGCCCATCCCCTGCAGTTTGCCTCCCCATCCAATGCTTCCTAAATCTTGCCTAATCGCATCATAATTGTCTTTGACCCAGCTGTAACTCTTGACCCGTGGTATACACCTATCCCTTTCCATCACTAAAGTAATCATAACAGAATTGTGATCGCTATCACCAAAGTCCTCACCTACTTCGAAGTCTAACCCCTGGCCGGGTTCATTACCCAGTAACAAGTCTAATGTGGCTTCGCCCCTTGTTGGCATGTCTACATACTGTGTCAAAAAGCCCTCCTGCACACACTGGACAAAAACTGACCCATCTATAATACTCGTACTATCGTGTTTCCAGTCAATATTTGGAAAGTTGATGTCCCCCATGACAACTACCCTGTCTCTCTCACTCCTATTGAGAATCATCATTGCTATCCTTTCCGATACATCTCTGGAGCTATTCGGAGGCCTATGTAAAAGTCCCAACAGGGTGACCGCTCCTTTCCTGTTTCTAACTTCAGCCCATACTACCTCAGTTGACGAGTCCACAAACAATCTTTCTGCAACAGTGTCATTCACCAACAATGCCACACCTCCCCCTGTTTTACCATCTTCACTGTTCTTATTGAACCATCCAAATCCTGGAGCCTGCAACAACCATTACTGTCCCTGCTCCATCCATATATCCTAAATGGCCACAATATCGAAGTCCCAGGTACAAACCCATGCTGCAAGTTAACCCTCCTTATTCCGGATGCTCCTGGCGTTGAAGTAGACACCCTTCAAACCAACGTCTTCCCTGCTGGCGCCATTTTGCGTCCCTGAACCTCGATTTCGGACCTCCCTTCTGTCAACTTTTTCTATGCACAAACTGCAATTTTGGTTCCCATCCCACTGCTGGGTAAGTTTAAACCCAAACCAATAGACCGAACGAATTCCTCCCCCCACCCCGCAGGATATTGGTACACCTCTGGTTCAAATGAAGACCATCTTGCTTGTAGAGGTCCCACCTACCCCAGAAAGAACCTGAATTATCCAAAAGTCCAAAACCCTCTCTCCTGCGCCATCCCTGTAGCCACGTGTTCAACTCCCCTCTCTCCCGATTGCTCACCTCACTATCACATCGCACTGGCAACAAACCAGAGACTAAAACTCTGTTCGTCCTGGCTCTAAGCTTTCATCCTAGCTCCCTGAATTTCTACCTTAAATCCCCATCTTTCTTCCTACCTTTGTCGTTGGTACCTATGTGGACCACGACTTGGGGCTGCTCCCATTCCCCCTTAAGGATCTCAAAAACACGATCAGATACATCACGAACCCTGGCACCTGGGGGGCAATTCACCAACCATGCGTTTCTCTCGTCCCCACAGAACATCCTATCTGTCCTTCTAACTATGGAGTCCCCAATGACTACTGCTCTGTTCCCCTTCCCCCTTCCCTTCTGAGCATCAGGATCAGAATCTACCGGAGCCTTGTGCCCCACTGCTTTCCCCTGGTAAGTCGTTCCAAGCCGTAAGAAATGCGATAATAGTCAGGATGAATGCGTGGCTTGTGAAATGATAAATTAGGAAGGGGTTCACAATTTTGGGACATTGGTATTGGTTTTCGGGGAGGTGAAACAATTTACAAATTCGATGGTCTACGCCTAGGCCGGACTGGAGCAGTTCCTTTGGGGGTGCTTTTGTTGGGAATTATTTAAACTAATATTTCAGCGGGATGAGAACAAAATCAGGAGGTTTGTTGACAGTAAGGAGGTTGTAAGGAAATCCTGTAAGGAACTAGGTAATGAAGTCCGTGTGACGGAGGGGAAGTGTAGGCAGGGAGCAGATGATTAATGTGAACTGACAGATGATCTGAGATGATTTTGCTTTCATGCGAGCAGTGTAGTAGGTAGGTCTTGGATTAGAAACTGGGAGTATGATGTTATTGTTGTTACTGCGCCATGGTTGAAGAATGGGCAAGATTGGCAACGAAGTAGCACATGATATAGCTGTCTCAGGTGTGATAGAGAGAGAGGTAAGAAGGTTTGAGGAGTTGCTTTACTGCTCAGAGTGGATATCACAACTGAGCTGAAGGAGAGCATCAGCGGGAACTGGAGCAGTGAGGCAGTATGAGCAGAACAGAGAAATAGGGAGGGTACAGTAACAATGCTGGGATGTTACCACAGGCCTCCCAACAGTGAGCATGAGATAGGGGTACAAATATGTAAACAGATTATGGAAAGATATAGGAGCATCAAGATGGTCATAAAGGGAGAGTTTGATTTTCCCAACTGGGATTCACTTAGAGTTAGAGGGTTAGTCTTTGGAGAATTCATAAGGAGCATCCAGGAATATTTTATCGAACAGTATGTAAATAGGTTAACACAGGAAGGGCCGTATTGGACATCGTCTGTATAATGAGCACAGCCAGTTGTTTGAAGTTTCCATAGGGGTTTACTTTGGGCATTATGAATAATTTCTCAGGGTTTTGGAATACTTATGGACAAAGACGAGAGTGGTCCCAAAGGAAGAGTGCTAAATTGAGGGAAGACCAACTGGAGGAAAATTCGGCAGGAGCGAGGAAAAATGCAGCTGTTTGAAGGTAAATCCACATTTAATATTTGGAAGGCTTTAAAAAAGACATTGATTGGAGTCCAGGACAGACATTTCGCTATGAAAGTGAGGGATAGAAATTGCAAGATTTGGGGTCGTGGATGACAGGTGAAATTGTGACAGCAGCTAAGAGGCAAATGAAGCACATATGAGGTCTAGGTGAAGGAAAACAGACAAAGCTTTGGAAGCATATCGGGAATTTAGGACTAATCTGCAACGAGGATTGAAGACGGCTAAAAAGGGGTCATTCAATATCTTTAGAAACCAGGGTTATGAAAAATCCCAAAACCTTTTATTCGTGTATAAGTAGCAAGAGGGAAACTCGAGAAAGGGTTGGCACACTCAAAAACAAAGGAGCGATGTTTTGAATGGAGTGAGAGAACATTGGTGAGATTCTTATTGAGTGCTTTGCAATGGTATTCACCGAGGAGAGAGACATGTTGGTTGTTGAGTTTAAGAATCGCTGTTTGGTTCCTCTCGCGCAAGTTGGCATGAGTGGGGAGGATAGGTATTGGGTATTATAAAAGACATTAAGGTGGATGATTCCTGCTGGGATCCAGCCCAGGCTACTGAGGGAGGCAAGAGCAAACATATCTGGGGCCTTCACAGATGCCTTTCCAGCTCACATGAACACAGGTGATATCCCAGAGTGCTGGAGAATTGTTAACATGTTCCCCTTGCTTAAAAAGTGTTGTAAGGATAATTCAGGTAAGTATAGAGCATGGTGTCAGTAGTGGGGATGCTGCTGGAGAATGTAGTGAGGGATAGAATGTGTTATCATTTGGAAGAAAATCGGATTATCAGTGATAGGCAGCATGTTTTTTACAGGGAAGGTCGTGTCTTACCAAATGAACAGTATACTTTGAGAAGGAAACAAAGTTAATTGATGAGGGAAGGGCTGTAGACGTCATATGCATGCACTTGATAAGGGTCGCTATATTAGGATAATGGAGAAATTGAAGTTGCATGGAGTCCAGAGTCTACTGTCTTCCTGGACGGCAGGGGTCAGAGTAGTCGTGGAAGGGATTTTTTCAAAATGGGTAACTGTGGCCAGTGTTGTTCCACTGGGATCCATGATGAGACCACTGTTGTTTGTGATATGCATAAATGATCTGGAGAAAGGGATAGGTGATATGATTAACACGGTTGCAGATGACACTAAGATTGTCAGCAGAGAGTGAAGAGGACTGGCAGAGAACGCAGCAGAATATAGATAGATTGGAGATTTGGCCAGAGAAGTGTGGGAAGGAGTTCAATATCGGCAAATGTGAGGTGATGCATTCTGGAAGATCTAATTCGAGAGCGAAATGCATGATAAATGGAAAAGCCCCGGGAACATTTGTTGTTCAGAGAGACCTGACCTTTTCGGTCCCTAGTACCCTGAAGTTGGCAATGCAGGTCGATGAAGTGGCTAAGGAGATATATGGCATACTTTGGGACGGGGTATTGAGTACAAACGTTGGTGGATCATATTTCAGTTCTTTGGACTTTCTTTTGGCCACGTTTTGAATACTGCATACATTTCTGGTCGCCGCATTATCAAACGTTATGGATGCTTTGGCAATGGGCAGAGGAGTTCCACCAGGATATTGTTGGTATGGAGAGCACGAGTGATGAAGCCAGGTTGAATAGATTGGGATTATTTTTATTAGAAAGACAAAAGTTGAGTGGAGTCGAGATTGAAGTCTACGATATCTTGAGAGGTATAGATATGGAGATTGGGTCACATGCTGTTGCTTGGGTCACAGAGCAGGAATGGTTTAAAAAGACGTTGCTCCGAGAACAGAGGGGGGAATAGGTTCACAGGACGTTTCTAGCTTAACAGTGTGGCGATGGGTCTCAGGCTGTTGGACGGACAACAGTATAGCTGTATATTCGCAAGCCCTTGCCTGCAGAGCAATGTGGGAATAGGTCACGGGCCATTGGACGGGCAACAGTGTAGTTATATATTCGCAGGCTGTTGCTAGGTGAACAGTGATGATATGTTGACAGGCCATTGCTGAGGGAACAGAGTGAGGATTGGCTCACAATGTTTGCTAGAGAAATAGAGTCGGCATGAGTTCAAAGGTCATAGCTAGTGGAACAGTGATGCGAGTGGGGTTGGAGTCACAGGCTGTTTCTATGAAAACAGAGTGGTGACGGGGTGTTACGAGGGGAACCATGCGAGGATGGCTTCACAGGCCACTGCTCGGAGAACAGATTGGGGTTTGCTTCATTGGCCATTGCGCGGGAAATAGCCTGGGTATGGTTTTACAGGCTGTTACCAGGAGAACTGGGTTGGAATATATGCATAGTCCATTTCTCGGGGAACCTAGTGGCAATGGGTTCACAGGACGTCGCAAGAAGAACAAAGTTGTCATTGGTTCAGAGGCAGTGTGAAGGGAATGCAATGAGGATGGGTTTGTAGGCGTTTGCTGTGGGGTACAGTGGCGATATGGGGTTACAGGCTGTTGTTCGGAGAACAAAGTCGGGATAAATTCACAGGTAGTTGCTGAAAGAACATACAAAGGTTGCGACATAGGCCGTAGCTAAGGGTACAGTCTGGGGAAAGGGTTACAGGGTGTTGCTAGTGGAACAGGCATTGTGAGGGAAACAGAGTGGGCATCGATTCAGAAGACGTTGCTCGGAAAAAAAATGTCGATTGATTCACCGGCCGTTGCTATGAGAACTGACTGGGTGTATGTACACACGACGTGGCTCAGAGAATACTGGGCAATGGGTTGACAGGCATTTGCTTGGTGAAAAGAGTAAGAACGGGGTCACACGTCACTGACAGGAAAATTATTTAAGGATGAGATGCAGGCCGTTTCTAGAGGAATGTTCGGATGGATCCCCAAACATTTGCTGGGAGAGCAGCGTTGGAATGGAAGACAGGCCGTTGGTCGGAGAAGAGAGTGGTAATGGGTTCACAGGCCGAACCGAGAAGAACAGAGTGGGAATGGGATTAGAGGCCATTGCTATGGAAACAGAGTTGGGTAGGTGACACAGACTTTTGCTTGATCAACAGGGTGGGAATTGTTGATAGGACAACAGGCCATTGATAGGACAAGGGTTTGAGGACGTGTTCACAAGCCGTTTCGAGTGAAACAGATTAGGGGCAGGATCACACTACATTGTTAATGAAATAGTGTGGACATGAAACGAGTGGCGATGGGTCACAGGCCATTGCGAGGGGGAACAGCACAGAAGTGGGTTCAGAGGCCGTTGCTATGAACCGAGTGGGTATAAGTTCACAGCACATGGCGAGGGGAATACGATGCTGATGGGTAAACAGGCTTTTGGTGGGAGAAGCGAATGGGAATTTTGTCTTAGATCGCCGTGAGGGGAACAGGGTGAGCATGAGTTAATATACTATTGCCAGGTGAAATAAGTGGGGGTGTGGTCACAGGTCATTGTTTGTAGCGCAGTGGGGATGCGTTCATAGGCTGTTGCTAAGAGAACAGAGTGTGGATGGCTTCACAGTCCACCACTAGAAGAACAGAATTAGAGTGGAGGGAAAAAAGTTGAGATTCTGAAGGGATATTACAGAGTGTTAGGCATAAATTTAAAAAAGGATGTCTTCAAAGGCAGTAATATCTGGATTACCCCCAGCGCTACGAGCTAGAGAGGGCAGGAATAGGTGGATAGAGCAGATGAATGCATGGCTGAGGAGCTGGTGTATGGGAGAAGGATTCACATTTCTGGATCATTGGAACCTCATTTGGGTTAGAAGCGACTTGTACAAGAAGGACGGATTGCACTTAAATTGGAAGGGGAGTAATATACTGACAGGGAAATTTTCTAGAACTGCCCAGGAGAATTTAAACTGGTGGGGGCGGGGACGGGGGTGGTGGGGGTTGTGAGACCCAGGGAGATCGTGAGGAAGGAGATCAATCTGAGGCTGGTACAGTTGAGAACAGACGTGAATCAAACAGTCAGGGTAGGCAGGGACAAGGTAGGACTAATAAGTTACACTGCATTTATTTCAATGCAAGGGGTCTAACAGGGAAGGCAAATGAACTCATGGCATGGTTAGGAACATGGGACTGGGATATCATAGCAATTACAGAAACACGGCTCAGGGATGGGCAGGACTGGCAGTGTAATAATCCAGGATACAAATGCTCCAGGAAGCATAAAAAGGGAGGCAAGAGAAGAAGGGGAGTGGCATTTTTGATAAGGAATAGCATTACAGCTGTGCTGAGGGAAGATATTCCCGGAAGTACAGCCAGGGAAATTGTTTGGGTGGAACTGAGATATCGGAAAGGATGATCACCTTATTGGGATTGTATTATTGACCCCCCAATTATAGGGAAATTGAGAAACAAATTTTAAGGAGGTCTCAGATATCTGTAAGAATAATAGGGTAGTTATGGTAGGGGATTTTAACTTGCCAAACATCGACTGGGACTGCCATAGTGTTAAAGGTTTAGATGGAGAGGAATTTCTTAAGTGCGTACAAGACAAATTTCTTTTTCAGTATGTGGATGTACCTACTAGAGAAAGTGCAAATCTTGACCTACACTTGGGAAAGAAGGCAGGGCAGGTGACTGAGGTGTCAGTGGGGGAGCACTTTGGGACACCCGACCATAATTCTATTCCTTATAAAGTCGCTATGGAAAAGGATAAACCAGATCTAAAAGTTGAAGTTCTAAATTGGCGAAAGGCCAATTTTGACGGTTTTTGGCAAGAACTTTCAAAAGCTGATCGGAGGCAGATGTTCGTAGGTAAAGTGATGGCTTGAAAATAGGAAGCCTTCAGAAATGACATAACAAGAATCCAGATGAAGTATATTCCTGCCAGGGTGAAAGGGAAGGCTGGTAGGTATATGGAACGATGGATGACGAAAGAAACTGAGAGTTTGGTTAAGAAAAAGAAGGAAGCATATGTCGGGGATAGACAGAATTGATCGAGTGAATTCTTAGAAGAGTATAAAGGAAGTAGGAGTATACTTAAGAGTTAAATCAGAAGGGCAAAAAGGGGACATGAGATAGTGTTGGCAAATAGAATTTAGGAAAATCCAAAGGGTTTTTACAAATATATTAAGGACAAAAGGGTAACTAGGGAGAGAATAGAGCCCCTCAAAGATCAGCAAGGCGGCCTTTGTGTGGAACCACAGAAAATGGGGGAGATACGAAATGAATATTTTGCATCAGTATTTAATGTGGAAAAGGATAGCGAAGACATAGACTGTAGGGAAATAAATGGTGACATCTTGCAAAACGTCCGGATTACAGAGGAGGAAGTGCTGGGTGTCTTGAAACCGTTCAAGGTGGATGAATCCCCAGGACCTGATCAGGTGTAACCGATAACTCTGTGGGAAGCTATAGAAGTTTTTGCTGGGCCTCTTGCTGAGATATTTGTATCATTGATAGTGACAAGTGAGGTACCGGAAGACTGGAGGTTGGCAAACGTTGTTCCACTGTTTAAGAAGGGTGGTAAAGACAAGCCAAGGAACTATACACCAGAGAGCCTGACGTCAGTGGTGGGCAGGTTGTTGGATGGAATCCTGAGGGACAGGATGTATATGTATTTGGAAAGGCAAGGACTGATTAGGGATAGTCAACATGGCAATGTGCGTGTGAAACCATGTCTCACAAACGTGATTGAGTTATTCGAAGAAGTAACAAAGAAGACTGATGAGCGCAGAGCAGTACATGTGATCTATATGTACTTCAGTGAGTCGTTCGACAAGTTTTCCCATCGGAGACTGATTAGCAAGGTTAGATCTCATGGAACAAAAGGAGAACTAGCTATTTGGATACAGAACTGGCTCAAAGGTAGAAGACAGAGGATGGTGGTGGAGGGTGGTTTTTCAGACTGGAAACCTGTGACAGGTGGAGTGCCACAAGGATCTGTGATGGGTCCTATACTTATTGTCGTTTACACAAATGATTTGGATCCGAGTATAAGAGGTACAGTAAGTTATTTTGCAGATGCGACCAAAATTGGAGGTGTGATGGACAGCGAAGAGATAACAGATTATGTAAGATTACAACAGGATCTGGACCAGATGGGCCAATGGGCTAGAAATGGCAGAAGGAGTTTACTTCAGATAAATGCAAGGTGCGGCATTTTGGGAAAGCAAATCTTAGCAGGACTTATAAACTTAATGATAAAGTCCGAGGGAATGTTGATGAACAAAGAGACCTTGGAGTGCAGGTTCATATCTCCTTGAAAGTGGAGTCGCAGCTCGATAGGATAGTAAAGACGGCGTTTGGTATGCGTTCATTTATTGGTCAGAGTATTGAGTACAGCAGTTGGGAGGTCATGTTGCGGCTGACAAGGACAATAGTTAGGCCACGGTTGGTGTAGTGCTTGCAATTCTGCTCTCCTTCCTATCGGAAAGATGTCGTGAAACTTGAAAGGGTTCAGAAAAGATTTACAAAGATGTTGGCAGGGTTGGAGGATTTGAGCTATAGGGAGAGGCTGAACTGGCTGGGGCTGTTTTCTCTGGAGCGTCGGAGGCTGTGAGGTGACCTTATAGAGGCTTACAAAATTATGAGGGGCATGGATAGGATATATAGACAAAGTCTTCTCCCTGGTATCGGGGAGTCCAGAACTAGAGGGCATAAGTTTAGGTTGAGAGGGAAAAGATATAAAACAGACCAAAGAGTGGTACATGTATGGAATGAGCAGCCAGACGAAGTGGTGGAGGCTGGTACAATTGCGACATTTAAGAGGCATTTGGATGGGTATATGAATAGGAAGTGTTTGGAACGATATGGGCTGGGTGCTGGCAGGTGGGACGAGATTGGGTAGGGATATCTGGTCGGCTGGACAGGTTGGAGTGAAAGGTTTGTTTCCATGCTGTACATTTCCATGACTCTATGAGTGAAATCACCGGCCACTGCCATAGGAACTATGTGGCAATGTGTTTACAGGCCGTCGCTCAGTGAAGAGAATGGGTATGGCTTAAAATATTAATCTCTGGAACAAGACTGGAGATTAATTCAACGGATATGGCTGGGGAAACAGACTGGAAATGGATTCACCGGATGCTGCTTGGGTAGCAGATGTGTGATGGGTTCACAGGCATTTGTGAGAGCACAGAGGGGAATGTTTTCAATGTACGTTTGATTTAAAAAAAAGTGGGGATGGGTTTCAATACCGTTGCTAGGGTGTCAGAGTATGGATGAGCTTAACGTCCGCTGCAAGATGAACATTATAGTAAAGGGTTCACAGGCATCTGTTCGCAGCATATATTGAAGATGGCCTCAGAGCCCGGTGCTGTGTTAATGGAGTGTGGATGGCTTCACAGGCGTTGCTCCCTGAACTGAGTAGCATTGGGTTCACAGGCAATTGTTGGGAGTACAGTTTGCGAATTGTTTCTCAGGACGTTAGCTGGAGAACAGAAATGACATGAGTTCACAGGTCATTGCTAACGTGACACTGAGGGGACGAGGTCTCAGTCTGTGGCGAGTAAACTGTTTATGGATTCAACTGCAGTTGCGAGGTGAACACGCTCGGTTTGCGTTCACAGGCCGTTGTTCGGAGAAAAGTGTGTAATTAGGCTCACGATTTTTATATGGTAGAACAGTGTCGGGATTGGTTCACAGTCCGTTGCCAGTGGAACACAGTGGGAATCGGTTCACAGGCAGTTGCTAAGGGTACCGAGTGGGAATTGGTACACAGGCTGTAACTAGGGAAACACAGTAGGATTGACAGGCTGTTGTTGGGGAAACCGTGGGAGTTGGCTCACTGGCTGTCGTTAGGAGAACAGAGTGGGGATGGGTTCAACGGCTCTTAATGGGAGAACAGAGTGAGAATGCATTGACAGGATTTCACGGGCGGAACATAATGTGAACGATTTTACAGGGGGTTGCTATGGAGAAAGAGTAGGAATGAGTTCTGAGGCCGTTGCTGGGAGAACAGAGTGGGAATGGTTTCGCAGGTCGTTCCTCAGAGAGCACATTCGGCACGTGATCACATCTATTTCCTTGGAGAACAGATTGGGGCTGGTGTCACAAGTCATTACTAGACCAGCACAGTAAGGATGGGTTCACAGGACTTTGCTGGGACAACAGAGTCCGGATGGGGTGACAGCAATTGCTCGGAGAACAGAGTAAAGCTGGGTTTTCAGGCTGTTGCCAGGGAAAGATATTGGGAACTGTTTCACAGGCCGTTGCCTGGAAAACAGATTGTGGATTGTATCACAGGCTATTCCGTGGGGAAGAGAATAATGATTGGTTCACAGGCTTTTGCTTGGAGAGCAGTGTGAGGATGGTTTCAGGGAATGTTGCAAAGGGAACATAATTTGGATTGTTCACAGGACGTTGCCAGGACAATGCTGTATTGATCGGTTGACAGACAGTTGACAGAAGAAGAGAATGGGAATGGGTTCACAGGCCCTTACTTTGACAAAAGATGAGAAATGGGGTCCCAGGCAGCTACGAGGGGAATAGTGTGCATGTGGGTTTACAGGTCGTTTTTAGAAGTACTGAGTAGGGAGGGGGTGACAGGGTAGGAGAACAGAGAGTTAATGGAGTCACAGGACGTTGCTAGGCGAGCAGAATTGGGATGAGCACGGGACGTTGCTGGGAGAATAGAGTGGGGATGATATCAAACGCCATCACCTGGTGAAAAGTTTGGGCAAAGGTTCGTAGGCTGTGGTGAGGGGAACAGATTTGGAATGGGATCACAAGAGATTTCCAAGAGAACAGTGCATGAATGAGCTAACAGGCCGTTACCGGGGAACAGAGTTGGTTAGGGGTCATGGCTTGTTGCAATGGAAGCAGCGTGGGGATAGGGTCACATGCTGTTGATAAGGGAACAGAACGGGCATGTGTCCAAAGGACGTTGCGAGGTGAAGAAAGTGGAAATGGGGGCAAAGGGCGTTACTATGGGAACAAGTGGGAAATATTTGGGTGACCATTTCTCGGGGAATAGATTGGGAATGGTTCAATAAGCAGTTGCTAGGAGAAAAGAGTTGGGATGAGCTCACAGACTGTGGGAAGGAGAACAGAGTAGGGATATGTCACAGGTCATTGCTGGGTGAACATAATGTGGATAGGCTAACAGGCCAATGATTGGGCGACACAGTTGGAATGGGGTCACGGGATGTTGCTAGGGAAACAGGGTGGTTTGGGTCACAGACTGTACCAGGCGAACGGAGTGGTGAAGGGTTCAGAGGCCGTTGAAAGCAGAACAGAACGAAAACGGTATTGCAGGACATTATCATGGGAACTGTGTGGTGATTGGTTCAGAGGCCGTTTCTAGAAATTAGGGAGGATGGGTTAGCAGGTCGTTGATATAGGACGAGAGTTGGGTTGGGCTCCCAGGCCGTTGCCAGGGAATCAGCGTGAGTGTGTGTTGAGATGCCGTTGCTAATGAGCAGGGTAGGAGCGGATTCAAAGGATTCATCAACACATTCCACGGGAACCACTTATAAATACGGACACAGTCCCGGGAGTCCCTTGTAAATTTCGACTCAATGCATGCGATCCACCTGTGAATATCAATACATTTCTTGGAACACCGATATAAATACTGTCAATCTCTCCAGGACATCCAGAAATACCGACACATTACCCAGCCTCTTTCTGTGACAACTGAGACCTCCCGGGACGCACTTCTAACGACCGACATACTCCTCAGGAACCCCCCACCCCAAATGCAGACGCATATCCCAAACTTCTGGTAAATGCTGTCACACTCCATGGGATACCATGCAAATGCTAACACTCTCCGTGGAACCCCAGTGTAAATATGAACACACTGCATAGGGCATCCGCTGTAACTATCATCACACACCCCAGGACTCACATGTAAATGAGGACAGGCTCCCTGGGAACACCTCTGTAAATACCAACACACTCCTTGGCACCAAGCCTGCAAATACAGACACACTCCTTCGGGCCACCCTCTAACTACCATCACGGTCCCCAAGACACCTTGCAAATTTTGACATACTCCCTGTGGCCCTCTAGAAGTACCGACCCTCTGCCCCGTAGAACGTAGAACAGAGAACAATGCAGTGCAGTACAGGCCCTTCAGCTCTAGATGTTAATTACATCGGCAGACATGTGAGCCAAGCTTACAATTCTCTCAGTAAAGAACCTGCCTCTGACATCTGTCTAAAGTCTATCATCCCTCAATTTGTAGTTATATCCCCTCGTACAAGCTGACGTACAAGCAAAAGACTTCCACAGTTTACAATATCTCATACTCTGATAATCTTTAATGTCTCTACCAAATCCACTCTAAGCCATCATCTTTCCAATGAGAACAGATCCAAGTCTCTCAAGCTTTCCTAATAAGACCTTCCCTCCAGACCCGGCAATATCCTGGTAAATCTGCTCTCCACCTTTTCCAATCCTTCCACATCCTTCACGAAATATGGGGACCAGAATTGTGCACAGTATTCCAGGTGTGGCAGCACGAGTGTGTTGTATATTTGCAGCATGATATTGTGTCTCTGGAACTCAACCTCTCTCCCAATGAAATCAACACACCGACTGCTTTCCCAACAGCACTAAACACCTGGGTGGCAACTTTCAGGGATCTATGTACATGGCCACCAAGTCGCTCTGCACATCCACATGACCAATAATGTTTCCATATACCCACTAGTCAGCCTTCCTGTATTTCTTCCCAAACAGCATCACCTCACATTTAGCTGGATTGAACTCCATTTCCACCTTTCACCCAATTCTGCAGTTTATCCAAGTCCCCCGCAACCTGCAACATGCTTCCAAACTGTCCACTAATCCAACGATCTTAGTGTCATCTGCAAATTTACTGATACATCTACTTATGCCTGCCTCTAACTAATTTATAAAAATGACAAACAGCAATGATCCCAAAACAGATTCTTGTGATACCCCACCAGTTACCAGCCTCCAGGCTGAATATTTTCCATCAAACACCATTCGCTGCTTGTTTTCAGAAAGCCAGATTCTAATCGAAACTGTTAAAACGCTTTCAATCCCATGCTTGTGCATATTCTCCAACAGCCTACCATGTGGAATATTATCAAAGGCCTACACCACATCAACTGCCCTACCCTCATCTGCCTGTTTGGTTGCCTTCTGAAAAAATCTCTGTAAAGTTTGTGAGACACGGCCTGCCCTTGACAAAACCATGTTAACTATCTCATATAAAATTGTTGCCTGCTAGCTGATGATAAATCTTATCTCTTATACTCATTTCCAAAATCTTCCCTACATCAAAAGTAAGGCTCCATGGTCTCTAATTACCTGGGGCATCTCTGCTTCCCTTCTTTAGCAAGGCCACAATGGCAATCCTCCAAAGCTCTGGTCCTGAACCTGTTTGCAATGGCTCTGCTATCTCGTCTCTAGCTTCCTAGAAAATCCTCAGATAAATCCCTTCTGGCCCAGGGGACTTGTCTACTTTCACTCCTTCTAGAAATGATAACACAAGCTCGTAACTAACCTCAATCCTTTCTAGTCTAATATCTCGTACCTCATTCTTCTCCTCTGCAATATTGTCCTTTACCTAAGTGAATCTCAATGAGAAATGCTCGTTTAGCATCTCTCCAATCTCCACAATGTTCACACTCAACTTCCCACTTCTGTCTCTGACTGGCCCTATTCAAATCCTACTCATCCTTTTATTCCTCACATACCCTGAGAAATCTTTAGTGTTCTCATTTATTCGATTTGCTAATGTCTGCTCGTGTCCTCCCTTAGCTCTTCTGAACTCTCTCTTGCAATCCTTCCGAGCTGACCTATAACTCCCATCGCCTCATCTGAACCATATTGCCTCAACAACACATAAACCTCCGTCTGCTTAACAAGAAATGCAATTTCTGCATTAAACCATGGTTTCCTTACCTTATCTCTTCCTCCTTTCCTGACAGGGACATAACTATCAAGGACATGCAATATTTGTCCCTTCAACCAGCTCCAGATTTCGATTGCTTGCATCCCATGCATTTTGCTAACTCATTCTATGCGTCCTAATTCTTGCCTTATCACGTTATAATTCCCCTTGTCCCATAGATAACACTTAGCCTGTGGCATGTATGTATCTCTTTCCATCGCTAAACTCAAAGCAACTGAATTATGGTCACTCTCTCCAAAGTGTAGACCTACAACGAAATCAAACATCTGGCCTGGTTCATTACCAGAAACTAGATTCAGTGTGGCCTCCTCTCTTTTTGGCCCTTCTACATTCTGTGTCAGAAACTCTCCTGTACACATTGGACAAGAAACTGAAATATCCATTATTCTGGAGGTATAGCATTTCCAGTTAATGTTGGAGAAGTTAAAGTCCCCCATAATGACCACCCGTTTCCTTTCACTCCTACCCAGAATAATTTTGCCAATCCTTTCTTCCACCTCCTTAGAACTCTGCGGAGCACTACTATAAATTCCAACAATGTGACCACTCCGCTCCTGTTTCAAACAGCGGGAACCCCTTGTAACTACCAACACATCATCCCCGTGACTCAGCCTGCAAGTAGGGACATTCTTTGCGGTACACTGCCTGTCAATACCGACACACGCCCTGGGAATCCTTTCTAAATACCAACAAACTCCCCGAGACCTCCTGCAAGAGCTGACTCACTCCACGAGGCCCGCCAGAAATATCACCAAACACCCCGGGATCCACCTGTTAAATAAAAGAAAATCTCCATGGAAAATCCCTTTAAGTACTGAAACACTCCCCAGAAACCTCCTGCAAATACTGACACAATCCCCGGGACCCCACATTTAAATACGGACACAGTCCTCGGGGCCCCCACTGTAATTAGGGATTCACTCCCTGGGATATAAATGTAATTCCCGACATACTCCCCGGGACCCCTATAAATGCTGAAACACTTACTGGTGCCCCCCTCTGAATATAGACACACCAATTAGTAACCTCCTGTAAATACCAACATAGTCCCCGGGACCCCCACTTTTATACAGACAGACTCCCTGGACCCGAGCTCCCAGCAACACCACCTGAAAATACGGTCACTCTTTCCATGACACCTTTTAATTACTGACACTCACCTGGGACCCTCCCTGCAATACGGACCCACACTCTGGGTCCCCCTTTTCAATATTGACAGACTCTCCAGGACACACTCTGTAAATACCAACACACTCCCCGGAACTGCCCATCGTAAATAACAACACATTCTCTGGGAACCACTTGTAAATGACGACACACTCGCAGAGAGCCCACTGCAAATACGGACAGACTCATCAGAACCCATCTGTAAATACAGACATGCTCCCCAGAACCCTGTAAGTACAGAGAAACTCAACGCCCCCTAAAAAAATGCTGACATATGTTCTGGGTTCCCCCTGTAATACCGACACGCTCCCTGGTACCTCCCCTGTAAATACAGACACACTCCTGGCACTTTGCAGAAGAAAAAATAACTGACGCATTCCGTGTACTCTCCCTGGTACCCTCTCTGGTACCCCTGATACACTCTCTGGTACCTGCCCTTTAAATACAGATACTCTCCTCAGGAAGCCGTTTGTAAATACTGACACACATCTTGCAAAACGTCTTTGATTACCGACACACTCCTCATGACCCACTTGTAAATAACGACACATTTCCTCGGTCCACACCGTAAATGCTAACACGCTTTCTGCATCCCAATGTTAGGACTGACACACTCCCCAGGAGACACTCTCAATACTGAAACACTTCCTGAGACTCCCTGTAAATACAGGCAGACTCCCCAGGACACAACATTTAATTGTGGACACATTCCCTGCGATGCGCCAGTAACTACTGACACAGTTCCCCAGAACACCTTGTAAATACCCACACACTCACCCAGTCCCGCTGAAAATCTCCCTGGGACCCAGCCTGTAAATACAGACACACCCGTGGGACCACCAACTAAATAACAACACAATCCCTGTGACACACTGTAAATGATGACACATTCTGTGGGACTCCCTGTAAATACTGACACTCTCCCTGGCACCTCTCTCCAGTAAATACCTGCATACTCTCCGGGACCCTCTGTAAATACTGACACACTCCCTGTGACCCACTTTGTATATACCGACACACCTCCCAGGGACTCCACTTAAGTACCGACGCAAACCCCAGGAACCCATCTGGTACTTTACAGCCACTCTCCCAGAGATTGTCTGCAAATATACACTCAGTCCACTGTAGCCCCTTCTAAGTACCAACAGAATTCCCTTGCTCCCCTTGCAATATTGACACCAATTCCAGGGGCCCCACCTTAAATAGAGGCACACTCTGCAAGACCTTCTGTCAGTGCTGACACACCACCGGGACACCCTGTAAATACTAACACACTCCCTCGTACCTCATCTAAATACCGACACACTCCCCATGACACCCTGTAAATACTGTCACGCCACTGGGATCCCCTGTAAATACTGACACATACTCACGAGCCACCACTGTAAAAACCGACATACTCCATGCCCCCACATACAAATATGGACAAACTCCCCCGGGACCCCACCAGTAAATACAGACACACGCCCCTGGAACCTCCCCTGTAAAAACAGTCACACTCCATGAGACCCACAGTAAATACTGACACACTCCTTGGGACCATGCTGTAAATGGAGGCACTCTCCCTGTGACCCCCGCTAAATACCAACACATCCCCCAGAAACCACCTACAAATACTGATTTACTCCCCCAAATGACCGCTGCAAATGGTGACACACTCACCAGGACCCCCGTATGTATTGACACACTCCACGTGACCCTTGCCCGTAACTACCAACATAATCCACGGAATCTCTGCTGTGAATGCACACACTGTCCCCTGTAATTACCAACACATGCTCCGTGCCCTCGTTGAAAATACTGACAGATTCCTCTTGAACCCCTTGCAATACTGGCGCTCCCCGCGGGACCCAGCCCCCAGTAAATACCAACGCACTCTGCAGAACATCTCGTGTAAATACCGACAGAATCCCTTGGACACCCTTCTAAATACTAATATACTCTTTGTCACAAACCTGTAAAGAGCAACACACTCCTTAGGACCCACTTGTAAATACCGACACATTCTCCAGTATCCCCTTCTAAAGGCCAACACATTTGCTGGAAGCCCCCTCCTGTAATTATTGACACACTCCCTGGGATCCAGCCTGTAAATATAATACATAGACAGGAGGTGCAGGAGTAGGCCATTCTGCCCTTCGAGCCAGCGCCATCATTCTGTCTGATCATGGCTGATCATCCTCAATCAGTAGCCTGTTCCTGCCTTATCCCCATAACCCTTGATTCCACAAGCCTTCAGAGCTCTGTACAACTCTTTCTTGAAAGTATCCAGAGACTTGGCCTCCACATGCTGGCACACGCCCTGGGAAACCCCTGTAAATAACAACACACTCCTCTAAATTCTAAAACACTTCCCCGGAAACCACTCCCGGTAAATACGGACACACCCCCAGGATCCAACCTGCACACACGGACGCACTCGCCAGGACTGCCTGGAAACAGAAACACACTGGCCTGATCTCTCTTGTTTGTACTGACACCTCCACCAAGAGACCCCACTGCATATGCTGGCACACTCGCTTGAATCTCTCCTGTAAATACTGACAACTCAGTAGAACTTCTGCTGTAAATGCAGATACAGTTCCCGGTACACCCTGTAATTAACAACACATTCCCTGGTACCCCACCCAACGTATATCCTGACACGCAAAATGGACCCCCTGCATAGGCTGACACCCTCCCGGGATCCCCACTGTAAATACCGACACAGTGCTAGGGACTCCCACTGTAAATACTGGCATACTCCCCAGATCAACCCGCTGCCCAACTAAATACCTACACACAGCCCAAACCCCCGTGTAAATGCTGACATGCTTCTTGGGAACCCTTGTTAGTTCTGACACACTCTGTGGGAGCAGCCTGGAATAGCAACACACTCCCCAGAAACCGTTTATAAATGCTGACACATTCCCAGGGACCCCACACTGTAAAAATTGATATACTCCCCGAAACCTTGCCCGTAATTGTGCACCAACACCCTGGGGCCCCACCAGTAAATACCGAGACACTCATTGTAACCCTCTGTAAATATCGACAGTCCTCGAGGCCCCACGTAAACGGTGACGCACTCCCCAAGGGCCTATTGTAAAGACCAAAACACTCCCTGGGACCTGTCAATGCTACTGTCCCCGCCCCCCTGCAAACACCAAAACACTCCCATGGAAGCTCTGTAAAAAGCGACACACTTCCTAGATACTGCTTGTCAATACCGACACACTCCCCAAGGCCCCACTGTCAGTAACGACACACTTACTGAGACCCCTATCTGAATACTGACACTCCGCAGTCGCTCCCTGAAAGTACTGACACATTCTCCGGGATCCCACACTAAATACCATCACACTCCCTGAGAAGGTCAGTAAATAACCACACACTCCCCGTGACACCCCCTGGGTATAACAACACACTCACCATGCCTCACCCTGTCTCTGCCCCCCCCCCAGGTAAATGGAACAAAGAACAATGAAAACGTACAGCACACAACAGGCCCCTTATCCGTCCAAGCCTGACCCAATCCAAATCCTGCATATATCTATATCTATTGCCCAATTCTTAAGCATGTGGGCGGCACGGTGGCTCAGTGGTTACCACTGCTGCCGCACAGCACCAGGGACGCAGGTTCGATTCCAGCCTCAGGCGACTGTCTGTGTGCAGTTTGCACATTGCCCCCGTGTGTGCGTGGGTTTCCTCCGGGTGCTGCAGTTTCCTCCCACAGTCCAAAGATGTGGACTGAAGGTCACGTGAATTGGCCATGCTAAATTGCCCGTAGTGTTAGGTGCATTAGACAGAGGGAAATGGTTATTTGTGGGTTACTCTTTGGAGGGTTGTTGTGAACTAGTTGGGACGAAGGGCCTGTTTCCACACTGTAGGGAATCTAATCTCTGTATGAAGTACTTGCGTATAAATCCACCTAAAACGACTCACCTCTCACCTTGAATCCCTCACTCTTGGAAAGAATCTCTATTTACCCAATCCTCACGTTCATGATTTTGTAGATCTCAATCGGGTTCCCCCCAAATCTGCTTTTTCCTAATGAAAACAATCTAACCTACTCAACTTCTCTTTATAGCGAGTACCTTCCAGACCACATAAGATCCTTGTAAACTTTCTCTGCACACTCTCCAAAGCGTGTGGATCCTTCTTGTAATGTGTCGACCAAAACTATATGCAGTACTCTAAATGCAGCCGAACCAATGTGTTGCATAATTTTAACATGATCTGCCAGCTCTTATACTCAATACCCCGTCCGGTGAAGGCAAGCATGCCATGTGCATTCTTGACCAGTCTATCCACCTGTGCAGCCATATCCAGGGTACAATGGACCGTGGCTCCCAGAGCTTTCTGATCAGCAATCTTTCCCAAGGCTCTTGCGTTTGCAGTATAGTTTGCTCTCGACTTAGAATTCCTAAAATACATCACCTCACATTTGTTATGTGTAACTCTATCTGCCACTTCTCCGCCCAACTCTCCAGTCTATCTATATTCTCTTGTATTCTTTAACGTCCCCTATGATTTTTGCTACTCTACCAATCTTCATGTCAACTGCGAACTTACTGATAAGTCCAAAAATGCCCTCTTCCAGATCAGTTATAAATATTACAAGCAATTGTGGCTTCAAAACTGAACCCTGTGGAACACCACTGGTCAGCTTTCTCCATTTTGAGAAACTCCCATCAACTACCATTCTCTGTCTCCTGTTGCTCCACCAGTTCTTTATCCACCTAGTTAGAACATCCTGCACACCATGTGACTTCATTTTCTCCTTTGACTTACCACAGGGAACCTTATCAAACGCCTTACTAAAGTCCATGTAGATGACAACTATAGCCCTTGTAAATGCCAACACACTCCCTGGGATTCCCTGTGAATACAGACAAAGTTGCCGGGTCCTCCGTCTAAATACCGACAGACTCACCAGGACCCACTTGTAAATACTGACACAGTCCCGCACCCACTCCTCTCCCGCATATCGTGTTTCCCCAAACCTGGGTGATGAGCACTGCAGGGCGGCAGAGCCATCGCAGTTTGCCGGGTGGCACGGTACGACCAGACTATTCACAATAGCGGCCACCCATAATAGCGGTCGTGCGGCGCGCGAGGCCTGCTCTCATTGTAAGAGGCTTTAGTGAGTGCTCAGGCAAGGGTCTGCCCACATCCTTCCTGGAAACACCCATTCCCCGGGACGTCTTATAAATACCGACGCATACCTTAATACCGACCCTCAAAACATGGACACACTCTTCAGGATCCCTCTGTGAATGCAGACACACTCCCGAGACAACCTATGTAAATGCCAAAACACATGTCTCCCCTGTGAATACTGACACATTCCCCGGTGGTCTGCGTTAAATGCAGATACAGTCCCCGGGAGCCATCTTGTGAATGTATTTACACTTTTTAGAGCCCTTGGTAAATTCTGAAAAACTCCCCAGGGCACCCAAATAACGGTTGACACACTCCCTGGCAACCCCTGTAAATACTGACACACTCTCTAGGACCACAGTGTAAATAAAAACACAATCCCATGACTTGCATTAATACTGGCACAGTCCCTCGGACCCCCTGTAAATACTGAGTCAAGCCCTGGCATCTCCCCTCTAAATACCAACACAATACCTGGACTTTTGCTGTAAATTTGAGTGGGAGCAACGGCCGAGGAGAGACTTCAGCTAAGGTAAGACAGTTTGTTTTAAAATTACTTACCTGTAGCGGGCAGCGGTGTTTTTTTTCTCTCTCTCTTCACAGAAAGAGCGGGAGCAGCAGAGGAAGTGACGGCAAGCAGAGTGGCAGCCGGGAAGGAGAACAGTGAGTAAAAATACTCACCCTTTTAGACCAACGGTCATTTGAGTGGGAGCAGCGGCCGAGTAAAAGCGAACCCGGGAGACTTCAGCTAAGGTAAGAAAGTTTGTTTTAAAATAACTTACCTGTAACAGGCAGCGGTGTTTTTTTTCTCTCTCTCTTCACAGAAAGAGCGGGAGCATCAGAGGAAGTAACGGCAAGCAGAGTGGCAGCCGGGAAGGAGAACAGCAGTAAAAATACTCACCCTTTTACACCAACGGTCATTTGAGTGGGAGCAGCGGCCGAGTAAAAGCGAACCCGGGAGACTTTTCACCGCAGAGAGTGGCGCGAGCTGGGCGGAAGTGAGGTTGGAGCGCAGAGCTGGTCGGGAAGGTAAGTGATGAGTATTTGAGTGGGTGCGGCCTCCTCTAACCTAACTTTAAAATCCACAGGTAAGTGACTCAGTGTTATTGACTCAGTGTTCTTGTTTTGGAGACAAAGTGTACAGTCATGGCAGCGCACGCGGTGGAATGTTCCTCCTGCAGGATGTTTGAGGAAAGGGTGACCACCGATACACCTGCCGACTTCGTCTCCAGGAAATGCAGTCAGATCCTGCTCCTCACCGAACGAGTTAGGGAACTGGAACTTGAGTTGGATGAACTGAGGAATATTCGAGAGGCTGAGAGGGTGATTGATAGAAGCTACAGGGACATAGTTACGCCGGAGAACAGAGGTAGCTGTGCAACAATTAGAGGTGGGAAGGGGAAGAAGCAGGCAGTGCAGGGTTCCCCTGTGGTCGGTCCCCTAAATAATAAGTATACAGCTTGGGGGGACAGGCTTGCAGGTGTAAGCTGCAGTGAAGCGGTCTGTGGCGTGAGGTCTGGCTCTGAGACTCAGAAGGGAAAGGGGAGAGGAGGAGAGCGCTAGTTATAGGAGACTCTCCAGTTAGAGGGACGGACAGGCGA
Source organism: Chiloscyllium punctatum (assembly GCF_047496795.1). Lineage (NCBI taxonomy): Eukaryota > Metazoa > Chordata > Chondrichthyes > Orectolobiformes > Hemiscylliidae > Chiloscyllium > Chiloscyllium punctatum. The sequence continues at coordinate 54,785,346 of NC_092773.1, forward strand.
TTCTGTGGACATGGGCGAGACTCTCGGATTGTTATTTTGCCTCACGGGTGCCAGGGTCCGAGACGTCTCGGACCGTGTCTTCAGAATCCTTAAGGGGGAAGGTGTGCAGCCAGAAGTCGTGGTACACATTGGCACCAACGACACAGGTAGAATGAGGGGTGGGGAGGTCAGTCAAGAGCTCAGGGAGTTAGGCTGGAAGCAACCCATCTCTGGGTTGTTGCCAGTGCCACGTGACAGTGAGGCAAGGAATAGGGATAGAGTGCAGTTGAACACGTGGCTGCAAGGATGGTGTAGGAGAGAGGGCTTCAGGTATTTGGACAACTGGACTGCATTCTGGGGAAGGTGGGACCTGTACAAACAGGACGGGTTGCACCTGAACCAGAAGGGCACAAATAACCTGGGGGGTAGGTTTGCTAGCACTCTTCGCAGGTGTTTAAACTAATTTGGCAGGGGGATGGGATCCGGACTTGTAGTCCAGCAAGTCAGCTAGCTGTGTGTCAGGATGTCCAAGACTGTAGGGAGGATGTGGAGAAGGTAGCACTGACAGGGAATACTTGCGGACACAGAGATGGTCTCAACTGCGTATATTTCAACGCAAGGAGTATCAGAAATAAGGTGGGTGAACTTAAGGCGTGGATCGGTACCTGGGACTACGTTGTTGTGGCCATCACGGAAACGTGGATAGATGAGGGACAGGAATGGCTGTTGGAGGTTCCTGTTTACAGATGTTTCAGTAAGATTAGGGAGGGTGGTTAAAAAGGAGCGGGGGTGGCATTGCTAATTAGAAATGGTATAACGGCTGCAGAAAGGAAGTTTGAGGGGGATCTGCCTTTGGAGGTAGTATGGGCTGAGGTCAGAAATAGGAAAGGTGCAGTCACCTTGTTGGGTGTTTACTATAGGCCCCCCAATCGCAGCAGAGATGTGGAGAAACAGATTGGGAATCAGATTTTGGAAAGGTGCAGAAGCCACAGGGTCGTCGTCATGGGCGACTTCAACTTCCCAAATACTGATTGGAAGCTCTTTAGATCAACTAGATTGGATGGGGCGGTGTTTGTGCAGTGTGTCCAGGAAGCTTTTCTAACTCAGTATGTAGATTGTCCAACCAGAGGGGAGGCCATATTGGATTTGGTCCTCGGTAATGAACCGGGACAAGTGATGGGCTTGTTCGTGGGTGAACATTTTGGTGATGGTGACCACAATTCTGTGACTTTCACCTTGGTTATGGAGAGAGATTGATGCGCACAACAAGGTAGATTTTACAATTGGGGGAAGGGATATTACGATACTGTAAGACAGCATTTGAGGAGCATAAGTTGGGAGCATAGGCTGTCAGGGAAGGATGTGGTGGAAATGTGGAACTTTTACGAGGAGCAGATACGACGTGTCCTTGATATGTATGTACCTATCAGGCAGGAAAGAAATGGTCGTGTGAGGGAGCCTTGGTTGACGAGGGAGGTTGAATGTCTCGTAAAGAGGAAGAAGGAGGCTTACATAAGGTTGAGGAAACAGGGTTCAGACAGAGCACTGGAGGGATACATGATAGCCAGAAGGGACCTGAAGAAAGGGATTAGGAGAGCTAAGAGAGGGCATGAAAAATCCTTGGCGGACAGGATCAAGGATAACCACAAGGCATTTTATGCGTTTGTGAGAAACCTGAGAATGACGAGAACGAGGGTAGGTCCGATCAAGGACAATAGTGGGAGATTGTGTATTATGTCGGAAGAGATAGGAGAGGTCTTGAACAAGTACTTCTCTTCAGTATTTACGAACGAGAGGGACCGTATTGTTGAAGAGGAGAGTGTGAAACGGACTGGTTAGCTAGAAGAGATACTTGTTAGGAAGGAAGATGTGTTGGACATTTTGAACAACTTGAGGATAGAAAAGTCCTCCGGGCCTGACGGGATATATCCAAGGATTATGTGGGAAGCAAGAGAGGAAATTGCAGTACCGTTGGCAATGATCTTCTCGTCTTCACTGTCAACGGGGGTGGTCCCAGTGGACTGGAAAATAGCGAATGTTGTGCCCCTGGTCAAAAAAGGGTATAGGGATAACCCGGGGAATTACAGGCCAGTTAGTCTTACTTCTGTGGTCGGCAAAGTAATGGAAAGGGTACTGAGGGATAGGATTTATGAGTATCTGGAATGACACTGCTTGATTAGGGACAGCCAGCACGGATTTGTGAAGGGTAGGTCTTGCCTTACAAGTCTTATTAAATTCTTCGAGGACGTGACTAAGCATGTGGATGAGGGTAGATCAGTGGATGTAGTGTACATGGATTTTAGTAAGGCATTTGATAAGGTTCCCCATGGTAGGCTTATGCGGAAAGTCAGGAGGCATGGGATAGAGGGAAATTTGGCCAATTGGATAGAAAACTGGCGAACCGGTCAAAGTCAGAGAGTGGTGGTAGATGGTAAATATTCAACCTGGAGCCCAGTTACAAGTGGAGTTCTGCAGGGATCAGTTCTGGGTCCTCTGCTGTTTGTAATTTTTTTTAATGACTTGGATGAGGGAGTGGAAAGGTGGGTCAGTAAATTCGCAGATGATACGAAGATAGGTGGAGTTGTGGACAGTGAGGAGGGCATTTGTCGTTTGCAAAGGGACTTAGATATGATGCAGAGCTGGGCTGAGCAGTGGCAGATGGAGTTCAACCCTGCCAAGTGTGAGGTTGTCCATTTTGGAAGAGCAAATAAGAATGCAGAATACAGGGTTAATGGAAGGGTTCTTAGTCAGGTGGAGGAACAGAGGGATCTTGGCGTCTATGGACATAGGTCTTTGAAAGTTGCGACTCAGGTGGATAGAGTTTGAAAGAAGGCCTATGGTGTATTATCGTTCATTAGCAGAGGGATTGAATTCAAGAGTCGTGAAGTGATTTGCAGCTGTACAGGACTTTGGTTAGGCCACATTTGGAGTACTGTGTGCAGTTCTGGTCGCCTCACTTTAGGAAAGATGTGGAAGCTTTGGAGAGGGTGCAGAGAAGATTTACCAGGATGTTGCCTGGAATGGAGAATAGGTCGTATGAGGATAGGTTGAGAGTTCTCCGCCTTTTCTCGTTGGAACGGCGAAGGATGAGGGGTGAATTGATAGAGGTTTATAAGATGATCAGAGGAATAGATAGAGTAGACAGTCAGAAACTTTTTCCCCCGGTACAACAGAGTGTTACAAGGGGACATAAATTTAAGGTGAAGGGTGGAATTTATAGGGGAGATGTCAGGGGTGGGTTCTTGACCGAGAGAGTGGTGGGGGCATGGAATGCGCTGCCCGTGGGAGTGGTAGAGTCAGAATCATTGGCGACCTTTAAGCGGCGTTTAGATAGGTACATGGATGGGTGCTTAATCGAGGAAAGAAGTTCGGCACAACATCGTGGGCCGAAGGGCCTGTTCTGTGCTGTATTGTTCTATGTTCCATGTTCTAAATACTTATACAGTATCTGCGACACTCCATAAATACACACACTCCCCAGGACCCCATTGTAAATAATGACACCCTACCTGGACACCCCTGTAGATACTAACACACACCCCGGGAACCCATGCAAATACCGACACATTCCTTAGCAACACCCCTCTAAATGCAGTCACACTCCCTGGGACACCCCAGAAATGCAGACCCTTTTATCTGCTGGGAAATTATGAACACAGCCCTGGGACACTCCTGTGAATACCAACACACTCCATGGAAACCCCCAGTAAATATCGACACATCTCCCACCGAAATTTTGCGAATACGTACACATTCATCAGACTGCCCTATAAATAATGGCACACTCCTCGGAACACCCCTATGAACACTGACACAATCCCCGCATTCCCCCTATGAATACTGACACTTTCATCAGGACTGCCCTATAAATAATGACACACTCCTCAGAACACACCTGAGAATACTGACACACTGCTAAGGACCGCCTGTAAACACTGACACACTAACCGGACCCCTCTTGTGATTACCGACACACTCCACATGACACCTGGAAATCTCGACATGTTTCCCGGGACTCATGTAAATATTGACACATTAACTGCGACCCCTGTAAATAGTGGCACACTCGCTGGGACTTCCCTGTAACTACTGGCATACATCTCTGTGCCTCCGAGGTAAATAATGGCATGCTCGCCAGAACACTACAAATCAAACTGACACATTCACCAGGACACCGCTGTAAATATCAGCAACCTCCCTATGGGTCCTCAAAAATACCGCACATTCCTCAGGACTCTTCGCAAATACCGTGATACTCCCCCGACATCTTCCCTGTAATAACTGATAGAATCCAAGGGATCCACCCGTAAATACTGACACACTTCATGCGACCCTCCTTCATAACCAAAACAATCCACGGATCCATCCAGTAAATACCGTCACACTCCCAGCACAAGCCTGTAAAATTTTGACAGGCGCGCTGTGAAGGCCAACACAGTCCCTGGGACCACTGCTGCAATTACCAACAAAATCTCTGGAATATTCTGTAAATACCGTCGTCCCCCTCATTTCCCAGGGAACCATATTTAAATACTGGCACACTCACCCAGACACCTCCTGTAAATACTGACACACACCCCCAGGACACTCTCTGAGACCACAGTTAATACTGACATCCTGCCGAACACCCCTGTAAATACTGACAAACTCCCTCGGGTCCCCTTGTAAATACTGAAACACTTTCCGGGACCACACCTATAATGCTGACACCTTGCCTGGACCCCCCGAAAACATTTTCTGATTTTGCTTTAATAGAGAATTCCTAAAATAACATGGCCCTGCAGAGCATAGCTGAAGCAGAATTCTATTCAACCACAGTTTGTAACTTTATGCCGAGTCTGATCCCTTCGTCTACCGTTAGCATCAAGCTGATCTAAGTTCAGAGACGAGTGAGGGTGAAAGTGCCAGAGTCAGAAGTTGTTGACCTAAAACCGAACATAAAACGTTAAAGCTACTGCACTTGAATGGTTACATTTCAATGTGCAGGATTAACATCTAATGGAGAGGGTGAAATGATCCCAAGACCAAAAGATCAGCTCAAATCTCTGATTTCCCGCCTCATCCAGTCTTCAATGATGATGGACGATTGAACAACTCACTAGAGGAGTTGACTCCATAACTAACCCCATCCTAAATTATTGAATAGCCCTGCACATGATGTAAAAGACAAGTATGCAGTATCTGCATTATCCTCAGACAGAAATGTTGAGTTGTTGATCCATCTCACACTTGTCATGATACCCACAGAATCACAGATTTGATTCACAGCACATGACACGAAGAAACAGCTGAACACAGTTATTAAGAAAAAGGAAATGATCCCTGACAGCATTCCTGCAATAGGACTGAAAATATGTGCTGTCCAACAAGCAGGGTCCATGGGGAAGCTGTTTCATTCCAGCTCCAAATCTGACATCTATCTCGGAAGTGGGCAATTACTTAACTATATCCAGTCATACAAGAAGAGAATAATTAAAATCTGACCAATTAGTGACCCGTTATCCTCATCATGACAGTCAAATTGGTGGAAGTTCTTTTTTGACGGAGCTGTCAGGCAGCACAGAAATAATCTACTCAGTGTGGTTTCTGATAGGTCCCCATGAAAAGATGGTGCCGTTGTGGAAATGTCACTGGATTATTAATCCAGAACAGGCTGATGCTCTGGCAGATGGTGCGAGTGAAATCAATTAATAAAATAATAAGATCTAAAATATGATGTAATAGTGCCCTTGAAGCCAATGTCGATTTCAAACAACGATTTACTTTCCCAATGTACTTAAAGAAAGCAAATCTTTCCAGGTCAGGCCGAAAAGTGATTCCAGACTCACCGCCATGTGATAAACTGTTCAATGGTACCTCAAACAGCCAAGCAAGACACTTAACTCTATCAAACTGCTCCGAGGTCTTCAACAATAAATCCGTGCAGAATACTGGCACCAACCTCGGTGTCGAAAAATGGGCAACACAGTCCATTCGACCCTGCAGAGACTTCCTTCCTAACACCTGAGAACTTGTGACAACATTTACAGAGCTTTCCCACAGACTGCACAGAAACATCGGGAACGGGGTATGCCATTCAACACAGAGAATCTCCCCCATGCTGGTTCATGGCCGAAAATCTCGAAAATGCACTTATCCCTTAATGGCCATATCCCTTAATGTCTTCAACAATCGTGAAATATTGGATATGAATTGCAATAGTCCCTTCTCTCCATCGAATTTTCTCCCCATTCAATTCCATATGGTTCTCAAATGAAGCGAGTTTATCAAACAAATTTGGTTGTAACGTGATTAGTAAATTGTGGATCTTATTTTTATAATACAAACGCCCGTTCACTGTTATGCAATGCCATCCCTGATGCCAGCTGAACAGCAAAACCCAGCCTCAGGATGCTCGGTCGGCAAAGTGTACAGTCAGTATGTTCAGTTCCCACAGGAATGCAATCCGTTCTGTGAGGCTTGAAATTGAGCCTGAACTGTGAATTGTAGTCTACACTTAGAAGGAATGTTATTTCAAACCAGGAGGAGAATCTTTGGGACAACTGGAGGACCACGTCAGCATTACGTGTTCAATGAGCTCACGCGCTTATTTGTGAAGAGCTTGATAAAAGGTAAACTGCTGTAGTCAGAGAACCCTGTGTCAAAAATACAGATTTGCTGTACTATTTCATGATAATTTATGAAATTAAGAGGTTGACTTAGACTGTGTTGTCCGTTGTATTAGGCTAACTATCAATTTTGTTTTGCTTTTTACTGATATTTTTTTGGAATTTCGCCGAGAAACCTGCTCTTACACCGGCCCCATTATTTACATTGCATGATTTTCTATAAAGGAGGAGAAAGTGAGGACTGCAGATTTAGGAGGTCAGAGCTGAAAATGTGTTGCTGGAAAAGCGCAGCAGGTCAGGCAGCATCCAAGGAACAGGAAAATCGACGTTTCGGGCATAAGCCCTTCTTCAGGAATGAGGAAAGTGTGTCCAGCAGGCTGAGATAAACGATAGGGAGGAAGGACTTGGGGGAGGGGCGTTGGAAATGCAGTCGGTGAAAGGAGGTCAAGGTGAGGGTGATAGGCCGGATTGGAGAGGGGGCGGAGAGGTCAGGAAGAAGATTGCAGTTTAGGAAGGCGGCGCTGAGTTCGAGGGATTTTACTGAGACAAGGTGGGGGTGGGGAAATGAGGAAACTGGAGAAATCTGAGTTCATCACTTGTGGTTGGACGGTTCCTAGGCGGAAGATGAGACGCTCTTACTGCAACCGTCGTGTTGCTATAGTCTGGCGATGGGGGAGTCCAAGGACCTGCATGTCCTTGGTGGAGTGGGAGGGGGAGTTGAAGTGTTGAGCTACGGGGTGGTTGGGTTGGTTGGTCCGGGAGTCCCAGAGGTGCCCTCTGAAATGTTCCGCAAGTAGGCGGCCTGTCTCCCCAATATAGAGGAGGCCACATCGGGTGCAGTGGATGCAATAGATGATGTGTGTGGAGGTGCAGGTGAATTTGTGGCGCCAAGGCCCCAAGGGATACTTCCATATCCGCCACAAATTCACCTGCACCTCCACACACATCATCTATTGCATCCGCTGCACCCGATGTGGCCTCCTCTATATTGGGGAGACATGCCGCCTACTTGCGGAATGTGTCAGAGAACACTTCTGGGATACCCGGACCAACCAAACCAAACACCCCGTAGCTCAACACTTCAACTCCCCCTCCCACTCCACCAAGGACATGCAGGTCCTTGGACTCACCCATCGCCAGACTATAGCAACACGACCGTTGCAGTAAGAGCGTCTCATCTTCCGCCTAGGAACCATCCAACCACAAGTGATGAACTCAGATTTCTCCAGTTTCCTCATTTCCCCTACCCCCACCTTGCCTCAGTCAAATCCCTCGAACTCAGCACCGCCTTCCTAACCTGCAATCTTCTTCCTGACCTCTCCGCCCACACCCCACTCCGGCCTATCACCCTCACCTTGACCTCCTTCCACCTATCGCATTTCCAAAGGTTCCTCCCCAAGTCCCTCCTCCCTACCTTTTATCTTAGTATGCTGGACACACTTTCCTTATGATTCTCTGGAACACAATGTTGCACGGAAACACAAATATTATGTTAAAGAAGACTTACCGCTAATAATGCCTGATCTTTTACCTCCACAGCAAACTCCTGCTCTCTCACGATCCTTTCATTTTCTTGAAATCCTTATTGATACCGAATGCCTTGGCTTCCACAACCTGATGTGGGAGAGAATTTCCCAGGTTCAACAGACTCAGGGTGCAGATATTGATTCTCCACTCGGTGCAGATTGGCCTGCCCGTTCGTAATACTGTGGCCCGTTGTTGAAGGCATTCCAGCCAGGGGAATTATCACCCTCGCTTCCAATCTATCTCGCACTGTCAGGTCATTATATATTTCATTGAGATGTCCTCTCACTTTCATAAACCCCATGAAATATAGAACCAGTCCACCCAAACTCTGGTCTCACAACAAGTCTGTCATCTCAAGGATCAGTCTGATCATCCTTCGGCCCTTAACCTTAATGTGAGTTTTGGCCTTGATTACTTAAGGAGATCAAAATCGCACACAATACCACACGATGCCCGGGATGGAGACTCACCGAGACCATGCACAGCTGCAGTAAGACAACTTTACTCCTGTACTAAAATTCCTTTGAAATGAAGATCAACACATGATTTATCTTCCTAACTGTTTTCTGCCCCCGTAGTGTTGGTTTCAGTGACTGGTATACAGGGAAATCCAAATCATTTTCAATGTTACAGCTGCCCACTTGGTGGGTCTATGCACGGTGGTCAGCGAGAAATGCCATTCCCATTATTGACTTTTAGCTTCGGACCTCACTGCCCTGGAGGTCTGCGCAGGGGAACACAACAAAAGGGGCATCGGGCTCTTGAAAGATCAATATATTTCAACCAATACCTTTTCCAATGCTCGGCTGCCATTCACTGATTAACACCAAAGTGCACAACCGTATATCTTCACAGATTGCTCCTCATCTGCCACGTATTTGCCCATTCACCTCATTTATCTCCATTTACCGGGTTACATTCGATCTGCCATGAATCAGCCCATGTGGCCATTCCAACTCTACCTTCCTGGAACAAAAGATTTTCCTCCTCGCTGCCAACCGCCCGGCCAAGAGAAGTGAATGCCAGGGCTTAGGTAAGAGCAACTGGACTGGACATCAAGGCTGTTTTTAACTGAGGATGACATCAAGGAGCCTGAACAATATTGCACTCAATGAAAATTGTTTGTAACTTCTCCACTGTTTGGAGTCATTAATACCACAAGGGAAGATTTTAATAATCGGTGAATATCAATCATCACAGCGATGGGATAGCGTTGCAGGAGATCCTCCATCGAGCTTCCTCAGCCAAAACATCTCCAGCTTGTCAAAAAGAATCTCTGCATTGTAGAAGCAGACCACTTAGTCCATTGAGTCCACACTGATCCGATGTGGGGATATTCATTGACGATCACATCATGTTCAGAAAAATTCCCCGCCCCAACACCAGCACTCACTACTGAAGAAGTCTGTGAGCATGTGCAACAAGACCTGGAGAATATTCAGGCTTGCGATGTTAACATGTCGGTAACATTTATGTAAGAGCGCTGCACATTTCAATAGTAAATGGGCTGCATCGTGACTCAGTGTTTAGCAGTGCTGTCTCACAGCAATAGCGTCCTGAGTTCGATTCCAGGCTCGGGAGATTGTCTGTGTGGAGTTTGCACATTCTCCCCCGCCTGTGTGGGTTTCCTCCATGTGCTCCGGTTTCCTCCCTGAGTCCAAGGATGTGCAGATCAGGTGAACGCGCCATGTTAAATTGCTCACAGTGCTAGGTGCATTAGTCAGTGGGAAATGGGTCTGGGTGGATTATTCTTCGGAGGGTTTAGTATGGATTGGATGGGCCGTAAAGCCTGTCTCCAAACTGTAGGGAATCTAATCGAAGTGAAGGAGATCATTCAGTCCCTCAATCTGGGTTGACACGAAAGCCATTCAGCCTATCACAATAAGGAGATGGACTGCCCATTCAGTCCCTGCTGTCTGATACACTGGAAGACAATGGGTCTGCTTAGTCCCATCCGTCACTTACACGGGATCGGGAAAAAAAGACTATTTCCAACCTGGAATCATTTACAATGAAACAGGAAGAGGTGATCAGCTTCTAACGTCACAGCCATGGTCGAGGAAGATGTCAGTTATGCACCAATATCGCAAGCTAGTGGAGTAACAAATGCACAGATGGATTGCTCCATGTTATTCCCGTAGCTTCATTACTCATAGGACATATGTCATATTTTGACATGGTGTTCTGGCACCGGGAATGGAACCTTTTTTTCTATAACTTCAAAGGCATCTTCCAACCCAGAGAGCAGGCCCATGGTCTCTCTGCAGTTCACAAGCTGGCGGGGAATGGCAAACTATTTCAGAATGAATGTAGTCCGGCTGCTCACCGGATTGTGAACGATATAACGTTAAGTGCAGGTCCCACAGTAACTCTACATTAATGAGTTCAAAGTTCATTCAGAGCCTGTATCTCTCTGTCAATCGACATGAGGTCTCTGCCAGGCACATACATTCCTGGGAAGAAAACATCCAGCAGGAAGTATGGAATTTCACACCTTACTAATGGCTGTTTCAGACATAATGAGTAAGTTTCCATAACCATCAATTGTTAACAACTTATTCTCTCACAGCTGTACAGATTAAACACATTGTTATTGCACTCTCTCATCATGGTAACATGATGTCAGGGTTTAATGGCACGTCTCCAATCGTGAAGTAAGAGGTGAGGGGGAGAGATGATGCTTTCTCTTCATATTACGATGATTCTAGTGTGTTTTAGCAGGCGAGGAAGTGCTGGGCTCCAAGTAGGTTGCTTGCTACTGATCAACAATCTTTCTGAGTCTTCTTATTTTATTTCTTTATGTTTCACTTCAGCATTTATTTTAATATCATTTAACGGCTTGAGTGTGCATAGGAAATTTTTGAGAAGCTCCATTAGTGGCGTAGGCGGGGTGAGTACGTTCCCTTCCTTATGGGCATTATGGTCTGTGGAGTGGTGCGCGGCTTCAGTGGAGAGATGGTCAAACTGACTTACACAGAATTCTTAGTTTGACAGATCGCCAGCTATCGCTGTCATATCAGCAGGGTTGTGTGGCAGTAAATATCTCCGGTCTGCTGCACACTCTCTTTATGATTTATCTCAGAATGACCTTTTGATGTTGTTTCCTCCCGGTTTGGAGAACTGCATGCGAGAATATATGTCTCCTGATTTGTTTTTTGACAAGTGTGTGTCTATGTGATGTCCCCATTTGCAGAAATTACTTTAAAAAGCCGATTTGTCCGGTAGGTTTTCCAGTAGAAACAAGTTATTCCAAGTTCCTCTTCCTTTAGTTGTGTTTTGTCAACGGTGTATGAATAAATAGTGTTTTGTTATTGTCAAATATTTTAACAACGCGAATTTGTATCTGCAACACAACACCTCACATTTACCATTAAAGAAGAAAACCCCTTGGTCGAAGCTGCCTTCTTTGTGTATTTTGAGGAGCTCTGTCTGATCTATAATAAGAGGGGTACATATCTACGTTATAATTGGATCTGCACGTAATGGACAACATATTGCAGAAATACGGGGTTGGACTGCAGCTGGAAGAGTCATAACGGATACTCAGTCCACCTCAGAGATCCAGCCCGGACATGTATAAGCCCAGATGAGATAGCTTCTCAGCATGGAGCACTCTGCAGACCAGGCTCAGAACAACCCAGCAATCTGTCGAGGCTAGAACACTGCCCAAGTCTCACCAGACCACTAGTCATGTTTCCAACATTGGGAGCAATGCAGACAAGAACGGTGCATTGATTTATAAACCCGAATGAAATGCTTCGTCCAGCATGAAGAGATACACAGACCACACCAATGTCTTGCTCTATAAACGCGGGCAAGGTTAAGGAGCTGAACAATGAAAAAACTTCATTTTAGAGGAGCAGTGGCATTGGTGAGAACGAGGATCTTGGTTGCTGAGACGTTAGGTGAACTATATTTGAGCAAAGGCTACAACCGAGACATGACATGTGTAATACCTCCATCCGCCCTCCTCCTCCAATCAAAAAGACTGATGTGCTGATGAGGTGAGGATTTCTATTTCTTTTATATTGCGTGATTGCGGAAGATTTACTTTTGTTTTCTTCTATCATTTATATCCGACTTGAGTATTTGAAATAGGCCATTGCAGAAAAGTATTAGAAATCATTTTACTCATACATTTATTCAAATAAAATACTGACATAAGTAGAAAAAACTGGGCAGGTGATGTGTGTCGCAGTATGAAGTGGGAATTGGCCAATCCCTTTGTGAACGGCAGTGACCACATCTGCAGCAAGTGTTGGTTGCTGGATGAGGTCCCGCTCACAGTTGATGGTCAGGAATCTGAGTTTAAACCTGTTGGTACATCCAAGAAGGGAGAGTAAACTGGATGCTTTGTTTCTATCGGCAGTGACACCTGGTTGATTAAGTAATTCAAATTCAGTTAGTTCTCAGGGCCAAAAGAGTGTGATTGCAAGTGAGGCATGTAGGGTCATTCAAGAATTCCGAAATGAAGGAACCTCAGCTTTTGACCTTATCCAACAGGTATGAGATGCTTGGTCCCTGTGTGGATGAAGAAAAGGGCTGCGGGGAGCATGAGCCAGCTGACGATGGCACCGTGTTGCAGAAAGCGATTATAGAGACAGCGAAAACCATCAGAAATTCATTCTGAAAGCGACAGGGTGAGGGCAGCAACTCACAAAACGATCCAACCTGATTTATTATCCATGTACTGGGCTAAATGTCTTTTAAACGTTGTAACTGCACCCGCTCCCACCACTTCCTCTGGAAGTTCATTCCGCATACAAGCCTGTTCATGTGTATAATGAATGACCCTTTTGTCTTGTTCTAATCTTTAGTCCTTTAATCGTAAAATATCTGTGCCTTATTGAATCGCCAACCCTCGGTAAAAGACATCTGTCATTCAGCATATCGGTACACTTCCTGATATTATAAACCTCTTTAACCTTCTACTCTCCAATGAAAACGTTCCAGCCTATCCAGCCTCTCCTTATACCTCAAACCCTCCATTCTCAGTAACGTCCTGTTAAAACTATTTTGAATCGTCTCCAGCTTAATAATATTGTTCCTATAACAGGGCAAGCTGAGTTGGACACAGTCATCAGAAGAGAACTCGCCAATGTCCTGTAACATCTCAACACACCTTCACAACTCCTGTATTCAAAGGTCTGAATAATGAAGGCAAGTGTGCTAAGTTTACTAAACTTCTTCTACAGCACACTTCTGTATGTGACGCAAACATCAAAGAATTCTACCTGACAACTTAACTATCTGTTCCATACGACCAAAGCCTAATTTTAATTGTATAAGTCCTGCCCCTTGTTTATTTTACAAAATCGACGACCTCGCGATCATTCACACGAAACACCTCTGTCACTCCTCAGCCCAGTGGGTGCCGTTTCAGTCCCTCAACCTCTCCATTCAGTTTTCATAGACTCTCTCTCTCTGCAGGAGACTTACACACTCTTGCCTTGATTACGCGAATACTTTGAGCATGGCATAGCTTGTGGGGAGGAGAGGCTGGAAAGAAATCAGCTACCTTGTTTCACTTCAACGTTTCAGAAAGAGGGCAATCACACTTCAGTGGTATGAAGTTGTGATCAGTGTTTGAGGCCAGAAATTATTCTCTTCGGTTTTCCCTTGTGTTCAGTAATAATATTTATTCGAGATCCTTCAAACCACAGAATGTGTCTGAAGTATTTGTTTCCTTAATATTTCAGTTTATAGAACATAGCCATTTACACTGAAAGTTATACTCAAGCAACTGCAGTTGTTAATGGACCATAGAACAGAGAACCGTATAATACAGAAAAGGCCCTTCCACCCTCGATATTGTACTGACCATTTTTCAGACTCTGGGATCTGACGACATCACATCCTCTTCATTTCTATCTTCCATGTGCCTATTGAAGAGCAACTAATGTGTCGCTAACGTATCTGACTCTACTACCACTGCTGGCACGACATCGCACGCACCCACTACTCTCTGTGCAAACATGCTATGTCTGAAATCACCTCTAAACTTTCCTCCTTTAAATTATGCAGACTTATGCTAAGACATTTCCGCCATGAGAAAAAAGTTCCTTGTTATCTACTCTCGCCATGACCCTCATGATCTTGTGCACAGATATCAACTCACCACTCATCCTCCTTCACTCCAGTGAGAAAAACCCCAGCTCCCTCAACATTTCTTCATAGAGCATGCCCTCCACTCAAGGCAGCATCCTGGTAAATCTCCTCTGCAACCTCTCCAAAACTTCCACATCCTTCCTATAATCAGTCGACCACAACTGAACACAACTTTCCAAGTGTGGTCTAACCAGGGCGCTGTTGACCTACAGCAAAACCTCATGGTTCTTAACCTCAAACCCCTGCAAATCAACGCTTTCACACCAGAATGCCTTCTGAACAACTCTAGCAACTTTCTGGTAACTTTGACATATCTATGAATATGGATCCCATGGTTTCCCTGTTCCTCTACACTGCCAACGATCCTGCCTTTAGCCTTGCAAACTGCATTGAAACGTTACCTTTCAAAGTGAATCACTATCCAAGGTGATCTTCAACTGCCAATTATCAGCCCAGCTCTGTATCCTGCCTTGTACGGTTGCCATCTTTAACATCTCTACATACTTTCCACAACTCCACCAACCTTCGTTTTATCGGCAAACTTACTAAACCACTCTTCCACTTCGTCATTTCAGTAATCTATAAAATTACAATGAGCAGAGGTTGCAGAACGGATCCCTGCAGAACATCACTAGCCACTGAGCTCCAATCTGAATATTTCCCATCCACACCACACTTTGTCTTCGATAAGCCAGCCAGTTCTGTATGCAGACAACCAGATTTCACTATTCCATGCCCTCCTACTTTCTGAATGAGTGTACCATGGAGAAACTTGTCAAATGCCTTGTTAAAATCCATTATACAGCACTTCACAACTCTAACTTCATCAATGTGTTTTGTCACACCCTCACAAAGCCATGTCGATTACCTCTAATCACATTCCAAATAATCATAAATCCTGTTTCTCAGAATCCTGTCCAATAATTTGCCCACAACTGAGGTAAGACTGACTCATCTGCAATTCCCAGCGTTATCCCTCCTCCCTTCCTTAAACAGGGGACGAGCATTTACCACCTTCCAATCATCTGGTAATACAACAGAAGGCCAATAAACACAATGCGATAAGGGCGTACGAGAGTGTAGTGAAGATGAAACATATGGGTAAAACAGCAATTACTATAACAGACTGAAAGACTTTCTTTTCCTTTAAAGTTATGTAAAAATGAGAGAAGCACGGATAGACATTGGTCTACTGAAATTTGAGTTCGCAGATTTAATAACGGAAAGCAAATAAATGGCGTAGGAAATCAGTTGCTCGTTTGAGTGGGCCGTAATCGCAGAAGACCCCAGTAGTGCATGAGAACATGACGAGAAACTGCGGTGCAGGTGAGTGCAGTGGCAATCCCAAATGGAAAAATGCTGGAGACGTTCGGTAGGCGGATCGATCATCCACATGAGAAGCACAATATTCGAGAGTTCTGAAGGGCAATGCTGCGGAGACTCAAGATGCTTTTTTGCTGATCTTTGAAGAACCAGTTGAGTCAGGGTGGGTGTTAGGATGGAATGCTTAAAAATTCAGCCGAGTGCCTGGAATTCACTTCGAGCATCAAACAGTTTATTATCATGATAGCAGTGGGGTGAGATCCTCTAAAGATCCAGATCATTCTGCAATGAAGAATGAAAAACATATATTACTGCCCACTTCTAAAAATTACACAACAAGCATAATATTATATAGTTCCATACACTTCCAACTGCGTTAATCATATGGCTGCACGGATAGATACGGACAGGCTTGTGATGAAGAACGGCATTGCATGGTGTCATGATGTTTTCCAGACTTCCTCCTTTCACTTTTTGGGGAGTTTAACAATGGACACTACATTTAAGTACATTCCTTCCCAGTTATTTGCCACCTGCACTATGTTAAGTGCCAACAAATTGAATAGTTGGCCATCACTTCATGACTTTTAATTCCTTCGCATTGTTTAATGATCTAATTACAATATCTGCAAAAGGATTTCATTTTTACAAATTGTTATAAAAATTGTGACATCAGTTCCAATAAATTTATAGTTAGAACTGACGTTAGAATTCTGCAGCTAACAAGTTATGCGCCGTTCTTTATTGCCGTTTTTAATAGAAACGCTCTATCTTTATTGTCGTTTACCACAAAATGTAACCATTAAATCCACATTCCACTGCCTGATAGTTTCTATACCTATGATTCAATTATCGCAAAAAAATGATCTGGAGACTGCTTTTACAGTCTGAGTCTGGCTTGTTCATGCAATTCTTTATGATTTCCCCCCTTTATTCTATTACTTTGAGCCTGCAGAAAGATAAAGAAACAATGAAACACCGACGATAGGAGCGGGAGTCGGTAATTTGGCCCTTTCGGCCTTCTCCTTCATTCATCTCCATAATGGCTAACCATTCAACTCAATCGCCGAATACTGCTTTCTCCCCAAGACCTCTAATCTATTTCGCCCTAAGTGATACTGTTGTCCTAACTTATGCAGGCTATATAGAGCACATCTGTTTCCACACTTAATAAGAGTACTGTCAGTCATGTTTCGACTGCTTTTGCCAGGGCAGTCTGCCGCCATCATGCTCTGGCTCGTTATAAGTAGACATAATATGTGATCATTCCAACTGTAAAATAGCGAAATTCATAACTCTGGTTAAGAAGCGCAAGAGGTTGAAGACAGGAAAGTACTTGCTAGTTAGCCTTACCGACGCCATTGACACGATTTCAGAGTGTATTATTGAGTATGAGATTTGAAGTAATTTCGAAGTGCATGGTTAAATATGGGTGACATATCACGGCTTTGTCAATGGAAAGTGAAGCATGACAAATGTTTTCGAGGAGGTAACTTGCATTTTACGTGAAAATGGCGACTGAATGTGATCTCGTCGGATCTCCAGGAGTATTTGACAATGTCCTTCCCAGGAGACTGCTGAATAATTTAATAGTCTATCGAGTTCGGCGCAAGGTACTTCCATTGATGGAGATTTGGTTGAAATGTTGAGGGCAGAGACTGGACTTCAAGCCATTTCTTTTCAGAATTGAAGCCAGTTACTCTTGGAGTTCTGTGGGAATCCATGTTCGGATCATAATTCTTCATGATGTACATTCATGATCTGGATGACGGAACTCAGCGCATTGTTGCTGTGATGACAGATAAAACAAAGATGAGGGGAGAGACAGATATTGTTGGGAAAGCAGGTAAGCTTCAAATGGAAATGGACGGAAGACGAAAGTGGGCAAAGATGTACAAGGTGGAAGAAAACTTGGAAAAAGGGTTTTCATGTGCGTGATAAATTCTGGTGAAATAGTGACCTGCAGATAAAGTTATGATGAAAACTTATAACATCAATAGTCGAATAATATAGATTGAGAAGCTTATAAAATTAATGCAGCACTTGCTGGAATGCTGCTGTGAAGACTCCTAATTACTTTATCTCGGTCAGCACTTGTCTGATGCTTCTGGTTACAGAGCGCCGATCCAAACCAAAACAACAATATATATCCGAGATGGTCATTGGAACGAGACAATAATGGTCATTTAACTCAAACAAAGTCATAAATAAGTATAATCATAATGTTGTCAACTCAGCAACTCATTTCAAAAACATCCGTTCATTCAAAGAAGAATGTTTTCGTTGTGCTAATGAGTTCAGCCATGAACAATTGGGTAATGGACGAAAGGCATTGATTTGACTTTCACACACACACACACAAAGTAAATTACTGAAACTCTATGACTGTGAGTTGAGTAAACAGATACATTGCAAGACAATGACAAAATGAGAAGATGATGATCAAGAAATCAGAAAACCTCCAAGAGATAAAATATGTCTTAACTGAATGTCTGTACTAATTATTAGCAGGTTGAAGTTAAATTGTCCAGGAATATATTCAGAATTCCTGCAGGTAATGTTCATACTGATAATATAAACATACTGATCTGAAACTGTCCAATTGAAATAATACATTTTGCTATCAATGTTAGTATGCTGAACAGGAAAAATTCACACGATATATTAGTAGTCTGAAATGCACGTCTTCATAAGGGTCATAAAGGTTCATAGCTAGATCTTTGAATTATAAGTTTAAACTACTGCGTCTGAAAGCAATGACCATGGTATCGCATAGTTTGAAGCCATCTTCCATATGAATCATCTTTACATGGATTGAATATTAATCTGAGGAGGAAGCTTGTTTGTGTTTGCCTTTTGAAGCATAAAAAAGCCTGAGACAGTTCATATCTTATCCTGGAAACAATGAAAAAGATCACTGAGCAGGTGAAAACCAGCAATTCCTCATATGCAGCTGTTTTTGTTTTCATTGTCTGAAATATGCATCATTCCATAATTTCTTGTTTTCTTTATGTCTCAGCTTACAACTAAATATAACGCCTTGATGTACCTTCACCTCTGTGAAAACAGGCCATAACAATTGCAGTGCGCCTCTTTCGCTCATTAGGATAATTACTGAATAAAGCAAGATGAAAAAAGCTAATTATCTCCCTGGAGCCCGACAAATAGTACAAATCTGACAATCATTCAGTGCAACGCAAAACGGATGCAGACTATCTCAACGAAATGCACGGAACACCAAAGGGTTTGCTCTACGCCATTTACTATCCAATCATTGCAGCTATTGGTGTACCAGGTAAACACACGTTTTAATATTAAATTGAGTCATGATGATCTGTATCAATGTTCCAACTTCTCAAATGAACTTTGTGTTCTGAGCAATTTCTAACCTCCAAATTCATGGAAAAGGTTCCCGCTTACGATGGGATTATTTGGTCTCGTAACTATTTATGCTGGATTTTCGGAATCTGCATGATATCCCATAGTGTTCCTGACTGTGTCACTGTTAATTTTTCAAAAAAAAAACATTCACCCGATGAGGACAATGCTGGCTCGGCCAGTCCTTAATTGTCCAGAAGACAGTGAACAGTGAAACACGTTGCTTGGATTTGGAGTCACATGTAGACTCCAAACACTTGGTCTGGTAAGAATGGCAGTTTTCTTCTTTAAAAGGTGGAAATAGGCCAGCTGGGGTAGCCGACATTAACAATTGATTCATGCTTATCACTCGATCCGTGATTCCAGGTATTTGCTGAAATTACATTCCACTATCTGCTTTGATTGGATTTGAAACTGAGTCTCAAGATTGATACCTCAACCGCTGTGCTAATACCTCAGTGATAATGCCACTCAGACATCGATCCCCCAGTGCATGTTATTTAGTGTTATTGAAATTAATTCTCCCTCGAAAATGTTCATGGTGTAAACCGAAGTGTACAGTGTTTTTGTCACTGTCACTCTGAGGATGTTTGGTAGTGTGGAGGAACAAAGGGATCCTTGCGTCCATATTTTCCACTAAAGTTGAGACTGTTGTCAAAAAGGTACGTGGTGTGTTGGCTTTCATTTGCAGAGGGATTGAATCTAAGAGCTGGGAGGTTATGCTGCAGCTCAAAACAACCCTGGTTTGACGCCACTCGGGATATTGTGTCCAGTTCTGGTCGCCTCGTTAGAGGAAAGATTCTGAAGCTTTAGAGAGGGTACAGAGGAAATTTACGAAGATGTTGCCTGGATTGGAGTGTTTGTCTTGTGAAGAATTGTTGAGGGAGCGAGGGATTTCCTGTTTGGAAGGAAAAAAGGACGAGACGTGAGTTGATAGAAGTGTGCAAGATGTTGAGAGGCATATCTAGAGTGGATAGTCAGCGATTTTATTTTCCCATAGTGGGAATGTCTATCGGAAGCGGGCATAATTTTAAAGCAATTGTAGAAAGGTTGATTGGAGATGTCAGAGTCAGGTTCTTTGCAAAGAGAGTGGTGGGTGCAAGGAATGCACTGCTGGAGTGGGACTCGTTTCAGAAACATTAGGGACATTTAAGCGACTCTTGGATTGATATGTGGAATAGAGTACAATGTAGGTTATGTAGTTTAGTCCGATCTTGGCGTGGTAAAAGAAGCTGGCAAAACATCAAGGGCCGAAGGGTCTTTATTGTGCTATTCTCCTCTGCGGTCTCCGCTCTTCTCACATTCTAAAACGGTGTAGAAGTTTGACAATTGTGGGAATTAGCATTTTCCGTGTATGCAGTGTCAGATTGTCCGACAGGTTTGAATTTTGCTGTCGTTTTGGGTTGGCGAATTTACCTCTGGTACCACAG
Organism: Chiloscyllium punctatum; assembly: GCF_047496795.1. Classification (NCBI taxonomy): domain Eukaryota; kingdom Metazoa; phylum Chordata; class Chondrichthyes; order Orectolobiformes; family Hemiscylliidae; genus Chiloscyllium; species Chiloscyllium punctatum. The sequence continues at coordinate 54,805,699 of NC_092773.1, forward strand.
CCTATTTCAGACCTATTCTCATTTGAATAGTTACCTGATGGATTAATTTCTGAAAACGGTTAATTAATTAGATGCTTCAGCGATTAGATGATTTTTTTCATGGATTTACTAAATTAATTAAGTGAATGCATAATATGCATCGAATCCCTTTCACATAAAAGCAGTAATTTATTTGTGACAAAGAATATAACCTTTCTACTGTAAGATTATGAGACATTGAATTCCCAGTTTCTCCTCCTTCACATTATTTGATGAAAAACAATTTAATAATTCTCATTATTTGCATCTGTCTTTTTTACCTTCTTCACCTGCAATCTGCCAATACATGTATCTTAGTTTCTTCAACATTTGTGAAGTAACATCGATATTTGTGATGTCACTCGCATTTGAGGTGTAATATTCACCACTAAGTATCCACTTTCTATCCACAATTAGTTTTCATTCCGAAAGAGCGGGCAGTACTGAGGGACTATGCTATTTGGAAGGAAACGTTTATCTGTGTAAATCTTCAACGATCTCAATCTTGCTTGTGCCAGATGGGCAAGTTAACTCTCAAACTACTTTGGATTTATCACTTTGACTAAATCAATGCCTCTGGAATAAAACGCCATTGAAGCTCCTGCATAATGTTGTTTGATTAGTTTATGTTATTTTCCAATCAAATTATTTTGAGAAATATAAATGTTCAGAGTGTACAAACACAAGTATTCGTCTGAAAGCAGTAAACCTGATACAAATTTAGTAGAAAGACAGATGTTTTAAAGTATTAACATCCCTTTCAATTTCAGGATCTAAGGTTTCTTTTTTCGATAAACAGAGCCTTACTGAGACAATACCTGGTCAATTGCTTACCGTTTTGGTTTTCTAACCCTAACAAACGTGATATGGTCATGTCTGCACAGCAGCAAAGCTTTACCAGGCTCATTTTTGTGATCGAAGGACTGATATTTGACGAGAAAATGGACCGGTTCAGAATGGTTAACCATCCACTAAAATGTCCGATTTTAGATCTGTGGAAGGTCTCTGGACATGAAAAATAAAATCTATTTTCTTAGCACAGTTACAGCGAAAGCTGTTGAGATTCATCAGCGGTTTCAATTTTTCCAGCATACGCAGTTCCTTGATTGTTTGTTCTGGAGTGGGGGTGAGTAGGGTGAGGTGCAAACGATGTTCACTAGAGTAGAGAAGAACGAGAGAAAACTCACAGTAAACTATAATACTTAACAAGGTCGAGAGAGTATAAAAACAGGAATGTTGTATTTCAAATTCAGGCGTTACAGAACGAGATGTCACAGTCTAGGGATACAAGATCAAGCATACAGGAAACAGATGAGGATAATTTCTTCATTCAGAACGTGTTAAGCTGACTGTTGACATTCTCTGGCAAGAGAATGGAAGAGGCCAACACATTGAACAGGGTGGAGCAGTGGATGTTGTGCACATGGATTTTAGCAAAAGATTTGATAAGGTATCCCATGATACACTCATCCAGAACTTTAGGAAGAGTGGGACACAGTCAAGTCTGTCGGTCTGGATACAGAACTATAGACGACAGAGAGGATAGGACCATAGCCGACAGAGAGTGAGAGTGGATGGAAAGTATTCACCCTGAAGTTCGATGATCAGTGGTGTTCTGTCGGGATCTGTTCTCGGACCTCTGCTCTTTATGATTTTTATAAATGACTTGGATGAGGAAGTGTCAGTCTGTTTGTGTATGTTTGTCGATGTTGCAGTTGTGCATAGTGTGGAGGGCTATTCTCGGTTGCACTGGGGCAAGAAGTGACAGGAAGCAGAGAACGTCTGAGAACTGGTTGATGCATTTAAGCTTGAAAAATTGAAAAGTGATTAATTTTAGACTTTCGAATTTGAATGCAGAATACAGAGTTAAAACACATGTTTCTTAGCAGTGTTGAGGGACAGAGCGATATTGGGTTCCATGCCCATAGATCTCTCAAAGTTACCAAACAAATTGTAAAGAAGGCGTATGGTGTTTTGGGTTTCGTTAACAGGGGGCTTGAATTTAAGAGCCGGGAGATTATGCTGCAGTTCGATAAAGCCCTAATTAGACCGCATTTAGAATATTGTGTTAAGTTCTGCTCGCCGCAATGTAGAAGGATGTAGAAATTTTCGAGAGGCTACAGACGTGATTCATCAGGATTCCCAATGGACTGGATGGTATGAATTAAGGAGAAATGCTGAGGGCGCTAGACCTTTTCGCAATGGAACAAAGAAGGGTGAGCGACGATATGATAAAGGTGTATTGCATGATGAGTAGCATAGACAAAGTGAATAGCCACAAACTTCTTCCTATGGCAGAATTGTCTATCCTGAAGGGGTACGATCTTAAGATTATTGAAGGAAGGTGTAGGAGAAATGTCTGAGGTAAATTCTTGATACAGAGAGTTGTGGGTGCGTGGAATGCACTGCCAGCATTGCTATGAGAGTCGGATACATTACAGCAATTTAATCTACAAATAGCTGATAGAAAAATTAAGCGCATGAAAGTTAGTTTGGTCTCAGCGTAGCATAACATTCAGTACAATATCAAGAGCCGAAGTGCCTGTACTGTGCTGTACTATTTTGTATTCTCCGTTCTATGTAGAAGACGAAATAGATGAGTACCTAACGAAAAATAGATCAAAGATATGCAGTGAAAATGGAAATATGTACTGATTGGATGATAGAACTGGCTTGATGGATTGAATGGCCAATTGCTGTCTCAAATTCCATGTCTTCATGTTTCATTTTTTCACTGTTATCACTTCCTCTTTCACCTTAATGCATACAGATATATGTTATTACAACATTCCCTCTTCTCTCTTCCAATCTGTTCTCCAGCAAACATTGCTGTTATTGTGATCCTGGTGAGAGGAAGATGCGGACTCTCCAAATGTATTACCTCCTATCTGGTGTCCATGGCAGTGTCAGATCTGTTACTCATTATCACCGCTGTCGTAATGAATCGGATTTCTGGGATTTTCTGGCCATTTAGCTTCTTATCTCTAACACCATAATGCAGAGTCCGTATTGCATTTACCTATGCAGTCATCGACTGCTCTGCCTGGTTAACAGTTGCTTTTACCTTTGATCGATTTGTTGCCATTTCTTGTCAGAAGCTGAAAGCAAAATACTGCACCATGAAGACGGCTCAGCGCGTCATAGGAATCATTTATATTCTTAGCTGTCTGAGGAATACGTTTTTGTATTTTATATATGAACCTTTATACATCATTGACAATGTTCCCTGGTTCTGTGCCATTAAGTTAATATATTATACGTCAGCTGCATGGGCCACATTCAACTGGGTTCTTGTTATTTTTACTCCTTGTCTCCCTTTCATTCTAATATTGTTACTCAATGCCCTGACCGTCAAGCACATTCTGTTAGCCAACAGAGCTCGCAGGAGACTCCAGTTCCAAATAAATGGAGGAACTGAGAATGACCCAGAGGTGCAGAAGAGGAGAAAGTCAATTGTTTTACTTTTTGCTATCTCTGGCAGTTTCATCTTGTTATATCTGTTATATTTTATAACAATTGTCTATGTTCGGGTTGTTGATGTTACTTATTTCTCAGGGGCTAATTTCAGTGACACAACATTCCTTTTGGAAGAAAACGGATATATGCTTCAATTTTTGAGTTCCTGCATTAACCCATTTATTTATGGAGGAACACAGAGCAAATTCAGGGACGAATTAAAACATGGGTTAAAATATCCACTCAGACGTTTGAAACAGTTAAGTAAAAATTAAAATTGTTACACAAAAGATTAATTCTCTCCTAATTTCTGTGTCCCATGTTTCGTATAGGTCTCAGAAATGGCTCATATTGCAACATGTGTAATGAATTGCTTTGCGATCTTTAGTGCCCTGAATTTAACAATGCAGAGCAATCGCGTAGTCTAAACACAATGTAGACCCATAACTTCAAATCAATTAATTTCAAGTTTCAACCATGTTGCTGACAGCATGCTTGATGTTCATTGCCGTAAAAGTTATGCTTTCCACTCGCAGTCTGACCTTTAATCTATCATGAAATAACAAAAACCTTTGGCTAATGAAGGATCTCTATTTCTATCTCCATAAACATCCAATTAGTACATATTTGTGTCCTATTTTTATCTCTATGCGAAACTTCTTTAAAAAATTATGTGCGTTGTTCAATATGTAAGGTCCAAAAATCACGTATCTATCACCATAACTTATTGCAAAGAAGAAGCCAGAGGTGGAGTGTGGAGCGTTGCGGAAAGTAATTACCAGGCATTTTATTTGTCACTGATTGCAGTCAATTCACAGTAATTCATTGGACAATCAAACGGTTCCCAATATATGGTTAATTATTTTTAAATATGGCAAAGTACAATTGAAAATTGGGCGATCATTAAAAGCACAATACATTTCTATAATTAGTTTTAAATTTATTCGCAGTGAAGGGTACAAGAAATATACAGGGGTGGAAATCAAGGGCACACAATGACTTGCAGGAATGCATCCCAGCCTGTGGTCTGGAATTTCCGAACCCAGACAACTGTCTCTGAAACACAAGTCTGAATTCGGCTTACGCTGGTGCAAAAGTGCATCTTTGGAATTCCAACAGTATGCAAACTCGGAAGAAATTGCACATGAAATTGAATATTTCCCATGCGATTTTTCTTCGCCTGAAGTTGTATGAAAAATTCATATCAATCGTAAATCCCACGGGGTCTATTGAAATGAAATAAATTGTTATTCAGAAAAAGGTAGATACTTAACAACATTATTAAACATATATTAAACATTTATTAAACACGCCCCTACCTAATCTAACACACGACGACTAAAACCTCCATTGGATCCTTTGCAGCCACAATCCTCCACCATGTTCTCCAGCATATGGAGTCCTTACTTTCTCCCAGTTGATTTTAAAACTCCTGCGAAGCCCCTTCCAATGATGCCTACCTTATGGAAGTTCTCCTCCCTCTCCACAAGGATCCCAGTGAATCGCTCTCTACCTTGAAGTTCTTCAGGCATGTTTTCAAGCATACTCGATACGATAGCCACATCTCCTTCCCTAGTCCTTGCCGACAGAGTCATGCATGTACTCTGGAAAAGTACGATTTGGAGTTCAACAGGACAACAAGAACATATGTCAAATCTGAAACTTTCAGAAATAGTTTTCCTTTTGGATCCTCCATTCTACACTCGTAACTATATGCTGCAATTCCCCTCCTTACGATCATTACTGTCTCCCCTCAGGGCCACAGTATCACAGACATGCAAATGACCGCTGTTGTTTTACATTCTCAGAAGTATTCACACGCTAAATAAATGTTTTTATCTTTACCATATCCGCCATAAAAGAACGTACGTTAAACAAACGTTCATGTACTTAAATCAAAACTCGGAGGATTTGCTCGACCATCCCAGAACCTTCTCTTGGGCTCTTGAACCGTTCTGATGCAATTAGCGACTCAGCCACTTCAGGCACGACGCCGTGGAGAATTATGAGCCTCTTCCACACCCACTGAACAAAAGATCACAGCTACTGCCAACTGCGCCTCCTTCACGATCGCCATCCAGACAACAAACTTCATTATCCCTGGGAAGATGACCCCCTCCGCGAACGTCGCAGGATCTACTGCTGCCGTGATCGCCAGCACCGATGAGATACCTAACCTGAATGTCACTTCTGCCATCGCAAATGCCGCCACCGCAGTCACTTCCACCCCAAGATGAATCACTCACCAACGGCTAAAGCATGACATCAATTCTGGCATCAGTGATGTCACTCACCAGAGCTCAGCTGACGACGTTGTCATCACGCGTTATATCACTTTGTCACGCATGTCCTGCAATCGGCCCCATTTCCGCCTCTATGTTCAGTGTCATTGACGTTGGTGATGTCACCCCAACACCTTGGCGGGCCAATACCCTTGGCAGTCTCTGCCCCCAGTCCCAGCTCCAGCCAGACTCCAGGTCCTGTCTCCCTGCCCTGCTGCATTTTCACTATTTCCCCAGACCTCTCACTAACTGCGGATGAAAGTTCAGTCCTTAGCAATGGCCTCACCTTCATCATTCTATTCTCCCAGATTAATGAGTTCCACACACGTTGGTTACATGGAACATTTATTTTACTGCTTCTCCCTTCCGGCCCACTTATTCAATCCAAACTCTTGCCCACACTCCGCAGACGCCCTCTCTGATCTCCAACACCGCCATCCTACCTGAACACCCCGTGCTGGCCTGTTACCCTTCCATTTCTAACTGCTGCCATGACGTTGACCATCTCGGCTGGTTCACCCCTTCACCAACTCCAATGTCCCGCTCGTGCAACGAGCAGCACTTCACGACCTCCACTCCAACCCCAAGCTCGCGAGCAAACCAACTGACAGTGGGGACGGGGTGCAGTGGCAGTTGGGCGCATTGACTTCTACACCACTGAAGTCAGGTGCCAACTCGCTGACAGCTCCTTCTTTTGCCCACTCGACCATGATCTCAACTCCCATCACCAAACCATCGTCTCCCAAACTATCCACAACCTCAAAACTTCCAGGGATCTTCAATCCAAAGCCTCCAGCATCAAAGTCCAAGAACTACACACTGCCTGATTCTACCTCCGATGATGATTCACGAACATGACTGCCCCAGCTGACTCATTGTCTCGGCCTGCTCCTGTCCCACTGAATTCATCTCTGCCTACCTTGATGCAATCCTGTCCACCTTAGTCCAGGATTTCCTCACCGATATTCGGGACACCATGAACGCCTTTCAGCTCTTCCAATACTTTCCTTTCCGTGGCCCCATCTTCACCATGGACATCCCTCCCCTGCACACACCTCACCACCACGACGAAAGCCTGCAAGCCTTCCATTTCTTCCTTTCACTCTGTCCTAACCAGTAATCTTCCACTCATCTACATGGCTGAACTGGTTCTCAGCCATAAAGGTTTCTCATTACAATCTTCCCACTTCCTCCAATCAAAAGGGGTAGCCATGGACACACGCATGGGTCGAAGCGAAGCCTGCCTCTTTGTCGAAAAAGCGGAACAGTCCACCTTCCACAGCAACACTGGCATCATTTCCAACCTTGTGTGCTGCTACATCAATGATAGAATCGGCGTTATCTCGTGCTTTCACAACTCAGCGCAAACAAACGTGACACACCCATCAATAAAACGGGTCTCCTGACTCTGTTCCATTGCTGAATCGGCACTCTTCCCTGCCCAAGCTCACTTACTCTTTCTGCGATCAAAAAAAGTATGCCACCTGCATCAACAATTTTGCACACATGAGGACCTGAACCCACGTAACAGCCACAAGCTCTCTCCCTTACTTCAGCAACTCTGATTCTCCATTGCATTGTGATATTCTTTACAGAGTCCATCACATACCTGGCCACATTTTAACCCTGCACCCTGACGTCCTCGGGGACTGACCATACGGAACGTTAAAATGTGTGCAACCTAGCCTCCTGCCCTGGGATTAATAATCACCGTACATTCTACTGGTTTGTACCCTATCCTCTCCCTCGTTACACTTTATCAAACTACCGCCATACTTACCTGGCATCCTAAACCACGATCATTTTAGATTCCTTCACTCCTTATTGCGTAACGTCGCGCTTACTTTACCCCTTAATGTTTGGAAAAAGCTGTCAAATTATGTGCCTGCGATGTTTGATATTTAAATTATAGAAAATGACAATTCACTGCAGTAAAATAGTGGAAATGAATTGATTCTAGCAGTTCTGCCCAGTTGCTGCCCATCTGACATTTCTGAAGGAGCCATGATAACAACCGACTGAAAGTCATGCAGGACTCTTCTACTGCAGAGAGAATAAGCCATGGAGAACGAATCTGAAAAATCGCATGCTTGCAGGAACGCTGCCCTGATGTATTTTTTCCTGCAGTCTACTGCTTCCTGCATTTCCTGCTGCCATTCATTAAAAATGCTGAAGGTGAATGTCCAGCCTGTAACGAATCAGTTTCAACCTGCTGTCAAAGTTTCTAAGCTGATAACACAAAAAAAATGTGAAAACTGATCAATGCTGACAATGTCATTGTAAGTTTTGTAAAATAAAATCTTCACTTGTTGTCGTCACTGGCTGGCCAAAATTTATTACCTGGACCAAGTTGTCCATGCGATGGTGGCGATGAGCTGCCCTTTTGAACTGCTGCAGCTCCCTTGCTGTATTAGATCAACAAGTCCCTTCGCAAGGAACTTCCAGTGCATTAATCGCAGAAATATATATCGGACCATCCTGCAACTTGTTAAATCGACAGATTAGTTCCAAAATAATTATTTGAAGAGTTTGTTCTCTTCATTGAACTGGAAATTTCATGTGTTGCTACATGAATGATAATCTTTTTGTTGTTTTTTAAATTCCAGAGCGATGTGTTGCATGTTGTGAAAAGTAAAATATATTTTGTTATCTCTTCACACAATACGACAACTTGTTACAGTCCAACAACGTAATTTGAAAGTAAATGCTGTGATCATGCACGGAAATTGGATGTTTGAAATATGACAGAGGAAAGTCAAAATAACTGTCTATGCGAGTCAATGAAAAAAAAATCCTCTTATAACAATTGCTTTACTACATTTCCCAGGGATTAATTTTAAAAATTGCATATTTTAGAAATTGGGAAATATTTATACTGTTCAATGCAAATACATTTCAACAGCGACAATGCCAGAGTAATCACCTAAGAAATGGTGAGAAATCCAATTTCCTCTCAGACGTATTTTTTTTCGGGCAAATAAATACCATCCACCATACCATCAAACATAACTGGTAGCCTTCATTTACAAGATACGGCTTGAATATTGAGGGGACAGTTATATCTGATTTTGATTGTCTTATTTTCTGACACGGGTTAAAGTAACACTATCAGCAATTGGTGTAAAAAATACTACGTTGAAGTTTCCTGTTCTGATTTAGCAACTAACTTGCGTCATCAAATCCATACAATATACAATACAAAGAACAAAGAAAATTTACAGCCCAGGAACGATCCAAATTTACTGTCTAATCCTATCGGTCAATTCCTAAGCTTCTGTATCCATCTGTTCCCCAGCTACCCATGCATATATCCAGAACCTACCGTGCCTGCTTCTGCCACCTGTGCTGGCAACACGTTCCAAATGCCCGACACCGTCTGCGAGAAGTACTTGCTTCGTTTATCCCCCTTAAGCTTCCCAGCTCTCACCTTGAAAGCGTGACTTCTTGTTATGGAATTCTTCACCTTGGGAATAAAATCCTTGACTCTATCCATCAAGTCTATACCCTTCATGATTTTTGTGAACCTCAATCAGGTCCCTTATCAATCTCCGCTTTTTTAATGAGAATAAACCTAACCCACTCAACCTGTCGCTCTTACACCTTCTCCACCAGGCAACATCCTTGTAATCCTTCTCTGCACCGTCTCCAAAGCGTCCACATACTTTTGGTAATGTGGCGACCAGAACTGTACACAGTATTCCAAATGCTGCCGGACCACTGTCCTGTAAAATTTAAAGATGACTTGCTAGATATTATACCCCGTCCAATGAAGGCAAACATACTATATGCCTTCTTGATCACTCTATCCACCTGTGCAGCAACCTCCAGGGTACAATGGACCTGCACTCCAAGATCTCTCTGCCCATTAACTTTTCACAAGGCTCTGCCGTTCATTGTATAATTCGCTCGAGAACTAGTCTTGCCTAAATGCATCACCTCACATTTGTCTGGATTGGAGTCCATCTGCCACTTTTCTACCCAAATCTCCAGTCTATCTGTACCCTCCTGTAGTCTTTGACAGTCTCTTATGTTCTTTGCTACTCCACCAATCTTCGTGTCATCTGCAAACTTGCTGATCATGTCAACAGTGCCCTCTTCCAGATCATTTATCTATATCACAAACAACAGTGGCCCCAACACTGACCCCTGTGGAACACCACTTCTGACATTTCTCCATTTCAAGAAACTCCCTTCAACTGCTACTCTCTGTCCCTTGTGGCTCAACCAGTTCTTTATTCACCTAGCTAGAACACCCTGCACACCATGTAACTTCACTTTCTCCTTTAGTCTACCTGGGGAACCTTATCAAACGGTCCCATCTTTGTGTAAAATGTTTTACATGACACATATTCTGACTTTCTTTTGTTTTTTTCGCAAGCATGGTATACAGCCATTTTGTACTGATTCATCTGAAATTTCCATTCACAAATAAAATTGGTGTTTCACAAATAGTGTTATTTGAACCACCTGAAAAAGAAATTCTTCGCTTTCATTTTCTACAATTGTAACTCAATCTATTTTTTCGTAAAAGTAGTTGCAGAAATAGCTTTTCGGGACTTTTGCGTTCTGTGTATCATCAGTTGTCATTTTGAATTTCCAGAGACTCTCATCATACTGTTACTAGCATAACTTTCTAGTTGAACAAAATATTCTTCCAAAGATAGTTATAAAGTTATCTTCAGTTGTAATCAACTCCCCCGCTGGTCTTCCTTATTTCTTCAATTAACAAATAACATCCTTGCCAGTTTTCTTTTCTATTAGCTCTATACATATTGTCATGGATCCATGAAATGTGTTATCGGTAAATGTGCAAATACCTTCCAGCTACTTCTTCATCGCGTTTGCCTTAACGCATTGAATCTATTTTAAATCTGCTATGGTATTTCAGGATCATCTATGCTCCTTCCATTAACTTTACATATGGCAGCAAGGAGTCGCAGGGTCATGGCGCCATTCAATCTTTCACTACATGTCAACCAGTAGTCACGAAGGACGATCACAATTTTTGTGATATAAAGACATGCTCGGACTGTAAGTTAGTTAATTAATTGTAAATTCAAAGAATCCATACAGGCTGGAGACAGTCGGGTCGGCCCCACAAGTCCGCATTGAGCCTCCAAATCCCAAACTACAAAGACTCCCATCACTCTACACCTATCACTGACGAAGGCAGCAAACCTACACATCCTGAACATTACGGGCAATTTAGCTCATCCAATTCACTTAACATGTACTGTGGGAGAAAGCAGAGCACTGGACGGAAACCCACGAAGACACCGGGAGAATGTGCAAACTCGATATGGACAGTCGCCCGAGGCTGGAATTGAACCCGAGTTACTGGCGCTGTGAGGCAGAAGGCTGCTCACTGCGCCACTGTGGCGAATTTCCAGCCTTTTACCATTGTTTGCACAGTGCTTTAAAATGTTAAAAATCATCGTAAAGAAAGGATGATGGATCAAATGAACGGGGTGGAATGGAAGTTTGATTAGTTATTCAGGGAGGTGTTAAAATCTTGTGGGCATATGTTTGTAAAGAAAGGCAAGAGGCGATGAGGCAAGTGTATTTACTTCCTAGGAAGACATAAGTTTTAAGAAAGACTGATTAATTTATGAAGTGGTACCGTTGTTAAGGAAATAAGAAATGGAAGTATGTTACAAAATTGTGTGGCGTGTGTTTGAAGTGGCAGGCTGTAAGCCAGAATTTGTTAGTAAAAATGAATGGAAGGGAAGAGTGCACTGTCAGGAAAAGAGGAGATGAACTTTTCAATAGTTGGAGATTTTTTTAAAAGCAACTCTTTTAAAAACAAGCAACTGGCATTTCCAAAATGAAACGTATGTATCAATTGGCTGAGTGCTTGGCAACCTCAGCTTGTTTTGGTGTGCCGGCAACTAGTTTGAATATTAGCCAACTAATTTAAACGAGGATCTCGAAACCAAAACACTTTTATATTTAAATCTGTTAGTTATCACTGCCTGAAGCAATCTGCTTTTAAATAAATTAATATGTTAGCTGTTGAACGAAAGTGGAATTTGAAAATAAGAGGGAATGCCAACTGCCACCTGAGGTAAAAAAAAGAGAACATCTCGTTCTGACAGAAATCTCCAATCTCTCTAAAAAGTGAACATCCGGTCATGAAGGTGTATGGTACATATAGATAATATTCCTGACATATAGGTAATATTCAATGAGATACGATTCCACAACAGAAAAAAATGTCCCATAGAGAATATCCATGAAGGATGAATCAGCTGAAAGAGAAGTGTTTATGACTGGAGAGACAGAGAAACATTCCAGAAGACATATCCAGTTTGGAATTTGAGATTCTAAGTTTTAATTTATAATTATATTCCTACTTAGGTGTACTGGAACAGGATACCGCTATAATTTATTTCATATAACATAGAACATAGAACATTACAGCGCAGTGCAGGCCCTTCAGCCCTCGAAGTTGCAGCGACATGTGAAATTAATCTGATGTCCATCTAACCTACAAAATTTCATTATTATCCATATGTATGCCTAATGAACATTAAATACCCTTAACGCTAGCCAGTGTACTGTTGTTGCAAACAGGCCATTCCATGAGCCTCTTATTCTGTGCATAAAGATACTTCTGTTATGTATCCTAAATCCATTATCCCTCACCTGAAAGTTATGTCCCATCGTATTAGCCTTCACAATTCGAGGAAACAAAACGGTCTCACTGTCCATTCTGTCTAAACCCCTGATATTTTGATACGTTTCGATTTAGTCACCTCTCAACATTCTTATCTCCAACGAAAACATCCCCAATTCCTTCAGCTTTTCTTCATAAGACCGTCTTTCATACCAGTCAACATCCTATTAAACCTCATCTGACCTGTTTCCAAAGCTTTCACAATCTTCCTCTCACATGGTGACCTGAACTGTACACAATACTGCAGGTGCGGTCGTACCAGTGTCTTGTTCAGCTGAAGCATCATCTCGTGGCTACGAAACCCCATCCATCCTCCCAATGAATTTCAAGAACCATATGCCTTCTGAACATCTCTATCAACCTGAGTAGCAGCTCCCAGAGATTTATACACCTGGTAACCGAGATTTCTCGTCATTTGCAACCCCACGCCTCCCCCCCCCCCCCCCGTCCATGAGCCTTCACATCTCCTCCTCACATAAGCGTTTTTCTTCCTCTAAATAAGAGCTTCAACTTCTTTATTAAATTTTGGCTCCCTCTCTCGACAAATCAACAAATACCTCCCTGCCTGATAGGAATATAATTATCAAGGGCCCACATTAGCTGTTCATTGAATAAACTCCACATTTCAATTATTTACATCCACATTTACATTTCCTTCCCGATCCTATGCATTCTAAATCTTGCCTAATCACATCATAATTCCCTTTCCCCGAGTTATACCTCTTTCCCTGCCGTATATTCCTATCCCTGCCCATTGCTGTTGTAAATATAACTGAATTGTGGTCAATATCACCAACGTGCCCACCTACCTCCAAATCTAACACCTGGCTAGGTTCATTCCCCAATACCAGATCCAATCTGGCATCACCCTTTGTTGGCCTGTCGACATACTGTGTCAGAAAACCATGCTGCACACTGAACAAAAACTGACGCTTCTAAACTACTCGAACTAAATTTTTCACAGTCAACATTGGAAGGTAAAGTCCCCCAAAACAATTGTCAATCATTATCTTTGTTTTCCTATCCTCTACATAACTGAAACAATTCGGAGGCCTACAGAAAACTTCCAACAGAGAGACCTATTCTTTTCTGTCTCTGACCTCAGCCCAATCTTTCTCAGTAGACTAGTCGTCAAACGTTATCGCAGCTGCTGTAATACTAACTTGATTAACGCCATCACCCCGTTTTACTATCTTCTCTGTTCTTATTAAAATAACTAAATCCAGAAATCTGAAACAACCACTCATTTTCCTCCTATATCCATGACTCTGAGGTCGCCACAACGTCGAAGTCCTATGAGCACGTTCAGCCAACATATCCTGGCATTGAATCATACACATTTCAAATTGGTGCACTCTCCTGATGTTGGAAACCTGTCCCTAATCTCACTCCCCTCAACCTCTTTTCCACTGGAATTAAAATTCAGGTTAGCATCTCCATGTTGCATGAGCTTAAAACCCCGCGAACAGCATGAGCAAAGTTCACTCCCCAACGGTTTTGGTATCCCTCTGGTTCAGGTGAAGATCATCCTGTTTGTCGATGACCCACCTTCCCCAGAACGAAATCCAATTATCCAAGAATCCAAAGTTCTCCCTCCTGCTTCATCCCTGCAGTTACGTGTTCAGCTCCACTCTCTCTCTGTTCCTCGAATTACGAGGACGTGGCGCGGGCAATAAAACTGACATAACAACTCTGTTTGTTCTAGCTCAATGTTTCAATCCTTGATCACCTTATTTCTGTTTTAGATCCCCACCTTTCTTCCTACCTGTTTCGTTAGTGCCTATGTAACCCACGACTTGGTGCTGCCGTCCCGTCCCCCTCAAGGATCCCAAAAACTCCATCAAAGACATCACGAACCTTGCCACTTTTCTTGAGGAGCTGGAATTAAGTGCAATTCCCAAAATGAAGTCAGTAGGAACACGACAGGTGACTCTTACCTTCCACATAATGCAGGAGGAATATTCAATTGACCTAACAGCCATTCCCACTCTTCTAAATTCCCAAATAGGAACATAATACCATAAGGCATAAGAGTGGAAGCAACGACATTGGGCTGATCGACTTCACTCCGCCGTTTACTCATGGCTAATGGGAGTTTCAATTCCACTTATATGCAGTCTCTCCATTGCCCTTCATTTCTTGTAAGATCAAGAATGTATCAATCTCTGCCTTGAAGATACCCCTCGTCCTGGCCTCTGCTCCGCTCCATGGCAATGAATTCCCGCTTTTCTTTAGTTGAACAATTGTCTCCTCATTTCCATACTAAATTGAACCGCTCTAGTTTTAAGTCACTGCCCACGTGTCCTAGCCTCCGCACCGAATGGAAACATCTTGCCAGCGTCCTCCCTTTCCAAGCCATGCATTAACTTGTACGTTTCTATTAGATCTCCCGCAACCTTCTAAACTCTAATGATTGCAATCCCAGGATCGTCAACGAACCATCACATGTTAGGGCCACCATTCCAGGCATCATCCTTGTGAATCTCTACTGCAGACGCCCAAGTGCTAGTATATCCTTCCTGAACTGTGGTGCCCAAACTTGAACACAATATTTTAAATGGGGCCTGACTAGAGATTTATAATATCTCAGAAGCACGTTGCTTTTTTATTTAAAATTCACACCCTCTTGAGATATGTGACAACATTACATTTGCTTTCTTAATCACGGACTCAACTTCCAAATCAATCTTCAGAGAATACAGGACGAGTACTTGTCGTGGACAAAATGTAGGGAATCACCAGGAGAGGCAGAAAGGACTTCAAGGCGAAAGTCTTTATTTGCAAAGAAAAAACCGTGACACTTAGAAACCAGATTCTTGAATCTCCACGAACATCAGAATCGGTGGTTCTTCATATCATTCTTATCATGCTTTTGTTAGCTTATCAGCATGTCCGACTGGTGCTAATTAAAATTACCTCACACCAGCTAACGTACGAATCCTCAAATTTCAGTGCCAATATGCATGTCCAGCAGTCTCTTAAATATCCCCAATGACCTCACTTCCACAACTGCTGCTAGCAACGCATTCCATGCTCTCACGACTCTCTGCGTAGAGAACCCGCCTCTGACATCCCCTCTATACTTTCCTCGAAACAGCTTAAAGCTATGACCACTCGTGTAAACAATTTCTGCCCCTGCGAAAAAAGTGTCTGGCTGTCAGCTCTATCTATGCCTCTCATTTTCTTGTACACTTCAATTAGGACCCCTCTCTTCCTTCTTTTTTCCAATTAAAAAGGGCCAAGTTCAGTCAACCTCTCTTCGGAAGATAAGCCCTCCATTCCAGGCAGCATTCTGGTCAACCGCTTCTGAACGCTCTCCAAAGAATCCACATCTTTCCTATAATAGGGCGACCAGAACTGGACACAGTATTCCAAGAGCGGTCTAACCAAAGTTTTATAGAGCTGCAACAAGATCTCACGGCTCTTCAACTCAATCACACTGTTAATTAAATCCCACACACCATATGCTTTCATAAATCCATACCAACAACCCTGTCCACTTGGGTGGCAATTCTAAGGGATCTATGTAGCTACACACCAAGGTCCCGCTGTTTCACTACACTGCCAAGAGACCTGTCTTAAATCCTGCACTCAACTTTCAAGTTTGAACTTCTAAAATGCATCACCTCGCATTTATTCAGGTTGAACTCCATCTGCCACCTCTCAGCCTATCTCTGCATCCTGTCAATATCACGCTGCAGACTACAACAGTCCTCTATACTGTCAACGACACCTCCAACCTTTGTGTCGTCTGCAAACTTGCTGACCCATCCTTCAATCTCCTCATCTAAGGCATTAATAAAAATTACAAAGAGTAGAGACCCAAGAACAGAGCCCTGTGGAACGCCACTCACCACTGACTTCCAGACAGAATACTTTCCTTCCACTACCACGCACTGCCTTCTGTCGACCAGCCAATTCTGTATCCAGACAGCAAGGTTTCCGTGTATCCCATTCCTCCTGACCTTCGGAATGAACGTACCATGGGGAACCTTATCAAATGCCTTGCTGAAGTCCATATACACCACATCAACTGCTCGACCATCTTCAACTTGTCTGGTAACATCCTGAAAGAACTCAATAAGATTTGTGAGGCATGACCGTCCCCTCACAAAGCCGTATTGACTATCTTTAATCAAGCCATGCTCTTCCAGATGGTCATAAACCTTATCCTCAGAATCGTTTCTAACACCTCGAAGACGGCAGACGTGAGACTAATTGGTCTGTAATTATCGAGGATGACGCCATTTACTTTCTTGAAGAGTGGAATTACATTTGGATCCCTCCACTCCTCCGGTACGACTCCGGTGGAGAGCGACGATGCAAAGATCTTCGCCAGTGGGGAAGTAATCACATTTCTCGCTTCCCAAAGCAGCCGAGGACAAATCTGGTCTGGCCCTGGCGACTTGTCAATCTTCATGTTTGTCAAAAGCTTCAGCACATCAGTTTCCTCAATGTCCATCAATTCCAGCATGCGTACCTGCTCCTCAATGGTTTCATTCACCACAAGGTTCTTTTCCTTCGTAAAGAAAGAAGCAAAAATCTTATTTAGGGCGTCCCCAACATCCTCAGATTCTATACACAATTTCCCTATGCTATCCCTTATTGGCCCCACTCTTTCTTTGATCATTCTCTTACTCTTCACATGTTTTGATTAGTGTAACATTCCACAGACCTTTTGCAACAGTCCACCAGTGGTCTGCATGTTTTAACTCTTCCCATGCTTTTATGCTCTTTATTTTTGCGTATTCCCCTCTTTGAGACCAACTGGTCTCACGGAGCGAAAGAAGACAGTAAGCTCAGCCATTCTGGTGCACAATACAGGCAATGTCGTTCCCAACACGGTCGAAATAATTTTCGGAGTCCGAGTCGGACAGAGTTCTTTCTCCGTTCGTGGAGTCCCTTGCGTCAAAACCTCTTCTCGAATAACCAGAACCGGAAAAATGGCCAAGGTCCCTCATAATCTAGGACCCGTGCATTCATCACAAGTATAATCAATATCCTCAAATGGACATATTCCTCGCACCGTGCTGGTTGTGAGATCATGACAGTCGAGCAGTGGGGTTCCGTCAGAGGACGAAGCACTTCCTGGGTTCGTTGAACTGACCACTAGTTGCCATGTAGTGACACAAACTAAAAAAGACTTAATAAAAGCTAAAGCACAACAAAAGACGAAAGCAGCAAGAAGTAAAACCGTTCGTATAGTAAGACCGATTAGATTACTTACAGTGTGGAAACAGGCCCTTCGGCCCAACAAGTCCACACCGCCGCGCCGAAGCGTAACCCACCCATACCCCTACATCTACCCCTTACCTAATACTACGAGCAATTTAGCATGGCCAATTCACCTGACCTGCAGGTCTTTGGACTGTGGGAGGAAACCGGAGCACCCGGAGGAAACCCACGCAGACACGGGGAGAACATGCAAACTCCACACAGTCAGTCGCCTGAGGCGGGAATTGAACCCAGGTCTCTGGCGCTGTGAGGTACCAGTGACAACCACTGTGCCACCGTGCCGCCCAACCAATCTGGACAAACCATGCTCCCCAAGACCCTAGTATATTATTCAACCAATCAAATGCCTGATGAAGAAACCCTGCGTTGTCTTCTAACTCCTGTCTTAGATTCTGTAGTTTTTCCATCGTTTTAGTCAAAGATATCCCAGCGCTTGTGTTGTTAGGTACAAAGATACAGTGATGATCCCCAAACATCAGACACACCCCGGTTTTTCTGCCAATATCTAATCTGAGGCTTGTCTGTTTTGCCATGTCACTTTTTCAGAAGCATCCAATTTAATTCAAGACCAGAAGGGCATCATCAGTATAATTGATAAATCTCTCCTGGTTGTAATAAATGTAATTAATCCATTCACAATTCTTGCTAACCTCTATCCCTGGGATGAGAGCCTCCCAGGATGACATGGGAAGGCAACAACTCCAATGGTGCTGTTGTTGTAGTACCCCGTGGTCCACCAGCAATAGTGCCTGCGGCAAGTTCATTGCGAGCATTTAACTTATGAGGAATTCCTCCTGGCTGTCCTATGCTATGAATCTGAATCATTGTATCAGGGACATTCCGTCGCTTTGCTTGGTGCAAAGCTGACTAACGTAAAGGCGTGCGTTTGATGATATGACTACCTCGTGTTGGAGGTCGTCATATCACAGGTACAGCTGCCACTCCGTTCAGCAGGCAGCAGCGCAAGCAACCGTCCTTTCCTACCACACATGCACCAAGTATATGCAAGTGGGACGAATTGACAATTTTAGATAGCCCCAAATGTGGTGTCTGCCTCGAGTTGAACCGTATTCCCGTAAAGACACTGAAAATAAGATACTGGTGTGAAACCATTTTGATTTAAACATTGAAAACTTAACCCTAGCCGTATCCTGAAAGCAGCCACGGTGAACGTGTAATTAGCCTTGCTGGTGGACCTTGGGATACGATAGCTGCAACACTATTGGAGTTGCTGCCTTCCCACATCATCCTGCTGGTAGAACATAGAGGCTTGAATTAGAAGACACAAAAGGAGGCAATTTAATTTGATGAATCATCCGGATTAAGAGGTCAGCTAGAGTGCTGTAAATGCCATTGAGTACAGGTAATCAAGTTATAGGGCATGGCGACAGCAGAGTATGAAGTGGTCGCCTTAGTGCACAAGGATCAGTTTTATCCAGCCATTATTACAGCCGTGTAGTTTGCCCATTGAAACCAATGATTGTCACGGGCGTGTACCCTGTTAGGGCAGCAGGGTCTACACTTCTAATTCATCTTTGTCTCCCTGGCATTAGAAGCCCTGGTCTGCGAGGTTAATAACCTCCAAGTCTGCGCATGCAGGCCTGGCATCAGAGAAGGGAGTATCAGGGGCTTCTCCCTTATCTTTCCTATCCCCGCTGCCAGGAGAAGGGCTATGCTCCACATCTACATCACTACCATTTCTGGAATGGTCAGTATCCCCAAGAACTGCACCTGTACCCTGTTTGGAACCCTGCTGGGCCGTAGTAGTCTCCTGTGTGCCCGCCCCGTGTCCACGTTCCTGGGCCTCATTTCCACTTTCTCAGTGTCAGAGTTAATTTGTGCTGGAGTGAGAGCTTTAACACAATAGTTAAGGTGGTACCATGCGTGTTGTTCTGTCACTTGGATGGCTGCAGGTGATGCCTTCGTCACGACGAAAGGTCCTCTCTCCTAGGCTCATTCCAGCATCTTCAGAAGCCCCACACGTACACCCAATCCCGGTCTTAATAGATCCTTCTTCGTTGTCAAGTATTGGTTCTGCATGTGGAAAATCTCCTGCAGCACAGTTAGCTGCTGCATATATTGCTTAAGTTCTAGACTTAACTGCTGAAACGAGGCACTTCGTTGGGGCCTCTCCACTTTGGCACTGTCATAGGTCTGCCTGTGAGCATCTTATACAGTGTTAAATTGGACATGCAGTTTGTCTCCATGTTATAAATCATTGGCGCAGCGGTAGCGCATCGAGTCAATTAAGGATGCTGCTTGCTTGGATCGTGTTTAATTTGGATGTCAATGTTCCATTAATCCTTTCCACTATACCCTGTGACTGGGTATTGAACATGCACCCAAACATCTGATTCTCAATAAGTGCAGAACGAACTTGACTATTTTCTGAATGAAGGCAGGCCCATTGCCTGAACCAATTTCTGACGGTACATCAATCCTTGGGATAACTTCCTTCGTCAGAAATGTGACCACTGTCCCAGCTCCTGCAACTTTGGAAGGGATAGATTCTACACGTCGGCAAAATTGATCATTCACTACTAACATTTGCCTTTTCCCTCTCACCTTTTTTTATCGTGTCGAAGTCGTCAATTACGAAATGGTTAAATGGCCTTTCAGGTAATGGTATGTTGTCTGTAAGTGTCGCTGTCCCCTCCTAACATTATACTGTGCACACATTGTGACAATAAATAGTCCACCGAAGCCTGCAGATACGGTTACCAGAAACCATCCCCCATTATCCTCCTGAGCACTTGCCCTGCGCGCACAGTGATCCAATCCATGCGTCGCTGAAATAAGAATTGTCAAAAACGGGGTGTGTCCTACTCATAAACCTTCCTCTGTGGTCCATAAACCTTTTTGATTCTGTCTAACACCCCTCTGAATCCATAGGGTTTGCTCAGCCAGGGTAGCTCTCCCTTGCATTTCAATGAGGTCCTCTATCCTTGGTTCCGAATCTAACTGCACCTGAGGTGCAATCACAGATGAAATAAAACAAGCTTTCTTAGCTGCCTCACCCGCTGCCTGGATTACCCCTTATCACCATGTCACCGACTGTTCTGTGTGCTTGGCACTTAATAATACCTAGTGCCTTCGGCTTCATCTGTTCCAAAATCTGCTGGCAGTCTTCTGTTCCAAAATCTGCTGGCAGTTTTGCATGTGATCCCCATTACTCTTCGTCAAGTCTCTTCACGTCCACACTGCCCTAAATAGGTGGCATAAACCAGGTGTATAAGTCAAATCAGTATAGATGTCAGCTTTTTTACCCTCCATCATTTCACAGACCTCCATCAATGCCTTAAGTTCAGCCAACTGAGCTGAACACTGCTGTTGTTAAGTTTCCAGTTTTATTGTCCTATCCTGTGACTGGTCCTGTCTTACAATCGAATACTTTGCATAATTCCCATCATAATCCCTGTAGCAATAAACCTATCATCATCAGGCCGTGGCTCGGACTCAGAATCAGCTTTCAGTTTGAAAACTGCAGTTATTTCCCTTATACAGTCATGGGGTCTCCCTCATTCTCAAATGAGACATAGACCATTATGGTCCTTGTTGTGCACCTCTGTATGGTTATGTCAGGAAATGTCAGCTGCATCCGATATGCTAATCCTCTGGCTGGAGTCAGTACAAGTTTTCCGTTCTCCAATAACTCCGCCACCTTATGATGCATATATCGGATGACGGGGTAACCCATTGTTAGTGAGGATGCTTTTTCATACGGAAAATAGGCAGCCGCCAATCACTGAGAGCACAGTGGACGGCCCTGAGCTACTTCATCTCGGCGGGCGCAAAAGGAAGCAATCGGCTGCACAGTTCTCCCTACACTCGCCTCCTGCCCCAGTACTGCAACGGTGTATCCTGTCCACCTGTTTGACACAAAAAGGTAAAAAGGTTTGTCGTAATCAGGCAAGGTGGCCTCAAAGCTTGTTTAAGGGTATTTAATGCTGTCATAGCCTCTTCATTCGACTGCAAAATGCATCTTCAACATGAATGCACGACATCCTTCATTATTTTCCTTTCGGGTGCCACAATCTCAACATACTCCTCAATCCAATCTGCGCTAAATCCTGTGATGCCCAAAAATGTCATCATTTTCCCTACTGTCTCTGGTCTAAGAATTGTATCATTTGCTTCAATCTGACGTGGGGAAATTGCCTTCATTCCCTTTGCAAATAGCCTACCCAAATACTCGACCTGCTGTTTGCAAAACTGCAGCTTTTTCCTGGTTGCGTTATGCTCTCCATCGGCCAGTATTTTCAAGAGGAAAAGGTATCTTGCTCACACTGTTTCTGACTATCTAAACAGACAAGCAAATCTTCTAAATACTGTTCAGCGTACTTTCTAAAGACGTAACCTTCACTTTTAACTTTCACAATTGCTTGAAGCCATGTAGTAAACGCTTAAAACAATGGGGCATTCTTGTCTAAGTGTATTGTTGACCTTTGTATGTAAACGCAGCAGACACTGGCAGTGATCTGCTCGGGGAACACTACAGAAAGCATAACATAAATCTCCAACCGAGAACCAAGCTGCCTGTGTAGTCATATTAGACAGCAGCATGTGCAGATTAGGAAGAACTGCTGCCCAACCCTCCACAACCTCATTTGTTGCTCTTAAATCATGTACGAATCTCCATTATGAGCCGTCGGCCTTTAAGAATGGTAACAAAGTTGAATTGCAGGGATTACAAGTTACTTTAAGTACCCCTGCCTTCAGCAATACTTGTATTGTAGCTGCTATTCCCTCTACTGCCTCTGGTTTTAAAGGATACTACGGTCTCCTAAGCAGAGTAGCTCCAAGTTTCAATCCTGTTTCCACTGGGCTAGCTGATTTCACTATTCCCACATCTGTCTATTGCTGTTACCGCAAAGTGGATGGAAATGTATCCAATTGCTCATTACCATGTTGACTATGTTCCTGCACTTCACTGGCATGCTCCGATTGAGTGTTACCTTGACTTTCTTCGGAACCCCTGTCATGTTGCAGCATGCTAGGATTTTAATATAGCTGCCATAGTCGGATTCCAAAACCACTGTCGTAAGTATATTCCATTTCCGAAATGTTTCTACATGCCTACAATTCTACAATTTTTATTTTGATATCCTTTATTTACCAGTGCGGCGCCTGGCACACTGTACCATTTTTCCAGGAACGCACATCTCTTTATTTGCAGAATCACTCGTGTCTCCCCTGATACTATTGCTTCACTTCTCACATGTTGTGGAGCGGTGACTTCCAGCTGCCACTGTCTCTCTAATACCTCATCCTGAGACTTATCAACTATCACTGTACAGTGGACCTCAGACTAAGGTAGTCATGCTCTAGGCAGCATCGTCAACACTTCTGCTTCTCACATCCCCCAAATGTCTTGAATCTCACTTGCTATATTCCCTATCCAAGAAATATTAATATCTCTAACCTCTTGCATCACTAATTGTGTATTAGCCTTTTCTACGACCAAGGCCGTCTGTTTTCACTCCAATCTTACCTCTAACTGGAGAAAATCATCGCTACCAACAATGTAATTGGCGTCTTTTTAGTCACTAATAATATTATAATTGGCAAAACATTCCCCTACGTTCCATTTGTAATCTTAGGGGAGCTGTAAATCGATTTAACCATGATTTCCCTGAGACCCATACAGTTTTAAGAAGTTCGCTTGACATGGGAAAGGGAGAGGCAGACTGCGACTGTACACAAGTGAATGTGGCTCCAGTATCTATCAACACCTGTGACTGCAGGTGTTGATATTAACTTGTACTGCTGGTTTTTGATCAGCCTCCAATGTTACTAGAGGATCGTGCCACTGCCCACTCAGGTTCTCAGGGCATCCAGAGCATATCTCATTCGTGTAAACAGTTCCTGCTGGACATATAGGTAAATGGTAAGTGGACTGGGGACTCCCGCCATCTAGGTCTGCTCTGGGGCAGCGAGGGTCCAATAAGGGCAATTCCTCCTGATGTGGCCGGGTTGATGGCATCCCCAGCACATCATTTCTGCCTCCCCCCTTAAGCCTTAGTCCCTTTTCCTACGCCGCTGTCCTTGGGAATCCCAGTTTTGTTTTGGCTGCTCTTTAAATGTGCCCTGCCCTGGTTGCATCACCAGAGCGAACATTTCTCGAAAAACCTCCATTGCTGGCATGGGACTTTCTGGCCCATGACCACCTACTTGGTAGAACACCCCTTTACACCAGCATTGGTTCAGCCAGTGTTCATTACTGTGTCGGTTCTTACTGACAACACATTGTTAGCCTTCTCTTTTTCTTTCTTATGAAGCACTTCAAGCTGCATTTCCGCCAGCTTGCATTGCACCTCCTCCTTCTGCTCAGATAATTTCTCTTGGTCTTTTCGAAAGCTTTCAACTGCATGAACGAGTTGATTACTAAATTCCTCATGGCTCAATGATGACGTCACACCCTCAACGTCCTCCCAGTGGATCCGCTCTTAACGCCTGAGAGCCCATGTTTGGTGGATTATAGTCTCTTTCGGCCTGCCATGCTCGATGAAACCCAACCCCATCAACCATTGGATTGTCTGTCACATTTCAAACGGCCTCGGACTATTATTTACTTTAACTTATTGAGCCATTCTAACCTAACCAGCAATGCCTTCAAGATTCCTATATTCAGCAATCGCCCTGTGGTTTCACCTTCAGACCCCGATGCACTCTTCCGCTCCCTCATGTAAACTGGCCAGTGCAGTTTCCAGCCCTTCCAGATCCTGAGTTCTCCAAGGAATGTATTGTGGCTTTCTCCCCTATTTTATTAGCAGCGGTAGCATCCTTCCCTGTTGGTCGCTTTCCCCTTTATCTGTGCTACTTCTCAATAATTCCCCCTTGGAGTCTGTGTCCGTTGCTATTTCCAATTCCTCCCATTCTTTAGGCACTCAGTTGTTTATCTTTCCTTGTCTCTCTTCAGCACTTTCCACTTCTTCTGCGTCACCTTCTCTTCTTCTCTCTTCAGCCTCCCTCTCATTTAGCCAGTAATCCCTTTCATTACAAATAAATCAACATGAAGAAAAGATGGCTTCATTATTTTTTGGTATGACATACATAGAACTTCAATCTAAGTTCATCTTAACTTGTGTGTGTGTGTGTGTTTGCGCGAGTGTACGTGTGTATGCGTGCACAAACATCTCATCTAAATTTTGTCAGTTAAATCTGTGAAAGCTCATCTACAACTCGCAACAGTTATGTTTGTAAATCAAAAGTGTGTTACCTAAGACTCAAAATAAATATGCTCATAATCCTGTTTTGAAAGCATTTTAATAATGTCAGGGTTTTGTAATCCATGAACAGAATTGTCTCTGACACGTTGTTCGTGATGTGCGCATTATAATGTGTTAAGGTCATTACAGACTCAATAATTCTTTTTCGGTCATGGAGTTTTTTTTTCTGCGAGGTGCTGAGTTTCTATGAGAAGAAACCAACAGGCAGTTCAATGCTATCATCATCTCCCACGAGCAATACAGCTAAAACTCCTATGTCAATAACAACTTTGAAGGATTCGAAAAGTTTATTGTAATTGAAACTAACGTGATGGTTAATATTGCATTTAAATGACCAAATGCCTCCTGGCAATGTTCTGTTCACGGAAATGTTCTGTTCTTCTTCATCAAATCTGTTAATGGTACCTCTCCATTGCTCCATCGGTTTGGGAAGTAAGACGATCTTCTGATAGACTCTGCTTAGTCACAAAAATCTAGGCATGCCGTTGTTTGAGATTGAGTGAAAAAATTACTCGACGGCATTCGTCTTTACATTCCGTGGGATCAAACTTCCATGATCGATGTTATGTCTCAAGAACGTCACCACTCCTTTCGCCAAGTCATTTTCTTCGAAAGTTATTTATGGTTTTGCTATTCTTCGTCGTTCAAAGAGCTCTCCCACTGTTCCAAACGATTTTTCCAGGACTCATCAAAGATTACAACATCATCCAGATAAATTGCACTTTTTTTAACCCAGCCATAACTCTGTTCATGAGTCTTTCGAATGTCGTGGGTCCATTCTTCATTCCAAAACGCATCACTTGGCATTAAAATAGCCGACATTTATTTCATCATCTCTGATGAAGGTACCTGCAAAAAACCATGCAGGAGTTAGAACTTGGTGATGTTAATAGCTTGTACAGCTTTTTCCATACCGTTCTCCAATCTTGGTGTCGGATATATATCCAATTCTGTTCCAGCGTTGACCTTCTAATAATCCACGCAAAATCGTTGAGTCCCGATAGGTTTGGGAAGTAAGATGATCAGCAAACTCCACTCGCTCTGGCTTGGTTCAATCCCCGTTGAGAATGGTCTCCACCTCACTCAGGACGTGTCTGCCTTTGAAGGGGAAATCCGATTCGCATGTTCTTTTATCGGAGGAGTAAACACTACGTCTTCATCATGAGCAATAGCATTAGTGTTTCCCATTTGATTCCGACATCTGCCCTCACACTGAAGTAACAAAACGTTCTTGTGCGTTCATTGCTTCTGTGACAGATAAGTTACTAATCTATCCCACTCGCCAAGGGCTTTTATTCAACTTAATTTGAGGCCCATCAAAGCCCACACTTTCTGAATTTGTTTCCTCACTCTGCGGGACAGTAACTCAAACGTGTTTCTCCAGTTCTTTCTCTCACATATAATACGGTTTCAACACGTGTTGTGACATACCCAACACTGTTTTGTTTTAATCTGGCATCTTAACTAGATAGTTCACATGTCTCATTTATTTTTCTCATTATTATAGCGACCAAAAACCCTTGGTTTGAAGGCATCTGCTAACACTGGTAATAGCAGTAAAACGTCATCCCCTTCGGTAAACGTTTGATTCTCAGTTTTTTTCATCTGCGACCTGTTTCATGGTGGGTTGTGCCCTCCATCGGTACTGCTTAGCTAACTTACATACTCGATTTTATCATTCCCTCAACTCCAAGACATAATCTCTGAATTTGCTACTGTCAATTTATATTTAATTAATTCGTATGGTCCTCTCACTTCAAGTCCGAATGTTAACTCAAAGTGAGTCGATTCGTTTGCCGCATCAGCAATGGCAAATAATATGGATTGGATACCATTATCCCAATTATTCGGGTAATCCTGACAGTATGCTCTCAACATGGTCTTCAATGTCTGATAACACATTTCTAAACATCACTCAGGATGACACGCACATGATTTAAAGTGCTGTATACCTGAGCTATATCTACTTAAACAGCCTAGGAGTAAAATGTGCTCCTTATTCCGACTGTCTCTCGCTTCATAGCCCATACGGTGACAAGAAAGCTACTAACTTCACCACCAACCTTTTTGCCTTGAAATTCCATAATGGATTTGCCTCTGGAAATGTGGAAGACCTAATCAATATGGATCTTAAGTACTGTTTCCCATTTTTACTTCCCGGTTGTGGACCTACACAATCAAAATAACCTGAGTGAAATGTCCTTCAAATGCTGGAATTTGAACCAAAAGTGCCGCACTCAGTAAAACCTCTGGCTTGCTAACCATTTTGGCGTGTATGGCAGGTTAGGCAAAATATAACCACATCCTTGTGAATTCCAGCCCTTTGAATACGTTTTTGTGCCTGAGTCTAATTCTTTCATCCCACTGTGTGACCTCCTATAGTTAGGTCGAGAGCTACACATAGCACCCCCTATCCAAGTTACTGGCAACCCAATCTTGTGCATTTCAGCACATCTCTCCTCTGCACTATCCTGCCATGGTCTCTGTTTCTGTTTCAAAAATATATCTTTTCGATAATTACCCTCAGGAATGTATTCGGCCTCCTTTTCGGAATATGCATCCAATATACATCTTTTATCGTTTTGTCTTCCTGTTACAAGGTTTTTACTCTTTTAGGACCTGAAAACCTCTGTCTGACCCGCGACCTGTTCGGGTTTGTCCCACACCATTGCGTCAAATCGTTCATCTATCTCCTTACTTTTTTCTCGCTCTGTGACTTCTGATAGTGGGATCTGCTTTGTACACAGTCTGAGAAAATATAAGCATATTTCTGCTTTAATTCTTCATATTCTTGGTTTCCCTTGGGCTTCTTCAAAAAAGGGAGTCACTCACACCTTAAAATTTGCTAATTCATTACCAACAGCGAACTGAATTCCTGGAACAAAGAATCTGTCAATCAGTCACACTGTAAATTCCTCAGTCTTCGGTTGTCAGCCCAACCAAATCTTACGTAGGGAACATTAAATTTCTGTGCATGTAGCCCAGAATTTACCACAGTCTCAGGTAACCACATCAGAAACAACGAACCATTCCATGCCCCCACTCCCACCACCCTCCCCCACCCCCAGCTCCGCTCCACTCCAGGAACGCCTCTAAATACTGACACGTTTCTCCGGTGTATGAATTCATTTCTGAACATATGTATAAACATATGCACAAACACGATAAATCAGCTTTTATCAACCTACCACTCAAATGAAAGTTAAGGTACCACTACAACATGAGTGAAATGAACAATCAGAAAGTTCACTCATCCCATACGATCAGCAACCAGTTAGATCACATATCTCTCAAAATTATAACATCTTGTCCTTTTCTCCCAGTTCGTTCTGTATACACTTTACACACACAGGCAGTTTCTTCCGAGATCAGGTACTAACTCAATTCCCAGGCACTGTCTGGGCTGTGCAACGTCCTGCTGCCCCTCGGCTTTTATTGGGGTTTCCTTTACGACCTTCATTAATGACACTGTCGTACCTTTTTTTTGCTGCATCTTTTCCCACAGTACCTCTCTTTCTCAACCAGCACTGTGACTTTTTGTGTCCGAATTTACCGCAGTGGAATCAAGTCAGGCCTTTCATGTCTTTCGCCATCTCATGGACCTTTTCTTTAACTTGTGGTAAACTCTTACCAGTGTTCGCTACTCTTGGCTTTATAGTGGAGGGTCTCCTCCTGTCCCACCTTCTATCCCGCACACAAGATTCTGCCTGGAATCTGTCATACACACCAACATGTATTAATCACTTCCTAAAAGTTCTGTTCCACCAGGTGAATTCTTGCCATCTCTGGAGTGAGTTTTTAATCTCCACCATCAGAATAGTCTTTCCTGTCGCCTTACATGTCCAATGTATCTTCAAGGCACGCGTTGTTCCATCAAAATGGCAATATTTAATTGTTTCGAGCACAACGTAAGTCTAACCTAGTTCCTTCTTTATGTTTGTCAAACTCTCTGTGTGCACTTCTTGTACCAATTCATAAGCACTTCAAATAGCCTGTTTGACCTCTTTATAATCACTTGACCTCTCATCTGACAGCTCGCAAATATCTCACAAGCTCTGCCTACCAGTGTAGACTGTAATAACATTACCCACATATCCTTGAATCACTCGACCTCCCTTGCCATTAGTTCAATGAAATAAATAAGAAATTCAACATCCTTCTTATCAAAAGTTTTGCAGAGCTTCGACATAGTTGTATTCATTACTGGGTTCTGTTTTAAGTCCTCCCTGTTAATTTGACTTTACTGACTAAGTAGCAAACTCTCATGTTCAAAGTCTCTCTCTCTTTCTCTCTCTCTCTTTTTCTCTCGCTTTCTACTTTCTCTTTATCTCTCCCTTCCTTCTGTCTCTTTGCTCAGGAAAGCACCATCTCTCTCTCTTTCCCTCTCTATTTCTCTTTCTCTGACTCTCTATCGACTCTCTATCTTCACATTTCTTCTTTCTCTCTTCCTTTGTTTATCTTCTAACTTAATTTCTCTCAGGTGTATTGCAATTCTTGTACCTCTCTGACACACATGTTTTGAATAACTCCCTTACTTCCTGCCTTTCTTTTCTCCTTGGTTAAACCCAAATCTAACTTAGTCGCTAATTCTAAAACTTTGTATTGTTCTTTCCTTCTAAACGTTCCCAGCAAATTTGATAATCATATTTGAATCTTAGATGATGTTCAGCAATTTTAAGGGCTGATTCTCGCACTTTTAATTTAATCAAACACAGGTCACCGAAATTAAACACATCGTCTCGGCGATGTTTTGTTTTAAGATCGAGGACATTAACCTGGAAGTGTTTAAATCTACTGGGCTTTTTTCAAAACCCAAATCTATTCAAATCTGTCCAAATGTCAGACTGAATCTATCAAAACTTGTTCAGAGCTTGAATCCAAGAGCCAAAATCTGCGAATTCGCCCGAAACTGTTCCGACACGGCGTAAACCCCTCTGCTAATTTACACAAGTAACACGGGAATGATTCATCCCGTGCTGTAATCTGTTCAAAATCGAGAGGCAACGAATTATCCTCAAAGTCACGATTTAAAGCAAAACTGAACAACGTTAGTTGTTTTAAGTCATTAGGTCGTATTAACTAACGACTAGTTTATAAGTTCTTCGTCTTAAACTTATCTTTTAACTCCCTGTCAACAATACGAATCTGATTATTTAGAAAATCTGATTACGACTTGTTGAAAAATAATCAAGATGAATAACCAGTCAGCTTTGCCTAGTGTCATCAGTCGATTTTAATCTGCAGTTTGTTAATTCCAGTCAGGTTCCATGTTTTTCTGTGCAAAATCCTTCTCCAGACAGATACCTCTCAGAGATCCCTTACTCGCAGCCAACATTTCATGGTCTTTTGGCAATTATGTTTGTTACGCTGACCACCTGTTCAAAATATCTGTTGTTTGCACTCCAAGTACGAGATCATTACTTATGTTTTAATATTATCAGAATACTCAATTGATGCGTGATTGAAGTTTGGTGTCTTGGGGTATAATTTAAACTGATTGGACGAAACTGAATTTGTGTTTGTCTTATCATAATCCAGCTCCTCAAGCCGTTTCGAAGGAATGTAACAATGTTACCTTCTGCTGGGCTTTTTGTGGTTGTTTCAGTCCTTGATAGCTTTTCAACTCTCTTAAAGGAACAGTACGCATCCACCTTCATAACACAAGTCTGAAGTGATTTTTGAAGTCCTATGCATCTGTCTGACAGTGCAAACAATTCATCTCATTCTGTGAATGACAATGTAATTTTCAAAATATGTCAGTTACATATGACGTTTGAATTAAGTTCCAGCTGACATCAAATGAAAACAAACAACCTTGCAAACTAGAAATGTGACACACATGCAGGAAGTGCTCGGTAAAATCAGCAACTGTGACTGTACACTTGCTTCAGAACTTTTCTTTACAAGGTACCAAAAAATATCTGGTGATCCTGAAACCTTTAAACGTTTGGCAGCACTAAGAACAGGGTGGAAATGTAACGATGGCCACGGCTTTAAATCGCATTCTGAAGCACTTTCTATTTACTCAGTCTAAACTATATTTATTCAATAACATGGAAAAGTAATGTGCAGTGTTCTATTCACAATATCCTGTCCACAGAAATAGCAGTCTAAATCTGAACTGACTAATCACTGTGCAATGCGTCATCTGTCAGGTGGGAAGGATAGTGATAATAAATTTTATGTTAATTGCAATTCAGTCATAATTATTGAATATGATGGATTGTTTGATTATACGAACAAAGTATACGCATAATCTTATTGCAGTATTCCGATTATATTCATTTAACATTATCTACGGCCTTGATTTTCAATACATTTAGAGAGGCTTGATTTTTAGACTGAGGGGGGATTTCAGTGATATTAACCAAATGCCAAACCTGAATTTTTTTATCCTCCCAGATGCCAAGAACATGCCCAACAATGATACTTCAAGTATTTCTTGCTATTGCTAATTTCACATTCACTTTTAGCGCTGTGTTCTTCACCAAGTGTCGATCTTGCATCGAGAAGAAAATCCTGTCAATTTATCCTTTTGACACTGTGCCAGGCCATCTGAGCTCATTAATGATTTCTGATCCGATGACAAGAGCTATCACGTTCTCTAATAACGCAATACGTTCCTTTGTCAACGGTTTGGAAGTGAGGACAATTCTCTCCCTGTTCTTTATTTGCAGTTCGGTCTATCTTCATTTAGATATTTGCACAGGCCCATAATACGCAGCGATTTGGTCAACTTGCAATGTATGAATTGAATTCTAGATTATATACTTCCCTGGAAGATTTTCTTCAGCATTAAATTTCAGTAGTGTGTTTATAACTGTGCAGCATGTGACAATGATTTACCTGAATTTAAGGCTATATCAATGGTTGAACAATGCATGATCTTTCACAACCTTGCCGTCGTGACGTTTTCTACTCACTGAGGAAAATAATTTAATGTCCCATTCAGCCAACTGCATTTGTAACCGTTCTTTCAAACTGTGAAATACATGCAATACCATTCATTGTTGTCTGCATTGTAACTGCACTGGCAAAAGCGCCTGTGTGTTCCCTGTTCAATTAAAATTGTCAGATAGGACGGAAAATAAATTAAACCCAGGAGGTGACATGGGCCCTCTGCTGAAGTTATAGTATAGAGCACTGAAAACACTGAAACATTTCAAGCATGTTTAAGTCTGCTATATAGGAACAGAATTCGGGTATTCAATCGGTTAAAGAAATATTAAGGAACTGTGAGAGACAGACATCCTGATCGAAATCTATGTTCCACAGTATCATGAGGAAAGTGGAAGTTTCAGGTTGTAGGAAAAAGGCTGTTGAGTGTATACAACAATTAGCAATCAGAGTTTGTGAGGCCTTTACCTTAGGAGTCATCATTTGTTCAGTCGAGAAAAGTAGGGGCTGTAAAGTAGTCAACATGGTTTGACTTTACCTGATGGATAAAAAGGCTAACCACAGTGGGGGACAGGTGACCTTAAAGCTGTGGATTGCTCCTCCCAGACTAATAATTTCAGTGAAGAAATCGGCAGTATTTATGACGCTTGGGGCTCAGCATGTAAGCAGGAAATATCTCCAGTGCACTCTTCTGGACGTGTGGGCATTCGGAACGGGGGCGCAGGACATTCGTGAGCCTGAGGGAATTTTGGGTAAAGTGGAGGGAGAGGAGAAGCGTGTCAAGAGTGCGTGGTGCTGGAAAAGCGCAGCAGGTCATGCAGCAATCGAGGAGCAGGACAAGCGAAGGTTTGGGCAGGAGCCCTTCATCAGGAATGAGGCTGGGAGCCTCGTGTGTAGAGAGATAAAATCGGGGTGGTGGCAAGGGGAATGCAGCTGAGAGTGCAATAGATGGATGGAAGTGCGGTTGATCGTGATAGGTCAGAGAAGACGGTGTTGCAGATAGGTGGGAATGAAGATTGACAGGAGGGATATGACTTATGGACGGTTCTGAACTGTAAGATCGGAACTGGGGTAAAATGGGGGATGGGAAATGAGGAAAATGGTGAAGTCCACATCAATGCCCTTTTGTTGAAGGTTCCCGAGGCTGAGGATGAGGTGTTGTTCTTTCAGACATGGGGCCGGGAGGGAGTGGCAATAGAGGTGCTCCAGGGCCTGCAAGTCCTCGGCAGAATGGGAAGGAGAGTTGAAACATTTGACAAGGGGGCGGTGGAGTTGATTGGTGCGGGTTTCGCAGCGAAAATCTCTGAAGCGCTCTGTTAGAAGGCGTACAGTCTCCCCAGTGTAGTGGAGACCGCATTGTGAGCAACGGATACAGTAAATGACATGTGTGGAAGCTCTGGTGAAACGTTGATGGGTATGGAAGGCTTCTTGGGGTCTTGGGCGAAGGTGAGGGTCAGTGGTGGTCGCATGTTTTCCAATTCCTCCGGTGGTAGGGGAATGTGCCAGGAGGGGAGGGCGGTTTGTTACAAAGCATGAACCGAACATAGTGATCGTGGAGTAAACGGTCTTTGCGGAAAGCAGATAGTGGAATGGAGGGAAATACATCACTGGTAATGGGCTCCATTTGTAGATAGCAGAATTGTCGGCGGATGTTGCAATTTATGCAGAGGTTGGAGAGGGGTAGCAGTAAAACAATGGAGGAGGATTGCACGGCCAGGAAGGAGAGTCAATAGTGAGATGACGAGGCAGGAATACTGCCAGGTTCTGGCCATTCACTATAGAAAGAGATACTGCTTTGGATCCTGTTGTATTGCCAATGGGCTGTCGAGGGTAGGAGGAGCAGCAACGGTCAATCAAGATCGATGACCATGTTAGTTTCTGCTGGACAGGGGGAAAAGCAAGAAGTGTCGAAAGACATGATCCAGATATACAGGGCCCTGAGGTTATAAAGCTCCGACTGCTTGGTTCAGGGAGAAGGTGAACAGCCAATAGTCAAGGGGCACATTCACACCAACAAGATGTGTATAACATCAGGGACATGATGCTCAAAGCAGATGGTTTGGTATCAGGCAGCAAGCACAGCAGTTGCATCCCAAAAGCAGTGATGTCAGGATGACTCATGAATATGACTTCTCATTTCCCATCCAAAGCATTCTCCTGAATGTTCTCCAGTGGACGTGCCTTCCCAACATTTCCAGACACAACATTCCACCACGGAACTACTGGCTGGATGAGAGAGTTATTCTCTCAACAACATCCTTTGAAAATAATTATAAAACTGAGCCATCTCAGTCATTTGCCTTTTAATGAAACAGAGACAATGTTTTAATGGCTTTTCACTGCGGAGATTTCAGAGTCTTGAAATCCTCTATCTAAACCTCTCTTGCCTTCTGCTCTCCCCTCCAAATTTAGCACTCCCATTTTCAAAACTCGCTTTCGAAGCGATCTGTGAACCCTCCACTGCACTCTCTCCAACATATTTCCAACAACGTGATGTCCAGAACTGTACACAGGACACCCAGAAGTATGGATTAGTGTGGACGGTAAGGGTGAGACAATAATCTAGTTTGATATCCAACCTGCACACTACGGTAGTGAGTGTGATGTGCGAGTGATTACTGACAAACTGTAAAGGCAGGCAAATGAACTTAAATACAAATTTACAACAGGGCAGAAAGTCTGAACTATTGGTGTTTTCCTCAATGAGAGTTCCAAGCAAACATAAAATCACTCTTTATTCTGCTTCAATGTCGTTGTGATACTTTGCTGTGGAAGTGCATTTTTTTTAATTTTGCAGAATGTTTGCCGATCCAGCCATGCCACACATAAAATCAAGCTTTCTGAGAGAAGGAGAAATGGGCAAAATGCAGACATGTCAGGAAAATGCAGAACTGATTTGAGAGACATAATGCATCGTAAAATGTTATGGTGTTGACGACCCTGAAAAGAGAAGACGGGGCTGGGAGGTGCCATGACGTCACCATTGGTTACCAATTTGCATGAACATTTAACGAGCGTCTTACCTTTTCAGTGAACACGCTTGAATCACGGTGACAAGGTTGAGATGATGCACAGTTTTATCCCTGAGCTATTATGCAGTGACAAAAAAGGAGGAGGGATCCGCATTAAGTGCAGACAATTTGTCAGTCTGGTTATGACCTCAGTGAATATCAGTAATCACAGGATTGAGTTTGAGGAGAATGGAAGGGAATGGTGCTTTTCTGGGGTCTCGGGTGATGGGCAACGTGGCCGGAAGGCACAATAAGTGGGAGAGGGTGAAGGAGGTCTCTATTCTCGGCTCCTATTGCTGAAAAGTCAAGCTCAATGAGCAGAGAATTTTTCAAAGTGTCCCAGAGGTACACAGCATGTAAACAGATGCTTCGGCCCCTCTTGCCCATGTGAACATTGTTTACCAAATGGAAACAAATCACTTTGCCTGTAGTTTGCTTATATCATTTTATTTTAAAGACAGATGTTTTGTTGATTGGAAACGGTTAAAGTTCCCTGTCAGGCTGCAGCCCATAAATATTCCATATTCGACCCAACGACTGGCATTGAATTTGTGCAAACCTCCTTCACACTGGATGGGTTTTCTATGGACGAAACTCAGGAGGAAAGTCACCAATTTTCACCAATACATCCACCTATACGTCTACAGACCAGCCAAGGACAGAATTGCAGTTCCTGTGAGCAAATCCACAAAGGTGACATTAATGGAAGCACAACTCTCTCATCAACCACACAGAGCAAGCACCACGCTGTTTTCCTGGAAAGGAGCAGCAATGGGCTACAATCGTTCTTCTCCCTTTTTTGATATTCATTGCAAATGGTTACAATCGCCTTTGAAGCTGTATCCGTTTTAGAGTATTAAGCCTATAAGAACGTTGCTTCAAAGGAACATCATTTTCTATGTCTGCATTATGCATGATCAGTTCCCTGCCTATTCATATCTGCATATGCAGGTGATGGTTACAACTATTTGAGCTCATTTTGATTTTCGTTTGAAGGTATATCAATAATTTAAGCCTATTTTCAAGAACTTCTTCATTGTTCATTTCGAGTAATGTCAGGTTTAGAACTATTTGAAATTGACCCGGTGGTTTCAGTTGTAACACCCTTCACCTTATTCTTTTGCTCTAGTTCGTGATTGAAATATTTTGCGCATATTCACATGACAGATTTTGAGAGCTGTATAGATGATTGGCTAATGAATTGAAAGCGATGTGTGTTTTGGGATTGACTACCAGTGTGCCTCACGGATCAGTGCTGGAAACAAAATTGTTACCATTTATAGATTCACAGAACCTTCGGTCCAACTCATCCATACCGAACAGGTATCCCAACCCAATCCAGTTACACCTGCCAGCATCTGGACCATCTGGCCCATAATCCCCCAACCCCTTCCTATTTATATATCCATCCAAATGCCTCTTAAGTGTTGCAATTTTACCAACCCCCCCCAAAACCTTTTCTGGCAGCTCGTTCCATACATGTACCACTCTCTGTGTGAAAACGATGACTTTAGGTCTATTTTATAAAATTCCTCTCTCATGCTAAACCTATGCCCTCTACTTATGGACTCCCAGACCCCAGGGAAAATACTTTGCCTGTTTACCATAAACGTGTCACTCATAATTTCGTAAACCGACATAAGATCACCTC
Organism: Chiloscyllium punctatum; assembly: GCF_047496795.1. Taxonomy (NCBI): domain Eukaryota; kingdom Metazoa; phylum Chordata; class Chondrichthyes; order Orectolobiformes; family Hemiscylliidae; genus Chiloscyllium; species Chiloscyllium punctatum. Next base: position 54,842,154 of record NC_092773.1, read on the forward strand.
TCAGCCTCCAACCCTCCAGGGAAAACAGCCCCTGCCTGTCCCGCCTCTCCCTCCTGCTCAAATCCTCCAAACATGGCAACATCCTTCTAAAACTTTTCTGATCCCTCTCAAGTTTCACAACATCTTTCCGAAAGGAAGGAGACTATAATTGCACGCAATATTCCAACAGTGACCGATCCAATATCCTTTATAGCCGCAACATGACCTCCCAACTACTTGACTCAGTACTCTGACCAATAAAGGAAAGCATATCAAACGCCTTCTTCACTATCCTATCAACCTCTGACTCCACTTTCAATGAGCTACGAACCTACACTCCAATTTAACTTTGCTCAGCAGTAAAGTTGAATGACCTTACCTTTAAGTGTATCAGTCCTGCGAAGGTTTGCTTTCCTAAAATGCAGCACGTCGCATTTATCTAAATAAAACTCCATCTGCCACTTCTCAGATGGCCCATTGGCTCGTCTGGTCAAGATCCTGTTGTAATCTGAGGTAACCCTCTTCGCTGTCCACTACACCGACAATTTTGGTATTGTCTGCAAACTTACTAACTGTACCTCTTGTGCTCGCATCCAAATCATTTCTGTAAATGACAAAAAGTAGAGGAACTAGCACCCATCCCGTGGCATTCCCCAGGTCACAGGCCTCCAGTCTGAAAAACAAACCTGTACCACCACCCTCTGTCTTCTCGCTTTCAGAGAGTTATGCATCCAAATGGCTAGATCTTCCTGTATTCCATGAGCTCTAACCTTGCTAATCAGTCTCCCACGGGGAACATTGTCGAACGCCTTACTGAATTCTATATGGATCACATCTACCGCTCTGCCCTCATCAATTTTCGTTGCTACTTCCACAAAAGACTCAATCAAATTTGCGATTTCCCACGCGCAAATCCATGTTGACTATCCCTAATCAATCCTTTCCTTTCCAAATACATTAACATCCTGTCCCTCAGGATTCCCTCCAACAACTTGCCCACCACCGACATCAGGCTCACTTGATGACAGTTCCCTGGCTTATCCTCACCACCCTTCTTCAACAGTAGCACCACGTTAGCCGACCTACAGTCTTCTGGCACTTCACCGGTGACTATCAATTATACAAATATCTCATCAAGAGGCCCAGAAACCACTTCTCTAGCTTCCCACGGAGTTCTTGGCGACACTTGATCAGCTCCTGGGGATTTATCCACTTTTACCTGTTTCAAGATATCCAGCACTTCCTCCTTTGTCATATGGACTTTTTGAAAGATGTCACCATCTATTTCCCTATATTCTATATATTTCATAGCTTGACCTACTGTCGTTTTCCCTACAGTCTGTATCTTCCCTATCCTTTTCCACAGTAAATACTGATGCCCATTGTCACCCATTTCCTGCAGCTGCCCACAAAGGCCGCCTTGCTCATCATTGAGGGGGCGTATGCTCTCCCTTGTTACCATTTTGCCCTTAATATATTTGTGAAATCTGTTTGGATTCTCCTTAATTGTATTTGCCAAGGCAATCTCATGTCCCCTTTTTGCCTTCCTGATTTCCCTCTTAAGTGTACTGCTGCTTCCTTTATACTCGTCTGAGGATTCACTCAATCAATCCTGTCTATACCTTACATATGCATACTTTTTTTAAACCAAACTCTCAATTTGTTTAGTCATCCAGCAGTTCCTATACCTATCAGCCTTTCTTTTCAGCCTAACAGGAATACACTTTCTCTGGATTCAATCATCTCAATTCTGAAGGCTTCCCATTTTCCATTCGTCGTTAACCTGTGAACATCTGCCCCCAATCAGCTATCGAAATTTCTTGCCTAATACCGTAAAAATTATCCATTCTCCAATTTAGAACCTCAACTTTTAGATATGGTCTATCCTTTTCCACCATTATTTAAAATCTAATGTAATTATGGTTGCTGGCCCCAAAGTGCGCCCCCAATGTCACATCAGTCACCTGTCCTTCCTTCGTTCCCAAGACTAGGTCAAGTTTGCACCTTCTCTGGTACGTACATCCACAGAGTGAATCAGAAAACTATCGTCAAAGACTTAAAAAATTCCTCTCCATTTAAACCCTTAACACTATAGTAGTTCCATTCTATGTTTGGAATATTAAATCACTACCATAATCAACCCTATTAGACTTACAGATAAGCTGAGTTCTCCTTACAAGTTTGTTTCTCAATTTCACTCTGACTATCGTTGATGTAGAGTTGGCAGCCAAGTGGAGTGTGTCAATTTTCACAGTGACACTAAGAAGAGTGGCACAGTAAAGAAAGCAGAGGGATCCTGACAGGTTAACTCAGTGTTCAAGATTGTGGCAGGTGCATTACAATGCCAGTCAACACAAAGGCATCTATTCTGAAAGGAATACCAGTAGCATAGACTATTATATAAATGGTGAAAAATTACATCACGTTGCGACGTAGAGGTACCTGGGTGTCGTTGTGCGTGTCTCACAGAATATTGATTTGCAGGTGCAGCAAGTAATTAAGAAAGGAAATGGAGAGGTTACCTTAATTGGGAGTTGGATGGATAATTAACACACCAAGTTGATGCTTCAGCCTTATCCCGTGCAGATGTGGCCACACCTGATCGGAATGTTTACAGTTTCATCTTCTTAATTGACAGAGAATGTAATGGCACTCGACGGGACGCAGAGGAGATTCACTACTATGTTTTTTGCTTCTGAGGACAGACTTACTAGCTGAGAGGATACTCTTTCGAATTTAGATAAATGGGTGTGTTGTCTCATAGTCACATGCAAAATTAGGAAGGGAACAGATAAGATAGAAGCAAGGAGGTTTTTCCACTGGGAAGTCAAATTGAGAGGAGGTGGCACTGCCATTAAACAAAGGGAAGCAGATTACAGACTGAGTTGAAGAAGTGTTTCTTCACCCAAAGGGTTGTGAGTCTGTAAATGTCCCTGCCAAACGAAGCAGTCGAATCCATCATGTTGCCTGAGTTTAAGCCAAATGTAGATCGATGTTGGAACACTGAAGAATTTAAGGGTTATTGTAACTTGAACTCTGCCCGTGAAAAGATTAGCAGCGATTTTATTGAATGGTGCAGCAGGCTCGAGCGACCAGATAACCGACTTCTGCGTCTTATGTGTGTTATATCTGTGTGTCGAACACCGAACGCAGAACGTCACAGCAAAATACAGACTCTTCGGCTTCGATGTTGTATCGATCTGTGAAACCAATCCGAAGCCCACCTAAGCTGCACTATTCCATTTTCATCGATGTTTTTACATTATCTTTTAAATTAACTTAAACTTGGCGAGACCCCTACTGTTGCAGGCAGCCAGTACCACGCCCCTGCTAATCTCTGAGTGAAGACACCACATCTGACATCTGTGCGACATCGATCAAACCTCATTTTAAAGCTTCACCCACTCATTTGAACAATCATAAGTTCATAGAGTCATAGGGACGTACAGCATGGAAACAGACTCATTCGTCCAACCCGTCCATGACGACCAGATATCCCAACCCAATCTAGTCACACCTGCCAGCATTGGGCCCATGTGCCCCCAAGCTCTTCCTATTCATGTACCATCCAAATGCCTCTAAAATGATGCAAATACAGCAGCCTCCACCACTTTATCTGGCAACTCATTCCATGCACATACCAATGCTCTTACCGTCCACGTGATCTAACCCTATGATTACCTTATACGTCACAATAAGTCGCCTCTCAACCTTCTTCTCTCTGACGAAAACAGCCCCAAATCCTTCACCCTTTCCTCGTAAGACCTTCCCTCCATACCAGGCAGCATCCTGGTAAATGTCCTCTGAACCCTTTCCATAACTTCCACATACATCTTCTAACCAGAACTGTAAACAATACTGCAATTTTCAGCCTCACCAGAGTTCTGCACATCTACAGCATCACCTCATGGCTCTGAAATGCAGTCCCTCTAATAATAAAAGCTACCACACCGTATGCCTTCTGATCTACCCTCTTAACCTGAGTGGCTACGCCCATGGCTAAACATTCATGGGAACTGTGATCTTTCTACTCATCTACACTACCAAGCATTGTAACATTAGCACAGTTACCTGCATTTGTGTTGCTTCAGCCTTCAGCACTATCCACAACTCTAACGACCACAGGGTCTTCCACAACTTTACTAACTCATGATACTATGCCCTCATTGAGGTCATTCATGAATAAAAATGAAAATCAGCTGTAAAGCAGATCATTGCCGTGCACACTAGTAGCTGAACTGCAGGATGAACATTTCCCATCAAGCACATTCTCTGTCTCTTGCAGCTAGCCAATTTCTGATTCAAACTATCCAATCACTCTCAAAGCCTCGCCTCTGCATTTTATGCAATAGCCACGGTAGCGACTTTGCCAAATGCCTTTCTGAAATCCATATTGTGCGCGGCACGATGGCACAGTGGTTAGCAACGCTGCCTCACAGCGCCAGAGACCCGCGTTCAATTCTCGCCTAAGAAGACTGACTGTGTGGAGTTTGCACGTTCTCCCCGTGTCTACGTGGGTTTCCTCCGGTTTCCTCCCACAGTCCAAAGAGGTGCAGGTAAGGTCAATTGGCCATGCTAAGTTGCCCGTAGTGTAAGGGTAGGGGTAGGGGTATGGGTGGGTTGCGCTTCGGCGGGCCGGTGTGGACTTGTTGGGCCGAAGGGCCTTTTTCCACACTGTAATGTAATGTAACCTAATCATATCCACCTTTTCGGTCACTTGCTCAAAGAACCCAATAAGTTTGGTGAGGCACGACCTACACTTCACCAAATCGTATTGCCTATCTCTTATCAATGTATTCATTGCACGATGATTGTAAATAATATCTCTTACAATCCTTTCCAAGACTTTACCCTCAGCCGAAATAAGACACACTGCTCTATAATTGCCATGGTTGTCTCTGTTACCCTTCTTGAACAAGGGAACAACATTTGCAATCCTCCAATCTTGTGGCACTAATTCTACAGACAATGACGACATAAAGATCAAAGTCCATGGTTCTGCAATATCATTCTGCCTTCCCAGGGAATTCTGGAATCAATCCCATTCGGTACAGCGGACATACTGGTTTTCACAGTATCTAAAATTGCTAACACCTCCTTCTTAAGAATCGCGATCCCTTCTTGTCGATTAGCCTGTATTGCAGTTTTCTCCATGACAACATTTTTCCTGAGGAGACATATTCATTTAGCTCTTCGCCTATCTCCTTTGACTACACCCACCACGTCCTACTACTATCCTTGATTGATCCTAATCTTATTCTCGCCATTCTTTAAACCGATATACCTATAGAAAACCTTACACTTTTCCTTTATCGAAACTGCCAACAACATCTCATGTCTCCTCTTGGCTCTTCTTACTTTTCAGATTCAGTATTTCCTCGCTACCAATTAACTCTCAAGCGCTGGATCTGAGCCTTCACTTCTCATTCTAAAATAAGCTTTCTCATTCCACTTGACAACATCTTCAAATCCTTTTAAAAGCACGGCTCCCTCTTTGTACAGCTTCATCCCTGATGTAATGTTCTTACGTGAGAACATATTTTTCCTTCGACCGGCTGGTCTTATTTAATTAGAAGCCTCGCTCAATTTCATATCAAATTTACTCAGGAAGAATACGATTGGTCTTTAATGCTTCCTCTCTCTCTTGGTGTAACACTAACTCTTCATCTTGTAGAGTAAAACACAGGAACAGGAGAAAACTATTCAAATCCTGGAACGTCTCTCACCTTTCAACAGTATCATTTGCTGCCTAGCAGCACATGTCTGCACTTAGGCCTCATCTCTTCTTTAACGAGGCAAATTCTCTCATATTTCAATCTGAAAATTTATGGAGCGTCGACTGTGGTTTGTACATGTCAATTCCATAACACCTACAAACACTTCTTTCCTGTTTGTGTGCGTGTTTGTGTGTCTGTGTTAGTGTGAGTGAGTGCGTATGTGCTGGTGTGTCTCTGTGTCTACATTGCATGCGTGAGTGTCCATGTTCGTGTGAGTGTGTGTGACCGACAGAGTAAGTAAGAAACTGCATGTCGGTTGGATTCAGAGTGCATGCACGAATGAGTTGTGCATGAGTGTGTAAGAGTGAATTGTGTGTGTCTACGAGTGTGTGTATGTGAGTGCGTGTGAGAGAGTGTGTGTTCAAGGAGAGGATGTGAGAGCGTGCGTATGTGACAGAGGGTGTGTGTGTTTGTGTGTGTGTGTTTGTGTGTAGGGGAGTTGTGGTTGGGGGTAATCTTTACCATAACGGACAGGGGCCAAACTCTCAGGTTCTGCCTGAGCAGGAAATTGCAATGGGATGTCTGAACTTCTCGTGCACACTCTGTGACTCATACAGAGGTTGACAGGAGAAAGTTCCGAAAAGTGAAGGAGCAGAGAGCAGTAGGCGCAATTTGGCCCACTGACTCTCTGCATTCCCTTAAGTGAATTGCGAGATCACCTTCTCTCTCTCTCTCTCTCTCTCTCAGACGTATTCAGAGCGGTGAAATAGGAGGAAAGCAATTGCGGGCCATCTGAGTCAAATAATATGGTGAATGACCAGTCTGTGATACTCACCCCACACAGATCATAAGTGCCCGGAATCTTCACGGCTTTAGTGATCAACGTCATGTGCTCTTTGACAAAATTCATGCACTGTCAGAACCAAGATATGGACAAGAGAGAAAAGTGTTCAGCTGATTCCATGCAGATGCATTTGAATATTCGAATTGTACCAGTCTCCATCACTTCCACGACTAGTTCGCTGCACACACGCACCACCCTTTGTATGAAAAAGTTACCCCTCTCTTCTCATTTAAGTCTTTTGCCACTCAACCTTAGCATTACGCTGTCCAATTTTTAGACCATCCCACTGATAGAGATAATAACGGCGATTTGCCTCATTTTTGCGCCTTATGATTTACTACATTTCGTTATGGTACCCACTCATCCACTTAAACTGCAGGAAAAAACTTCCCAACCTCTCCAGCCTCGCGTTATAACTCATACCTTTCAGTCTCGGTAACAACCTTGTAAATCTTTCTTTGCTCCTTTTCAAAATTAACATTATCCTTCCTGCTGCAGAGTGAGCAGAATGATGCACAGTTTACGAAAAGTGGTCTCACCAAAGAGTCATACAGCTCTAACATGACATCTTATCTCCTGTGTTCAATGCTCTGACCGATGTAGGGACGTGCACGACGTCCCTTCAAGTAAATATGCACCTGCACCCCTTGGTCTCTCTGTTCGACAGCATTCCCCAGGCACTAGCATAAACTGTGTAAGTCCACCCTGGGTTGTCTTGCCAACACCTCACGGCCCAACCTGTTTAGCGCTCGCTCATTAATCAATTCCTCCATTCTCAGGGACCCTGGTGTACTTTCTCTGAAATGCCTTCAAGGGAACGATATATTTTCTTAAATAAGCACAGTTTCCTCACGTTATTTTTTTTTTCCCAGCACCTTTCATGTCATTCTTACTGAAACTCACCACCAAATTGGAATCATGAGGCAGCGAGTTGCAGACTTCCTGCTGCAGTGTTTCCATGTCTACACCTTCCTTCCATTGCGACTGGAGCTTAAGGGAGATGTTCTCACACAGGTGACAGGACATTGTTGACCAAACTAAAATTCGGAGACATGGGAGAGATTCGGATTAAATAGGGAATGCTTCCCTGCAGACAATGAATAAAACAATTTTCATATTTTAGTTGAGTGCAGAGTGAGGGCGATGGACATTTTTTTAAAAAAGAGATTCATACTAAAAAGCAAAAAAAGTGGTTCTCTCGCTGTATCTTCGGGAATGCGTGTAATTTCAACACCCGTGGAGAAGATACAGTGAAATTGATCTAGAAACTCAGCAACCCTGGAAGCAGCTGTGGAGTCAGAGAATGTACGGTCAATGTTTTGGGTCCACTGTACTCTCTTCAGAACACATTTCGTCCTGCACAGAGCAATCGAGTCATTTTACTGGCATTTCCAATAATGCTTCCATCAAGACATGCATCAACGAGCGTTAGCCGTGACTGGTTAATCATATTAACCGAATTGGGGCTGTTGGAAATAGAGTTAGGATTGAGAAGAGCAACACTGGGCAGCAATGTCCTTCAAAAAGATTTCAGAATTAGTTTTTGCCTTTATCTATATCTCTCTCTCTCTCCCTCTTTTCCAAGCTCACTGTAAAGGGAAGCTCAGAGGTGGAAGAATCACAGATTTTCTTGTTGACTGTAGAGAATTGAGTTTAAGGTTCCAGAAGGATAGGACAATCCAGAATTGCGTCGAGGTGTAATACAATTCCCCTTAGTACATCATCGGAATAATCACAAAGTCTTGTGGTGATTTTCAGCATGGAACACTCAAACCTGAATGTTCAGGATTCTTTGTGCCATTTGAACTGATGTGTTTCTTGTCTCTCCTGCATAAGGACATAACTGGCCACAGAAGCTGTGGCTGCCTAAGACTCAACACATTCTGGATTGGAAAATGATTCCAGAGAGACTGTTCAGGTCATAATGAGACTTCACTTTTCTGAAATGCTGTTGGTAAAACCGCGCCATAAGGGGAAATATTGTCTCTCCCACAAGTGGAATCAGGATAGCTATTAGGCACAGTTTATCATAACCCCTTATGTCGAAAGAAATACAAGAGTGCTTGTCCGCCCCATTCTGACACGGCCTCTGATCTGTCACTTCCTCAGAATAACAGCAATTTTCTCGATAGCCCCCCTTAAATCGATGAGTTGCAATTAAAGCTTAATCGATTTCTCTCTTTCAACGCAACCAAGGAAGCTTTACTGGGTTATGAGCTCTCTCAGAATTTCGCATTATATGAATGCAAACATCTAACCATCTTATAGAACCGTTAAATTAATGCAATTTTCCCATCGCTGTCACTGAGAGGGAACATTTCAGATTGCATTTTGAGCAGCAAAAGAGGGGTGAATTCCCAACAGCATCAGAGCATTGGGAAGGGACAACCGCTGTTTGTCACAGCGTTTTCTGGACACCTACTCAGCGTTCATTTTCTCTGTCAACGTACAAAAGAGGAAAATTTTACAAAGAAGTCCGCATCTTACCTGGAGATAAGCAGAAAAGGAGCAGGAGCACAAAGAGAGCCATCGCTGTTTTCTGACTATCGAAACCACATGAACCCCTGTCTTTATACAACAGGCAATAGCCCTGAACAAAGAGTTCACTGTCCAATGACAGAATAGCGAGCATAGCAAAACAGGTGAGGCGCCCAATAGGAGCGCTGCTTTGTGTCCAAGACAACCGTCCCTGACACCGACAGATCCATCTCCGTTTTTCCGGGTTGAAAATTGCGCCACATTTTCTCACTGCCTAGAAATTAAGACAAACATTCTCGAATAAAGGGAGAGAGAAGCAGAGTTCCCGATTGGATATGGTGTGCATTTCCCTCAAGGGGCGTTCCTTGTACAAAAAAAGACCAGTCAATGATCCCATCCAGGAAGTCGGTTGCGGATCTGAAGACGGGGAGGTGACTGACCCAGAGAACTGGTTGTTCCTACTATCAGTGACTGGCAATAACATGGGTTTGGGAGTTGGCACATTGAAGGAAATACCGTGCACCATCTTCATTTCGCATACGGAAAAACATTCGATCAGATGGAGAGCAAACCTTATTCTACTGTGAAGGAGAAATCCGAGGCACACTTTGTTTCAGCTCTTCCATGTTTATTCCGACCTTTCCCAGCGATATCACAATTCTAATCTCACAACTAAGTGCTGTACATTTCTCCATACATTTCCGAACTCTAAACTCATAAGGGAGGAATCTCTGACTCGGGACAGCCATAATTCATGATGTGCATTCTAAATCATCTGTGAATCTGATTTGCAAAATTCCCCCTCCATGTTTACTTCTTTGCAGCAAGTGCCACCGCTGAAAGTGAAATCTTTTCCAGTTGCAAACTGAAAAAACGTTCTGAAGAAGAATGGAGAGGTTAACACGTTGATGACTCACTTGTGACTTCGTTTTATTTCGTTGCTGACAGTTTAACCATAACGTGGACTGAGGCAATTTCTGAAAGCGAAAATGGAACTGGAATAAAGTTGCAATTTTATCAGAGGATCTCAAAATATTATCCTGACTGGCGGTAAGTGATGCACATTGCTTGCTGTAAGTCGCAGATATCTAACACAAAAGGCCAAGCTGACTGCAACTTCTTAGCTCAGAGAAACGATGGAGGGGGAATTCAGGTATGCAGCAATGAGCTATGTTAAGTTGTAGACAAAGAGAAGAGCAGCACAAGCATTCCCAACAACAGATCCGGAAGGAACGTTAATGTGTTTCTTTCGCTTTCTGTTCAACCTGGGGAATTATGAATCTGAATTTCAGTACCACAGAAAGGGTTTCGATTTGAAACTTTACGCATTATTGTGTACAAACAACACATAGATATAGAGGATAATAGACATAGAAGGGGTAAGTGCTTAATTGTGGGCGTGGAATATCATGAATGGAGAAGATTGAGAGGCTGAACATCCGGAGTTTGATTTACATAAACACAATGATTGCATTTTGGTAAAACAACCGAGGGCAAGGCTTATAAAAACATATATAGGGGTTTGGGTAGTGTCGTAAGACGGAGAAACACGGGTGCGCATGGATGTTTTTTCCTGAAGAAATGCATGACGTCTTGGCCATCGTCCATTAGTGGGTATTCCAAAGCGAGTTGAGAGCACAGCTCAGATAAATGGCAGGGTACTTTTACAAATGGTGGGTGATTTGAATACGAAGTGTTTTTTTAAAGTGAATTGAGCAAATTTACAAAAACATGAGGGGTATTCTTTTTAACCAGCAAGTGGTTCGTGAGAGAAATTAAATTCCAAAGGAAGTCTTCGATATGGTTACAGGTACAGCGGACATGTGGATCGATACGTGAATAAGTAAAGTTTCAATAGACTCTGAACAGGATTGTTCAGGTGGGAATGGTTTAGTTTGGGATTATGGTTGGAAAGGACTGGTTGGACTCAAGGTTGTGTTTCGGTTTTGCATTCCTCGATGCCTTGCACAGATTTTCAGAGGCCTTTGAAAGAGCAGCCATAAGGGGAGCCTTGTTCAGTGTGGCCGCTCTACCCTGATGTGTTGCTTTGTTGCATTTGACTGTCACTTAAATTCTTTGGAAGAGAAACCGGCAATCGCAGCTGTTCAGAGTGGTTACTGACACTGTACGGGGATGACTTTCCAAAGGTAACATAGGCGTTTCAGATCTCTGGCACAGAGTCTAACCATGTTGCGCAGTACAGAAGGGGTGGGGTGGTGGGGGGAAGAAGACCATCACTTATAAATGACTCCATAGCTGGGAGACAGATCGCAGTTTCTGTGGAAAAGAGAGAGACTTAAAGTGGACATGCTGTCTCCAAGGTGCCAAGGTTCAGGTTGACTCCGATCGTGTTTTTGGAATTCTTACTCGGGAGTGTGAACGATCTCAAGACTTGTTTCACATAGGCATCAACGAAAAGGAACAACTAGATTGTGGCGTGTGAACTTACAACATGAAGTCGGACCTGGGATTTCGATGTTATGACCATTTCGGAGATGTGGATAGAGCAGGGTCAGGATGAATGTTGCAGGTTCCAGCGTCAGAATAGCGATGTGATGAAAGAGAGCGAAGTGTATCATTATTTGTCAAGCACAATATCACGGTAACAGAACGGACATTTGATGAACACTCGACTTCTGAGATTTGTGGGCTGAGGACTGAAACAGAAAAGAAGTGATTGTGATTATTCTATGAGCCACCGAAAAGTTCCAGTGACTTACTGGAAAAGATTACAAAGGTGATTCTGGATAGCAGCGCAAGTGACATGTTACTTGTTATTGGGGACATGAAATTTCCAAATATTGACTGGAAACTGTGTAATTCGAGCACTTTAGGTCGTTCAGTTTTTGTCTAATGCATGTATGAGGGATTCCTGACACAGCATCTGGACAGGCCAAAAAGAGGTGAGGCTAAATTGGATTTGGTATTAGGTAATTAACCAGGTATTAGTTGTGGAGATAGATGAGCACTTTGGTGATAATGATTGCAATTCGGTCCCGTTTATTTTAGCAATAGAAAAGGAATATTATGTGCTGCAGAACAAGAGTTATAGCTCAGGGAAAGGCAATTAGGATGGGAATGGCAAGATTTAGAATGTATAGGATGGGGAAAGAAGCTGCACGGGCTGGGCACAAATGAAATGCGGAGCTTGATTAAGGATAAGCAAATTCGTATCCTTGCCAGGTCTGTACTTCTCAGGCAGGGAGGAAGTGGTCAAGCGAGTGATTCTTTGTTAACTGAACAAGTTGAATCACTTGTCCTGAAGGGATGGAGGCTTGTGTGAGGATGTGACGTTTAGGCTCAGTTATTGCACTAAGAGTTTCAACTTAGCTAGAATGGAACTGAACGTAGAGCGAAGAAGAGCCGGAAGACGACATGAGAAGTGTTTGCCAGGTAATATTAAGGAGAACCTAAAACTTTCTACACCTATTTCAGAAATAAAAGAAATACTGCGTAAGCTTAGGGTCAGTGAAGGACAGCAGTGAAAGTTTTGCATTGACTGTGAGGAGACAGGAGTGGCGCTAAATTAATATTTTCAGTCAGTATTCACACTGGAAAAAGACAATGTTGTCGAGGAGAATACTGCAATACAGGCTATTGAGGTTCATAAGGCTGGCCAGGTGAGCTCAAATCTTTGGGTGCTCCTCCTGTACTATGGGATTAAAAGCAGAAATAATACCATGCCTTCGGACCCACCAATGAAACAGGTGATGTCTCCAGTCCCAGCTCATCAGATCATAGGTTTAACGGGAGCAGGGGCTGGGAATACAGTTCGCTACCGGTGAGGCAGACTGAATCAGAGATAATACAAATGGGTGATGGGGATGAGGTTATGAAGACGCACAAAAGGCTAGGAATTCCCGGGAAGCAAGGGAGATGTTTGTCCTCATGATAGAGATAGGGGACTCAGCAGGAACACTATCCCACTATGGACATTACCCAGAGAAAAAGAGAAATGATTTTTATTTTTATGGATGACGAGTGGGCCTTTGGGATGGAGGCGGTACTAACAGACAATTGCTTGAAACCCGATGACTCCACTGCAGAGGGAAATGGGAAAATGTGTGGGAAATACAGTCGTGAACCAATTGTAAGGGGAGAGAAAGGGTTTCAAAGCTTTCCTCTAAAGTGCAAGAGGATGTACGATTTTCTTGGTGTTCGGTGAAAGGATCTCTCAGAGAGGCTATTCAATGGTCGTCGGGCACATTGGCAACAACAACATGTGTGCAAAACAAGGGTGAGGACCGAGAGGCAGACAGCGGCGTGTTGGGAAGCAATTACAACAGTGTGATCTCAAATGCAGTGATCTTAGGATGATGCGAAATGCCACGTGCCCATCAGTGTAGAAACAGAAAGGTATAACGGACAAAGATATGGCCAAGGAGATGGCGCGAGAGGGAGAAAGATGGAGTGGACGAGGTTCTGATTCTGGGCACCATATCATGCAGAGTAGGAATCAATCCACACTGGAGCTTCACAACTGGGCAGGCACTGAGGTCATTGGGTTGGAGGGGCAGTGTGTTGGTCGTTCAACCAGGCATATACATGGACTGTTTAGCTAGAATGGCATTGTGCGCAGTGTTAGCAAACCTGGTCAGAATGGCCGCGAGAAAACGAAAGGACAGTATTTCAGAGGAAACTGGACATTTCGCTCTATAAGTTGCTGGAAGCAGCTCTGAAGAGTTCCAATTTATAATCCCCTGGTTTTAATGCGGACTGTGTTTAACAATGCCAACTTTTCATGTGAGTTTCGCAGTTCACTGCTGTTTATTCAGTGTCAGTCCAACGAAATGGAGACATCGAGAACATTACCTTTGGTTTCAGTCTAGCTGGAGCTGAAACGACAGGAATCGTTGCCTGCAAGCCTGTTTCTGAGTCAGGTTGCTTGCTAGAGCAGTGCAGCCGGCGTTGGCTGCGGTGGTTTGGATCTGCCTGTGGACATAAGCAATGCAACAGCGGTCAACGTGCATGGCCTCGTAAGGCACTGCGGGACTAAAACTCTCTCACTCAGCGTTAAGTCATTCGCATGAGGAACAGCAAATTGAGCAAATTGTCGAACAGAATTGCTAACAGATGTTTTGATGATCCCTATCCATTTGCAATGTCGACTGTTTGCAAAACTTAATTCAGCGAATGAATTACGTTTCTAACCAGCAATGAGATCCCGAGGACACGGTGAAAATATTCATGGGAGATGCTACTGCGAGAATTCACATTGACAACGATAACATCAAATTCGTTCAAATCTCCCCCACCCCCACAGCCCTCATTCTGTTGGAAAAGCTGTCATTTTTGTTCCCATGTGGAATGGATAAACATGTTTTGTCCTGAAAAGTGTTAGTGTCTTGACAATGTATCTCCGAAAGTCATTGAGAGCAGATATTGGAAAGGTAAGATTTAAAATGACAGTGTCGTCCAAACTCAGGATAACTTTGGAACTAGTAAAACTGCATCAGAAACAAGAACCTATTTTAAGACATGCTTCGCCAATTTTTAAACTTTTGGATCTAATGTGTCGTTTTCCAAATATTGGCTGGATGCTTGAAACGTTTACTGCAATCAATGACGATTATTGCGAGCCAATGTTTCAGTCACACTGTTTTTTTCTTTTCTGTGCATTGAAAATACTCCAAAGAGGCTGGCATCCCATTACCCAGGCACTCTTTCGGGCAAGTGCGTAACACTTGACATAGGTTCGGCTTCCTCAGAGACAGCTCTCAGAGAGGAAAGAACCTCCCACACTTTAATTATATCTGTCAGCCAATAATCCCCGGCTAACTCATATTAAATAATATTCTATGAAGTACACCTGGCTGATCTATTTTCAATCCCCAAAAAACAATTACCATTAACAATTCAAACGTAGAAATGCCTCATTAGCATTATACGTGGAAAAAATTGTAATTGAGTTGCATTGTTTGTCTCACTTGCAGCTGCAGCAGCATAAAGAAGAACTAAACTTTTAACTGGAACAAACAGAAAGACGGTGAGAGAAGGAGAGAGATGGGGAGGGAGATGTAGACAAAGAGAGAGAATGAGAGCGAAAGAGAGAGAGAGAGTAAGACTTGTAGCTTTCACTGCCACAACAGCTACAGAAAGCTGAAACGAAAACTGTGATTTTGTGGGATACCATTACACATCAGGCTTCTTCTCTTGCATCAAAATAAACACAAGGGCTCATAAACGCTTTGTTTTTGTAGGCTTCAGATAGAACACTCGCCAATTCTTCTCAACTTCCACTTGTTTCATAACAAAGAGCATAAAATGCACCTGACAAAGCCATAGCATTTCCCCATTCAGTGATGGTTAAGGAAGAGATTTTGTTTTGGCAGATGAGATTGACGAAGGCTTAGTGCGGATCCTGAGATGATGTTCTGAAATATCTACTGTCCTTGCTCTTGTAGACAATAGAGAGTATGAGTTTGGAAGGTGCTGTCTAAACAATATTGATTATTCTCTAAACCATTTCCAGCTGCGACTTATGCACAGGCATTCGAGGAAGAGGATTTTTAAGTGTTGCCAAAGAAGACAGGTACTTTGCCTGGGATGCTATGAGACTTTTGAGTATTATTGAGGAAGCATTCCACCCAGTAAGCTTTGCTGATTGTGCTTTGCAGATAGTTTGATTCCCTCCTCGGGCGACTGTCTATGTGGATATTGCACATTCCTTCCGTGTCTGCTGGAGTTTCCTCTGAGTGCTCCAGTTCCTTCCACAATCCAAAGATGTGGCGGTCAAGTGATTTGGCCATGTTAAATTGCCCATCGTGTTCGGTTCGTTAGTCAGGTGTAATTATTGGGTACGGGAATGAGTCCGCGTGGGATACACTTTGGACGGTCGCTGCGGACTTGTTGGACCGAAGGTCCTGTTTCCATGATGTTGGGAATCTAATCTGACAACTATGTACTGGTTCTCTTGGTAAAATTATTTTGCTAGAATGTTGTTGCAATGTCTGCTTCAGAAACAGTGGTTAAACAGCATTGAGATTCTTGAATTGTTGCCTTTTGTTGAATTAAAGAAAAGCAGCATATATGGGTGGACTCAGGCTCACTGGGAAACAGGTTTTTAGTTTGCCTGTCACTTTAAGTTGGGGTGAGATTTGGAAAGAGATTGAAGCTCAGAGCCACAGATCTGCCCCTTTTGCTGAACAAGAAACTTGCGTACTCTCTCTGCAGCGACAGAGTTTTTCTTTCATTTTTGAGTTTTCCTTTCTCCTTCCTGACTGAAGATAGCAGTTTAAAATAAGAATCTGCGTTTATGGGAGAAAAAGACCCAACAAACACTGGAAAAAAAAACAGCATCTCGAGAGAGTAACCAGAGTTAACTTTGCATGTACAGTCACACTTCTTCGGAAATCATGGTTTTTGGTCGGACAGCTTCATTTTAACAGTTGAGGATTAATAGTTGAACAAAGTATAAGTTTGGTCAACCATTTAATGGAGTGGAAGTGATGCCAATTTTACATTCTTTGCAGTACGTCAACTTTTTTTTAAAGAAGAACGTGTGTTTTGCTTAAAGCCTAGTAGCTTGAAGAAATCAATCACACCTGGAACACTGCACTTTTTGCGTGCCTTTAAATTAATAAAGTTTAGGGTCGGGGGTATCTTCTTGAAAAGTTGTGAATGGAGCTTGTCCAGTTCATAACAATTCCCACAGCTGACACTGGACTAGATTCTGAAGTTTCAATGTCATCAAAGGTGCATCAGACAAAAGTTTGAAAATCAGAATGAGAAACTACAGGAAGACAATGGAATCGGTCTCACTCTGTGAGTGACTTCTCTACATTTGACAAATACAACAGTAACATTTTTAAAATAAATACAAAAGGTGTGCACTGTTCATAAAATTAAAAATAAATAAACAAAATCTTTTCGAGAAACTCAGAAATTCTGGCTGCATCTGTGTAGAAAAAAAACAGCGTTAACGTATCAAGTCCAGTAACTCTCCATCAGAAACGTCCTTGAGATAAGTGAAGACCATGAAGCTATCCTTCATTGTTGAGGGATCACTCCATAATGAATTCCACGATGTGCGTTTTGGTCGGAAGTGTTGACATCAATTTGTGATTTTATTTCTTGAGCAGTCAGAACATGTTTTTGAAAACGGTATCATAGCAGCTGAAGTAATGTTTTTTCTTGAGTGAGTTCAACGAATATCAATGATGAGATGCAGACCCATGTTAGTGAAGATGTATTTCAATTGTATTCCAGGGCCCACTTGAATGGTCAGTTCAGAGGATCTTGTTGGACTATCAATTCCAAATTAATTAAAACAGCTTCTTATCTAAGAAATGGAACATTCAATAGTTGGTGAGTTACAGCGTAGTCACGAGCCAAGTCTAGCAGCTGTTCAGAACCCTGGTTATCTCCTTTGTAAATTGCTGATGTTGAAAGTCGCTGTGAGCTCTGTATGTTCTTGATAGCAGTTCAAATTGATTTATTTCACAACTTGTGCTTAAAAATTGAGCAAAGTGAGTTACTCTGTGCACAGTGTTGCAGTGCTTGAGATTGCGTTGTATCTGCAATGAGTTTGCTTTGTTAATTTCTAGCATTCAGTCCTAGTTAAACAAAACAGGGCATGTATATTTCAAAAATGTGGTGTTTTTTGTACTGTCGGAGGTAGTTGTAAGTCTTCAGAATTCTGGGCAGCAATGGTTAATAAATGATTTTTAAAAAATCATTGATGACCAATGAAGTGAAAGAAAAGCAGGGATATTCAGAAATATCCAGGAATATCGAAATGAGGATAAAGGTGTGTGAGTTTTGAAATGATCGATTAGCAATGCAAGTTCTCAGGGATAAATGCGCGACTTTTGTACTTTTGATTGTATCTTCAAAGGGTTAACGAATTGTGATTTGCCTTCAGTGTTTTTGTTGAGAAGAATGATCTTCTGCCCAAGAGATGGGAGTGGACAGTCATCAATTCTTACAAAGTTTTACTTGTGAGCCTGGCGATAAGAATCAGTATAACCAAATACCTTTCATGTGGAGGCAGGCCGTTCGGTCCACGGAAAAACCAATCTTCCAATGAATGTCTAATCCACCTACCCAATACTTGTATCCCGCATTACACGTGGCTCACACATCGACACTGCACATCCCTGGATATTATTGGCTATTTACCACGTATAACCCACGTTCTGTGCACATCTTTGTACTGTGAGATGAAATCGGAGCTCTCAGAGAAAATCCATGCAGAAACATCTTGTGATCACCTGAGGATGAAATTGAACCGACGTGTCTTGCACAGTGAAGCAGCTGTGTTAACCATTGAGTCACTGTGCCAAGAAAAATCGTTTGATATAACCCTTTTCAGGAGGAAAACTGTGTTTTCCAGTCCCTATAATACGTAGAGGAACTAGAAATCGTCTCACCCTACTCCGAGGCTTATGTTTATTCGGATTTAACAATATTGACTATCAGTATGATGTTGTATAATATTGTGCATAACTGAGCCTAAAACAGATGGGCGTAAGATTTTAAATAAAGGGAAACAAAGATCATAGATTATTGTAATTTAGAAAGAGAATAACATCGAGCACATGCAGGCACAGAAACTGATCAGGAAGAAGTCAGTAGAGGTATGAATGTGGGTAGAGCGAGCATGATCGGTAACAGGTTAGGAGAGATCAAAGGATGAAGAGAGCACATAGACAGAGTGAAGAAAGACACAGGAAGAAGCAACTGTGGGTTTGAAAGGAGACTGTGTTTTGCAGAGTTGAGATGGCGACGCAAAATGGCAATTGATTTAGATTACTTCCAGTGTGGAAACAGGCCCTTCGGCCCAACAAGCCCACACCGCCCCGCTGAAGCACAACCCATCTGTACCCCTACCCCTTACCTAACACTACAGGCAATCTAGGATGGCAAATTCACCTGACCTGCACATCTTTGGACTGTTGGAGGAAGCCGGAGCACCCGGAGGAAACCCACGCAGACACACGGAGAATGTGCAAACTGCACACAGTGCAGTCGCCTGAGGCGGGAATTGAACCCGGCTTTCTGGCGCTGTGAGGCAGCAGTGCTAACCCCTGTGCCACCGTGCCGCCCTCAGACATTGGGAATGTCTGAGAGAGAGTGACAACGAGGGATGGAGAACAAATTAGAGGGATAGAAAGGGATGAAAAGGTATTGAGATGGATGGGAGAAGCTGTGAAACAGACCATGCACAATAATTCACGGGAGAAGCTGATTTTTGTTTCTTGACTGAATTCTGTCTTATTGAGCGATATTGCAAGTTGGGCACACTTGATGCAACTATGTTACTTTCAGTATTACAGTTTCTTCCATAAACCTGTTGTCTTTCCAAAATTCTAAACCGCAATTGTGTCCAATGTTGGATCAATATCTTCATAGCCCAGTGTTTTGAAACTGAGCATAAAAAGGCCTTTCTCACAGAAACCGAAAAGCACAAGTCTGATGGGCTGGAATGGAAGAAAATTATATAAACACCGGCCGTGTAGAATTACTAAACTTGGTTTGCACCCTTTGCTAACCTGTCACTAACATCAAAGACCATAGGGATTAATAATTGATATGGCTCTTGAACCATTTACTGTAAGTTTAGTTAAAGAAGCACGGCTGCAGTGTAATCCTTCACAGATTGCTGACAATGTGGAAACAGGCCATTGAGCCGAGATGACCACAACGACCCTCCGAAGAGTAACCAGTTCTCTACTCTAATGCTGTAGGTTTACTCCTGACGTTTGAACCTAACCTACATAACCTTGAACACTATGTGCAATTTATCATATCCAGTTCACCTTCCCTCCATATCTTTGGATTAAAGACGAAACCGGAACTCCCGGAGGAAATTCACACGCAAGGGGAAAATTCTAAATTTTCTCTTTTTTAAAAATGGAATCCCTACAGTGTGGAAATAGGCCACTCGGCCCCACAAGTCGACACTTGAACCTTCGAAGAGTATAAACAATGACTGCAGATGCTGGAAAGCAGATTCTGGATTCGTGGTTCTGGAAGAGCACCGTACTTCAGGCAGCATCCTGGGAGCTTCGAAATCGACGTTTCCGGCAAAAGCCCTTCCTCAGAAATAAAGGCAGTGAGCCTGAAGCATGGAGAGACAAGCTAGAGGAGGGAGGGGGGTGGAGAGAAAGTAGCATAGAGTACAATGGGTGAGTGGGGGAGGGGATGTAGGTGATAAGTGAGGCTCACTGCCTTTATTCCTGATGAAGGCCTCTTGCCCGAAACGTCGATTTTGAAGCTACTTGGAAGCTACCTGAACTGCTGTGCTCTTCAAGCACCACTAATCCAGAATCTGGTTTCCAGCATCTGCATTCATTGTTTTTACCTCGTTGATTTTAACCCTCCTGCGAATCCTCTTGCAAGGATGCCTGCCTTGAAGAGGTTTTCCTCCTCTCTCTGCAAGCATCTCAGGGAGTCCCTCTCTGACTGCAACTCCCAGGTCCTTTCCTCTGCCCGAATGTTCTTCAACCATCTCGTGAAACAAAATCGCTACCACAGCCACATTCGCTTCCTCAGTGCCTGCCTCCGTAACCAACACATCCCATACAGACTCCAGACCACCTTTAAACCAGCAGAGTTTTGGGCCAAATAGGACAAACAGTACAGACTACAGATTCAAAAACACCAGCAACAGTTCTCCTTCAAGATCCTCCGGTCAACACTTGCAGCAATGCGCCAGCACCTAACCTCTCTACAGTCAGCACTGCCTCAGCTGAGGGCTACATTCTCTCAGAATTGCAAAGGACCCACTCTGTACTCCATCCTCAGGAGAATTCATACTCTCAACAAACAGTATTTCAATTCCATCTCAAACATCAAAAACTGTAAGTACAACAAACATTTATCCACCCACCTCCATAACCAGCGCTCGTCAAACATTCCAGAAGCTTTCCCCGGCCTCGAAATCTGTTCCACCATTCGCCATGCGGCTGATGCAGCTGCCACCACCACGCTGATTGATGATGTCACTTCCGTCCCCATCATGACCACTTCCACAGCCATTTCCACCCATCACTATTCCTCATGCAACACATCTGACATCACTTCTGCCCTTCACATCATCGCTGATGCCACATGCTCAGTGACTTCCGCCACCCCTACTGCCGTGTTCACCACCACTTTCGCCCCCAAGAGCGCCACTCACCTGCATTCTGCTGACATGCCCCCCACAGACCCCACTGTCACTGTCTCCACCCCCCAGAATTCCGAGGGGAACACTACCCCTGCTCATGACTCCACCCCCATTCCCCCCAACATCACACCCACTCCAGTTACAGGTTCTGCCCCAACTCCCAGCTCCACACCCGCACCAGAACCTAGCTCCCAGCCCTGCCGAGTTTTCACCATCCACCCAGACTTCCCCTCACTGAGGACGAACGATCAGTCCTCAGCAAAGGACTCACCTTCATCCCCCTCCGTCCACGCATCAATGAATTTAATACACGCCGTGACGTCAAACAATTCTTCCATCGCCTCCGCCTCCGAGTTTACTTTCACAATCAGGTCTCCCGCCCACCTTACGAGGACCCCTTCTCCCACCTCCAACACACTGCATCCACCTGGACAACCCGCGCTGGCCTATTACCTGCCCTCGACCTTTTCATTTCCAACTGCCGCCGGGACATTAACCGTCTCAACCTGTCTACCTCCTTCCCCCGCTCCAACCTCTCACCCTCACAACGCGCAGCCCTCCAATCCCTCTGCTCCAATCCCAACTTTACCATCAAGCCAGCGGATAAAGGGGGCGCAGTGGTAGTCTGGCGCACTGACCTCTACACCGCTGAAGCCAAACGTCAACTCGAGGACACCTCTTCCTACTGCCCCCTCGACCATGACCCCACCCCCATTTCCAAACCTTCATCTCCCAGACCATACAGAACCTCATCACCTCAGGAGATCTCCCACCCACAGCTTACAACCTCATGGTCCGGGAACCCCGCACTGCCCGGTTCTACCTCCTTCCCAAGATCCACAAGCCTGACCACCCTGGCTGACACATTGTTTCAGCATGCTCCTGCCCCATTGAACTCATCTCTACCTACCTCGACACTGTCCTATCCCCCCGTTGTCAAGAAAATCCCCACATACGTTCGTGACACCACCCACCCTCTCCACCTCCTCCAAGGCTTCCGTTTCCCTGGCCCCCAACGCCTCATCCTCACCATGGATATCCAATCCCTCTTCACCTCCCTCCGCCATGACCAGGGCCTCCAAGCCCTCCGTTCTTTCCTCTCCAGACGTCCCCAACAGTACCTTTCCACCGACACTCTCATTCATTTGGCCGAACTGGTCCTCACCCTTAACAATTTCTCCTTTGAATTCTCCCACTTCCTCCTGACCAAAAGGGTAGCCATGGGCACACGTATGGGCCCCAGCTATGCCTGTCTCTTTGTTGGCTACGTAGATCAGTTGATCTTCTGTAATTACACGGCACCACTCCCCACCTTTTCCTCCGCTACATTGATGACTGCATTGGCGTCACCTCGTGCTCCCGCGAGGAGGTTGAGCAATTCATCAATTTCACGAACACATTCCACCCAGACCTTAATTTTACCTGAAATTTACCTGGACCATCTCTGACAGCTCCCTCCCCTTCCTGGACCTCTCCATCTCCATTAATGACGACCGACTTGACACTGACATTTTTCAAACACCCACCGACTCCCGCAGCCTCCTGGATTACACCTCTTCCCACCCTACCACTTGCAAAATTTCCATCCCGTGTTCCCAATTCCTCCGCCTCCGCCGGATCTGCTCTCAGGAGGACCAGTTCCACCACTGAACACACCAGATGGCCTCCGACTTTAGAGACCGCAATTTCCCTTCCCACGTGGATAAGGATGCCCTCCAACGCATCTCGTCTACAACCCGCACCACCGCCGTCAGACCCCACCCCTTCAACCGTAACAAGGACAGAACGCCCCTGGTGCTCACCTTCCACCCTACCAACCTTCCCATAAACCAAATCATTCGCCGACATTTCTGTCACCTTCAAACAGACCCCACCACCAGGGATATATTTCCCTCCCCACCCCTTTCTGCCTTCCGCAAAGACCGTTCCCTCCGTGACTACCTGGTCAGGTCCACGCACCTTACAACCCACCCTCCAATCCTGGCACTTTCCCCTGCCACCGCAGGAACTGTAAAACCTGCGCCCACACCTCCTCCCTCACCTCTAGGCAAAGCCCTAAAGGAGCCATCCACATAAATCAAAGTTTTACTTGCACATTCATTAACATCATTCATTGTATCCATTGCTCTCGATGCGGTCCCCTGTACCTTGGGGAGACTGGGCGCATCCTAGCAGAGCGCTTTAGGGAACATCTCCGGGACACGCCCACCAATCAACCACACCGCTCCGTGGCCCAACATTTCAACTCCACCTCCCACTCTGCCAAGGACATGGAGGTCCTGGGTCTCCTTCACCGCCGCTCCCGCATCACCAGATGCCTGGAGGAAGAACGCCTCATCTTCCACCTCGGAACACTTCAACCCCATGGCATCAATGTGGACTTCAACAGTTTCCCCATTACCCCTTCCCCCACCTCACCCTAGTTCTAAACTTCCAGCTCAGCACTATCCCCATGACTTGTCCGGACTTGTCCTACCTGCCTAACTCCTTTTCCACCTATCCACTCCACCCTCTCCTCCCTGACCTATCACCTTCATCCCCTCCCCACTCACCCATTGTACTCTGTGCTACTTTCTCCCCACCCCCACCCTCCTCTAGCTTAACTCTCCACGCTTCAGGCTCACTTCGTTAATTCCTGATGAAGGGCCTTTGCCCGAAACGTCGATTTCGAAGCTAGTTGGATGCTGACTGAACTGCTGTGCTCTTCCAGCACCACTAATCCAGAACCTTCAAAGAGTATCCCATTCAGATCCATTCCCCGACCCGATTACTCTGCATTTCTCCTGACGATTGCACCGAAGTTACAAATCCCTGAACACTATGGATAATTTCGCTTGGTCAATTCACCTGACGTGCAAGTCTACTGAATGTTGGAAGAAAATTACTCACACATGGGAAGAACGTGCAAACTCCACAGAGGCTGTCGTCCGAGTCTGCAACTGAACGTGGTTCTCTCGCGCTGTGAGGAAGCAGTGCTAACATCCCGGGGGGGTGGAGGTGAGTGAGTGGTCGTGTTCCAATAGTTTTACATGCCTTAAGTCGTATGGGAAGGTACCTTTGGGTTCGGGCGCATTTACGGGGCAATGTCACCAAATATATGGGGACGGGAATGAGACTTGATGTACTCATGACGGGTGGGGAGAGCAAGGTATTCTTGGTATTGTGATTCAATTGGAGTTGTTCGAAGGGTTTAAGGATTATTGGTTGATTGTAGAGACTGGTCAGCCGTTCTATGAGCGGAAGGGTGAACTTATCTTAATGTGTGTAAAGGGGTTTTGAGAGCAGTGCAGCGGGGAATGGAGGAGGTGCGCTCGAGGGCTCTCTGAATGACAATGCAGAGAAAAACTTTGATCAAAATGGGTGGATATCTATGATGCTTGATAGTGGAATGTCTTCTCATCCAAGCAGATGCAGTATCGGCTAAAGTATTGCGTGAATGCAGTGGACTGCTTGCCGGTTATTGGCAGAGAAAGGGTGTCGTTCCTCTAGCGATGAGAGACTGTTGGTTTTCTAGCACTCATCCGCCTGGAGATTGCACCCGAAATAGAAATGGAGATGTCAAGACAGGGGAGGTTGATGTCGGGGATGTACCAAGTCTGACTGCTGCAATGTGCCTCATTGTTAACTGCCCTGGAGCAGTTGTGGTGTGTGATAAAATACTGACATAGTATACTATTCAATGCATGAACTATTAAAAGAACACTTCCATTCTTGCTTCAATTATTCCAAACTACCTTATTCTGTCAAGCTGTCGTCACTTGAGTTTCAGAACCGTTGCTCTCTTGAGAAACCTAACGTTATTTTCAAAGTTAGAAATCACACAACACCAAACTATAGTTCAACAGGTCCATTCTAATTATTAGATGACCT
This sequence comes from Chiloscyllium punctatum, assembly GCF_047496795.1. NCBI lineage: Eukaryota > Metazoa > Chordata > Chondrichthyes > Orectolobiformes > Hemiscylliidae > Chiloscyllium > Chiloscyllium punctatum. The sequence continues at coordinate 54,867,154 of NC_092773.1, forward strand.
TTTCATATGAATGAATAATTATCCTTATCATGATTAGAATATCTTCTGCATTTGTTTTTATAGAGAATATTGAAAAAATATAATTTCATTCTCGCCTTCAATTTTTTAATATTAACATATTAAAAGTTTTATGAAGTACTTTCTATAGTGATGAAATTCACTGTAATGGATTGAAGAATATTTGTATTTAAGACTCTGTTTATGTCTCTGTCATTTTATGTTGTGATGACTGTTATGTCTCTTGGCTCCTGTTACTGCATGTCTGAGGTCTTGTCTTTACTGTCTGAGCTTGTGATCTTACACTGTCTTTCTTCCTAAATCCTAAATCCGTGGCTCACAATTATGGGAAGAAGAAATGGAGAAGTCTGGGGTAAGTGGTGTTTTGTCGGCACCAAGGCCATTTTTTGCCATTTTTCATTTTCTATCTATTATGCTTTGACATTTTTTTCAGATTAACCCTTTTGTGCTCTGGCATCATGTTGGATGATCTTTATCTACTCACATAAATGTGTTCTAACATTGCTTAGGCTACTAAGAGACTTTAGAAATGCGAGCCCGAATCCCTTAAAATTACATAATGATGGTTTAAAATTAAGTGTTATCTTTTTAATAGAGGGAAAGTATAACTGTTTGAGATAAATATTTTTAATATAAAAATAAGGATTAATGTGGAAGTCATGATTCTATTGACACTTATGTATTGTACAATAGCTCCAGTGTCAAGGAAGAATTTTTGAAATCTCAGCATTTAGTAACTTTTGGGTAAAGCTTTGAATAGGCCTTTTTGATCTCATGTAGAAGGAAGTGTTCTTTGAGTGCTCCAGTTTCATCCCACAGTCAAAAAAAAATGTGCAGGTTGGGTGAATTGGCCATGCAAAATTGCCCGTAGTGTTAGGTGAAGGGGTAAATGTAGGGTAATGGGTCCGGATGGGTTGCTCTTCGGAGGGTCGGATTTGGACTTGTTGTGCCGACCTGTTTCCACATTGTAAGTAATCTAATCTAATCTAATCTAACCTAACAGGTCTATTTGGAAACACGAGCTTTCGGAGCGCTGCTTGTTCATCAGGTAGTTGTGGAGTTTGAAACTTCTTAGAAAATATTAATTCAATTCCCACATTTCTCATGCATTCTGCCTGAGCAGAGCACAGTTTCTCATTCTGCCTAACATGTCGAAAGGAATCTTTTGCCGTCACACTTCAGCAGTTTTTAAACTAGTGCCAGATCCGAACTTGTACCATTGGATACTCTAATTGACAAAACAATTTGCCAGTTGCATACTTCACTGCACTTTACTTCAGACATTCAAGTTGATCCCATGCATTCTTTTATTAAATTACTGTATTGAGCAAATAAAGGATTCGCTTTTTTTATCAAAGTTAATTGCACAGAAATAGAGAGAAATCCTCTATCATAGAAATGGCGGAAAACGATTAAAACTTCATTCTAGAAACGTTAATTGCGACTTGGACTCTGGTTACGATCCAAGTATATTTTGACTCATTCAATTAACCTCAGTTTAAACTTGATCCTGTCCCGCTGAAAGTGTGCTCTGATACTGTCGGATAGCCTTATTTATAAAACATTTCATCCCTTCCTGACTTCACTGCACCTGACTTGGGCCCTTCAAATGGATCTCGTGTTTTTCTTTCTCAATTATGGTATTGAGTAAATCAATGATTAGTGATTTCCCATTTCTAGCAAAGGAAATTGAACACAAGTACAGAGCAAAAGTTTGCTTTCCTTATAGAAAATGTACAGACAACGGTAAAAAAAGATCTGTCTAGACATGTTAATTCCGTCGTTTTCTTTGTATCTGATAAGAAAGCTCTGAGATTATTCTTTAGTCTTCTTTCGTTCAACACATTTCATTTGTCATCCTCTGACCCGCATCAACTGTTCTTTCTTCAAAAGCATTCTTCACGATCGCATGGTCGTTCTCACCGGAGTGATGTTGTGGTGGATAGCTGCAAATTGTTTCCGAAATTCATGCCGGCTCATCACACGTGTTTGTTCTCTCATGGCCACTTTGAAATTTTCAGCCAGCGTTGTTTCACTGGCTCACTGTGGTTTTCGCCTCTGATTTATTTTTCTCGCTATTTGTTGAGAAAAGCATAAAATAATGCACTAGACTGAAAAGCAAAACACCGACTTTGGTTCTAACCACAGTGAGTGTACTGCGCTGTTTGGAACCTCATCATTGAGGCTTTCCACAGGAAGGTCGATTTCTGATTGGCATTGGTCCATGGCAATGCGGTTTGAAACTCAGCTTTGTTCCTTACGCGTCATGGACCGCATTTATCATGTTTCATTTCTCCCAAATGTTCTTGTTTTGCAGCTCAATATTCTGACAGTCGCAATGTAGTGACTACGAGAGAATGACACGGTCTCCAGGACTGAACCATTGGAGAGAATCACAAAGACCGAGAAATGGTAAAGGGAAGGAGATCCGTCATTTTACTCTTTAGTATATCGATACTTTGATGGTTTCATTGGCTACTGGGCTTGTTTATGATATATATGAGCGAACTAAAAACATTGAGTTTTATACCTCCGGCTCAGGTCACCACATGACAACAGAACGCTCATCTACCATGATACAGCTCCGCAGCATATTTGCCAATACTTTCCTTTACACTGTAACACAACATCAATTCGGAAATGAGCTCAATCACACTGAGAAATATCCAGGCGAATGCACTGAAAAATTAGTAATGACTTCTGCCTATTTAGAGCGACTGTGGACTTGTTCCTGGCACAAATATGCTGACGACAACACTGGAACAATGTCCAGGACAGAAGAAGCCTCAATGTGCAAGTGAATTTACATATCTCCTTAGTCATCAACGGATGTACTGTCTGACTGAGTGACAAGTATGCGGCGGTGAATTCTTTGAACGGACAAGCTGTGAATTGAAACCTGCGGCGTTGATACTGCATTTAGTGTGTCATACATTCGGCTCTGCATTCTTTCCTTAATTCTTTTTGTTGTAGTGAATAATATGCACACTTAAACAATTCTTTTTTGTTGTAGTCAATAATAAGCACACTTAAACAATGACTTCATTTTTTATCTCGAAACACAATAAGCACGTTCTGTCCTGTCACTTTCGGATTTATTATTTAATTATATTCATATCCTCTAATGCAGACACAATTTCATGAGGCTGCACTTGGAGTCTGGAGAACAGCTGGATCTTGTTTGGAGAGGAGTGAAAGGGTCTGATACTATCGAAAGGTTGATGTTAAGAAGGCGGATGTGCTGGAAACTTTGTCAAACATAATATATAAATCTCGTGGGGAGACAGGTTGTACCCAAGGCTTCCCCGAGAAGGAATGGAAGACATGCTTGTTTCGGCCAAGATCTTTTCTGTCCTCTTTGAGCAGTGCCAGATGATTGACGCTGACGTGTGCTCTTCCGTTGTTCAAGAAAAAAAATAGGGATAAGCCTGGGAATTCCGGATAAGTCACGCTTATATCGTTGGTGGGCACAATATGGCAGAGGATTCTGAGAGTTAGGATTTATGAATGTTCGTAAAAACATTTTTTGAGTAGAAATAGTCAGCATGGTTTTGGCTGTCGAAAATTGTGGTGCTTGAAACCCACAGCAAATCAGGCAGCATCCAAGGAGCAGGAGAATCGACGTTTCATGCGTAAGTCCTTCATCAGGATTGTAGTAGGGAAGGGGATTGAGAGATAAATGGGAGGCAGTGGTGCTGAGTGGAGGTCAGCTGGGAAACCAATAGGAAGAGGCAGTTGGGGCGTGGTGGTGATTGGTCGGAACAGAAGGTGGGCAGGAACATAGAGAGATAGAACAGTTCAAGCGGGCAGTACCACGTTGGCGGTTTGAATTGCGATGAATTGGAGGGAGTGGAGATGGAAAAACTGGTGAAGTCGACTGTGCTACGTGTCATTAGAGAGTCATATGGCGGATGGTAAGGTGTTTTTCCACCTGGCATTGTATAGCAAGTATTTGGCAGTGGAGGTGGTCCGGGACGTGCATGTCCTTCACAGAGTGGGAGAGGAAGTTGAAGTATAGGGCCACAGGGCAGTGGGGTTGCTTGTTGCGTTGTGTTCCAGAGATGTTAATTGAAACATTCCACACGTTGGCGCCTTGTCTCCGTAAAATAGAGGAAAACATATCACGACCAATGGAAACAGTAGGTGACGTGTTTGCATACACAGAATAATCTCTGCTGGATGTGTAAGGTTCATTTAAGCCCTCGGATAAAGGTGAAGAAGCAGTTGTTGGCATGGTTGTCGTGCGGCGGCAATGAATAGAGGGCCCATCGGAAGGGCGCGTGGACATAACGAGAGAGTTATGGAGGGAATTGTCTACGCGGAATGCTGAGATTCGTGGAGAGGGAAATGTATATCTGGTGCTTGGGTCTGACTTTAGTGGTGGGAGTGGCGGAGGATTATGCGCTCTATCCGTATATTTGGGGTTGGAAGGCGAGGTCCAGTGGGCTTTTTATTCTTATTGTCCTTGGAGGGATGCGGTTCTTTGGCGAGGGTCGGGAAATGGAAGAAATGCGCTGGAGGGCATCCTGACCCCGTGGAGTGGGATGTTGCTTTCCTTAAAAATGAGGTCATATGCAATGGTCTGGAGTTGAATTGTTACTACTGGATACAAATACGGCCGGGACGGATAATTTAGGAATACGGGACAGCATTTTCACAGGAGGAGGTGAGCGTGCAGTTGTTTTTCAGGTCATTGTGGGAATGGTTAGGATTGAAGATGATGTGCGTGCTGAGTCGGTTGCCACAAATGGAAATGGAGAGGTCCATGAAGAGGAGGAAGGTGTCTGAGAATGTTTAGGTGAACGTGAGGTCAGCGTGGAACGTGTAAATTCTCCTCACAGTCGCACAAGGTGGCGCCCACTGAATCATCATTGTAGCGAATGGAAATAAAAATGAGAAATGGTGCCATGGTCACTCCTGAAGGTGGATTGTTCCACATATACGATGGAGAGGCAGACTTGACTTGGGCCCACATGTTTGGCCTAGGCTGCTGTTTAGGTCTGAAAAATGTGGGAGGATTCGAAGAAGAAGTTGCTGTGGGTGAACACCAGTTCTGCCACTTGAATGGGTGTATCGGTGTAGAGATAATGGCTGGATCAGCTGGAGTGGAGCAAACGAAGGGTTTAGAGGGTTACACCATGCTGAATGGATGCGTGTAGAGAACGCTTCTCCATGGTGAAGATGAGATATTGTGGGCAAAAGGGAAACGAAATTCATGGAGGAGGTGTAGGACGTGAAGTGTGTTGCCAATGTATGTGGGAGGGGAATAGGACACTGGCAAGGTATGAAAAAATAGGTTCCGTGGGGCATGATTTGGAAGAGACAGTGGTTCGATGATGGCAATAAGGTTCGTGAATTTTCGTTGAGAGGCAGAATCACAAAGTGTTGGTTTTCTGGACGATGAGGTTGAAGGCTGTGCATGAGCGATATCTGAGATGATGAGGTTGTGGATAATATGGGAGATCATGGTTTGTTGATGGAAGGTGAGGTCGTGTTTTGGGGGCAGCAGGAGGAGCTATCCGTGAGATGGCGCTGGGCTTCACTTGTTTCGAAGTAATTGCACCAAACGAACACAGCGCACTCCCAACTTCCCGTCCCGTGGGTTGATGATTACTTTGGGCTTGGAGCGAAGGGAACTGAGGACTGAGCATTGTGAGAGTGAGGTTGGAGTGGTGGACCGGTTGAGGTGGTCAATGAAATGGCGGCAGTTGCTGCAAAAGCGGTCTGGGGTGGGCAACAGAGCAGCACACGGTATCCACTGGATGGAGCATTTTGGAGGTAGGAGAAGGGATCCTCGGATGTTGGATGTGAATCCTGATGGATAAAATAAGCACGGAGTCAGTGGCAGCAGAAGAATAATGTGATGATCAACAGCTGTTGAAATCCTTGATCCATGAACGTAGATGGCGCCTGGCTTTAACTGAGGAATGACCGTTCATCCTCAGTAAATGGGTCGTGTGAGGGATGGGTAAAACCATTCAGCAAGGCTGACACTAAGGACATGGCACAGAGTTGGAGCTGGAAGTTGGGGCAGAGACTGTCATCAAACGAAGTGCCAATAACCATGTAGTTTGGAGGGCGGAAGTGCTGCATTCAGTCGCATCCTCGGGATTGGCAGTGTCCTTACGCATGACATTCGTGGTGTCTTCAGCGGCGGCTGTGCTGATTGACTTCAATGGGGTGGAACTGTCTTGGGTGCAGCAACAACAGGGAAGGATGTGGTTTGGAGATGCCGGTGTTGGACTGGGGTGCACAAAGTCAAAATCACACAACCCGACGCTGAATCACCTGATGAAGGAGCATCGCTCCGAAAGCTCGTGTGATTCCAATTAAACCTGTTGGACTATAACCTGGTGTGTGATTTTTAACTTTGGAAGGAAATGGCGTTGCGATTAGCTTTGAAAGTGATGTCAGCAGTGAGGGCAACCCTGACTTAGAATTGTATCAGGGTTTCTGCAGAGTGATTGAGCTTGTCTCCCAGAAAGCCCTTCCTTTTGAAAATGATGTTCCTCCTATTGCACAACCTTGCGACATCGTTATTAAACCTCTGCTTCTCTGTCACATATTATACGCCCTTTCAATTCTTGGATTACTGCCGTCTTACGTAATTACATGCCCTTTCCCAGTCTTCGCTTTATTCCTTCCCAGCCAATTCTGCAACTGAAAAGTACTTGCATGTCTGTCTTCTCTTCTCTTCATGTATGTTGCTGTTTGACACTCAATCTCTCTGTCTGTCCGCTCTCTCTCTCTTTCTGTGTTTTATCCCTCTGTCACTGCATCTCGCTGTCCTTTAATGTGTCTGGCCCCTCTCTCCATCAGTTTCCCTGTATTTGTAAATAATTTGGTGCATCACTTCTGACAAGTATCCCTTCCGGTGCTTTATACCTCACAACACGACCCGTCAGTCTTCCAGAATACACAAGATTTAGTGCAGAGACAGGGTGCTTGATGCATCGGGTTTGTGGAGTCAATGGTGCAATTCGAAATTAATCATATATATCCACACATTGTTCATTTTCCTCTAAGATCACGCCCACGCCCACCATCCACTCTTCAAGTGTCGGTTGATATGCTCCTTAAATACTGAGACCATATCTGCTTCTACCTGACCCCTGGAAGCGACGTCCACACACCGACCAATCCCTGTGTAGAAAAAAACGTTTTCCATAAGCATCTCCTTTAAACTTGCCCATTCCACCCTAACCATTGTATTGATATTTCTAGTCTCGGATAAAAGATTGAAAATGTCCAAATCTCTCAAAATCGTACGGACTGTTATCAGTTCGCCCGTCAGCGTCCGACTCCCAACAAAGATAATCCAAATATCTCAAACGTCTCCTTTTAGGTATTCCATTACCTTCCAAGAAACGACCTGGCAAAATTGGATTACACTCGTTCCAAAACTCAGATCGTTCTTCTCCTGTTGTGACCATAACTGTACTCAATGCCACTCTTGCCAACTTACTAAAGTATTAAGGAGCTCCAACGTGACCTGCCAAGTTTTGTACTCAGTTCCCTAACCTGATGAAGGTAAGTATGTTGTACAACTTTGTCACCTCGTTACGCAATAGTAATTTAACTTTGAAGCAACTACTGACGTCTAACCAAAGACTCTCCATGTGTCAATGGTCCTCTGAGTCTTGCCATTTGTTCATACTGGATTGGAACAAAGGTGTAGTGGCCAGTCAGGTAGCAATTAGCTGATTGCCACAGCTTTTCTTTGCTAATTAAAGTTTAACTTGTTGAGGGATTGTCTGCGTCTCCAGGTTTTCTTTTTACAAAATATTGAGTGATTCTTCCACAACCATCTTGGCACGTCCAATGGGACTGAGAAGGGACGTTTCCCTTCAAAAAGATGCTGTAGCATCCGAGGTTTAGCGTTGGCTTTCGTGAGACGGGCAGAATAAATGTGTTGGCCACACACAATAGAAAGTGTAAACATTTTGCTGCTAATCTGGGCTATATTTTGTCAAACAAGGGGGGTTCTCGGAAACACAAAAGTGTAAAGAAAGCTTCTGGTGGGTCTCTCTGTTGGTTGATGGTAAATCAAAAGGTCAGGATATGCAGGAAAACTGCGCATGGGGTTGATTAGGAACAGAATAAAGAGATTGAGTCAAAATTCCACGTCGTGTAAATAAGTTCTGTGGATTCCGCCCTGAAATAGTAAAGGAAAATCTAAAAAGAAACAGAAAGAAAAGGAAAATCAGGTGACTGAATGAGCAGAAACGGTGAGGACTGTTTTATTGTTAGTATTATTAATTTTCAATTAAATTGTAAACCGGCAGATTAGAAGTAGACGATTAGAAGTGAAATAGTAGAGAATACCAATTTTCTAAAGTGTTACCGGAGTGTTGAATTTTTTCTTCAAGTGGCCTGGATGATAATCAGACCGAAGCTCTGGCTTGCAGAAACACTGTGTGTGTGTGTGTGTGTGTGTGTGTGTGTGTTTGAGAGAGAGACAGACTTTCGAGTTCAACCATTGTGGTCTGGTGTGTACGCACAATTTATTCTTGGTGGTTAAATGTTTATGTCTTGTTCTCCGGATCTCGAGATCCGGCAGTGATTTGATTTTGTTTAGCACTGTAGGAATTTCAGATCGAGCTTTTGTTAAAACCTATTTCAAAGAAGCATCAGTGATTACAGTATTGTGTAGATGAACTCCTCGAATAGAACAGGCAGAACGAACGAGAATAGATTATCTATATTAATTAGGTGAAACTAAGGGAGTTTCATGACTGTTAAACCGGTAAGAGACGATTGCGAGTTGTAGAGTTATGGAATAATCACAACAATTGACGAGGTACTACCGGATATGTAAGGCATAAGGGAGTAAAATGTGAGAACCGACGCAATCGATCAGCTTGATTGCAATATATGTCACGTTGAATAAAGGGACTGAGTTTGAAATAACCGCATAAGAAGTTTCTAGTCGTCAGAAAGTATATCGTAAAAAATTCTTTAAAAATGGAGAAAACGATCTCAAACTTTACGAACTAAGTGGCCAAAATAGAGTAGCTTTGATGAAAATCTCTGCACTGAAATGAAAGGATTAAATAAAAATTCCACACCAAAGGAAAGTGTTTCCGTGGACCATTTTGAGGGTACTTGTGCACTTACATTTGGTGTTGTAACTGCTGCTTCTTTTCGTGTCCGTGTGATACATGATGAGCTCTTTATGAACACATTCAACGCATTGGAGGTACCTCGTGGCTGACCAATACCTTCCACAGGCAAAGCAGAATCAGGGACACACTCACATTTCGGGTGGCGCAAAGTCGGGGGGGCAGAACATCAAACGGAGCCCCTGGCGAGGCAAAAGTCTCATTGAAGAGCATCAGACGAGTGCAGTTGCCATCTCAACTGATTGCATGTGTTGCATGCGCATTTAAATTGTACGGGGTTTTTAGATCTTGTTTTTCCTCTTCCAGTGCGAGTGGTGCGAGTTTTTGGCCTGTGCTTCCAGGTGCAGAAGAATAATCTTTTGAGTTCTTATCCCTAGAAATTATTATTGCCCGCTTTTGGAACTATGCAATCGATTTGGCCTTTGAGCATCCAGCATCCTTGTATACTTCGTCTGTATGAGTGTTGTTGATCTCAATGGGGTAAAGCATGCATGTTAATTTGTCGGTTATGTCGCTAACTTAGTGTTGTAATGCTTGCACAGGATCATTTTATAGAGCACCAGTAATCAATAATGGTTTTTCACATTGTCATAAGCTAATTCAATCACCACTGGATGATGTAGTACTGAAGGCGATTGTACTGTTAGTTGACAGGTAAAGTGCAATGTAGCGAACCAGTGTGGCAGAGGATTATTAGATGAGGAAAACAATGCAAGCCAGTATGGTTGGGTATGCTCATGCTATCGGAAAAGCGCAGGAAAGAAAACTGCATAAAGTACAGAGAAACAGAAGGCTCTTGGGCAGACAAGGAAGCAATTTTCTAGCTGTCACAGCTTTGATTTCACAAGATTAAAGTTTAATTTCGTGAATGATTTTCTGTGTCTGCTGGTATTTTTCAATGGAACTTTGAGTGATCTTTCCACAACAGTGCACCATGGAACCCATACGACTTCGTCTTCTCCATCAGCCTACCATGAGGAACCTAATCAAACGTTTTACTGAAATCAATGTAAATGACATATACAGCCCTTCCCTCATTCATCAACTTTGTCACTTATTCAAAAGCTTCTATGAAGTTCGGAAGACATGACGTTTCCTGTACTAAAGTATATTACCTATCAATGCTAAGACCCTTTTATTTCAAGTGGGAATAGATTCTATCCCTCACTATCTTCTTCAACAGATTCCCTATCACTGACGTCAGGTTCACCGGTCTTTCATTACCTGGATTATCCCTTGTTTCTTAAATAAGGTGACAACACTCGCAATTTTCCAGTCTTCCATGTCCCCACCCGTGTTCAAAGATGCTGCAAAGGTATCTGTTCAGATCCCAGCTATTTCCTCTGTTGCATCCCTCAGAATACTGGGATATATCCCATTCGGACCGAGATATTTGACCACATTTGTGCCTTTTAGAATACACAACACTTCCTCTCTACTTATGCTGCATTTACTGAGAGTAATCAAACATCAATCTCTCCCCTCAACAACCTTCATACCCCTCTCCTCGATGAATACCGAGTCAAAGTACTCATGAAGAATCTCACTCGTTTTCTCTGACTCCACCCACAAGTTTCATCCTTTGGCCTTGAGTGCGCCAACCCTTTCTCTTGTTACCCTCTTGTTTCTTTAAGATAAATACAAGGCTTTGGAATTTTACTTAAACCTGCTCGCTAAAGTTATTTCATGACCCCTTTTAACCCCCTAAATTACTATTTTCGGATTGGTGCTAGATTCCTGATATTTTTCCAAAGCTTTGTCTGTCTTCAGTCGTCTCAAACTTATGTACACTTCTATTTCCTCTTAGCTTGTCTCACAATTTCACCTGTCATTCATGGCTCCCTAAACTTGTCATTTCTATCCATCATTTTGTTTGAAAGAGCCAGAGTGATGAGTACAAGGATACTGTAAAATTCTTGATTTACAGCACACGGCAGGAGACCAAACCATATCATCACGAATCGCCACAATTGGAAGCAAGTATTCGAACATATGCCCACTGTTTTTCATACTGGAAAAGAAAGTTTGTAATAAACGTTTTCAGAGCATCATGGATCTTACAGTTGTTCATGCGATTGCAAGCATAGTTAAGTATTAATTATTATTTTATTGCAGTTAACGTATTCATGGTAGTCTATTTACACAATTTTTTTTCTATTTTTTTTATTAACATGCAAAAAACAAACAAAAAACAAAAATAAGTCACCATTTAAAGGGTGGAATATAAGAAGATTGGAAAATTCTGTATATCTTTTGAGACTTTTCTTTTTTCATTGCAAAAACTTCCATTTTGTTTTGGAAAACCGAACAGTTTTGCTTTAAATAAGAAGTTATGCCTTCATTCTGGAGAGTCCAACACATGTTCATCTCTGGAAAATACATTTTTTCTTCGAGGAATGTATTGCAGAGGGGTCCATTTAGCTAAATGTTTGATTTTATTTAATCTTACATGTTTGATATGTGTAGTGTGGGACTATGCATACCTATACATTTAACCATTATCGTCTGTAGGTAGTGCAAGGTAGTGAAAGGTATCATATAAAGTCCTGCTTTTAGGCATAATGTTATTAAGACCATATAAAAGGTAGCGAAAGAGATGGCTAGAACCCTTAGGAACGTTTTTATCCGGAAACATCATTCAGAAGGTTGTTGACTCAGGAAAGATCAAAAGATAGTTGAACTGTCTCGGCTTGCTATTCCTTCCTCAAACAGATATTCAGTTATTGGAAATCTTGCAGGGGTAGTCTCTCCGAAGAAAATGGAAGAGCCATCAGTTATTGAACACTTGGAACGATTCTAATGTTTGGAAGCGTTTGACGATATTTGGAGAATTGTTGCCACAGGGGATTGCTCTGACAGGGGCAAAACACGGGATTCTGTGGCGGTAAACGTAAATTAAGAATAGCTTGTTGCTGTTCCGTTATTCAGATAAAGAAAGTCTCGAAACATTTGAGGGATATTGTTAAAAATGAGATTGAGAAGCCAAAATTATGGCACATTTTGGTAAGAATGTCATTTTTCGGGAAAATAATAAATAGCACAGAGTAAAGTTAAGAGTTGTGGTGGAAGATTTTTTAAAAAAAGAACTTAAAAGTGGTAATTTCTTGTTTGGTCCCAACTCTAAACTAAACCAAAGGAAAGAACTTAACAGTAGGAAGAAAAAAATCAATTGCAGACGATTGATTGTTCAGGCATATAAGTCATTTGGAATTTTTTTTTTGTAATAGAAAAGACCAAAAAGGATTGGTCTAATCTAAACTGGAAAGCAACCAATATTTGACAAAGAAGATTTGATCACTTTTTCAAGGGTAACTTTACATCTTTAGAGAAGGAAACAGCAGTTATTCTAAGTAGCATTGTAAATGGTAGGATGGTTGGAGAAGGGTATGAATTTGATGAAAGCACATCAATTAGAAAAAAACACAGACGAGGGAGTCAGAAAATATAGTAAGTCTGGAGAACTAAATTGCATTCATTTCATTTCAAGGGGCCTACAGGGAAGGATGATGAATTCAGGGCAGGTATAAAAACGTGGGAGTGGGACATAACATCTATTCCTAAAACCTGGATAAAAGATGTTCAAGAGTGGCAGTTCAATGTTCCAGGCATTAGGGGCCATAAAAAGGATAGAAAATGAGACATGTGGTGGCTGCCTGGGTTTAGAGGGCTGGCTGGAGGGCTGCCATCATGATTAGATTAGATTCGATTCCCGACAATGTGGAAACAGGCCTTTCGACCCAACAAGTCTTCGCCGACGCTCCAAAGAGTAACCCACCCAGATCATTTCCCTCAGACTAATGCACCTAACACTACGGGCAATTTAGTATGCCCTATTGACATGACCTGTACATCTTTGAGTTATGGGAGGAATCCGAAGCACCCAGAGGATGATTAGGGAATAAAGTATTGCAGTAACGAGGGAAGATACGAAAGTAAATATCACGCTGAAGAGATTGAACGATATGCTAATTTGTGACAAATCGCCCAGTGAAAATATATTGGTGGAAATTAAAAATAAGAAAGTAAAGAACACGTTGATGGGATTGCACTATATGTTCCCCAGCATTAAAAAGAAATTGAGGAACAAATATGTAGTGAGGTTTCAGATATACATAAACACAGTAAGGTTTTCATAATGATAAATTTTAATTTTCCAAAAATTGACTAGGATTACCGTAGTGTTAACGTTTTGTGGTGAAGATTTTGTCAAATGCTTTCAAGAAAATTGTCTTTATCAATACTTGGATGCTTCCAGAGAGAAGGAGCAATACTACATCTTCTTTTCCTACAATAGGCAGGGCTGGTGACTGAAGTAAATGTGAGAGAACACATAGGGTATTGAAGTCATAATTCTATTACTTTCAAAATGGTTGTAGAACAGAATAAGCCTTCCATTAACATTATATTTTCAATTGGAGTACCACAAATGTTATTGGCATCTAACAAGGATTTTCCAAGTTTGATTGATGTACACTGTTAAAAGGTTAAAAGAAGGTCTGACAAGTTGGAGGCGTTCAACACTGTGACGATGAGTGTTGCGAGGCATTATCTTCTTGTTAAAGTGAACGGTAAGGCTGGTATCATTAAGGAACAACGGATGAATAAAGTTACTGCGGTTCCACTCAAGAATAAAAGCGAATCTTACTTCATATAAAAACAACTATGTTCAATTTGACCTCTTAATCATTATTGAGAGAAATATCAGGAAGGCAAAAAAGGATACGAGATAGTATGAGTTGAAAAGGCTCAGGGCAATCTAAACATGTTGTTCAAATACGTTAAGAGAAAGAGGGTAACGGGGGAGAGGGTTAGGCCGCTTTGAGGTTGTCTTTGATACCTTTTCGAAATAAGGCTGCTACTTCTGCAGTGGAATGGCGCGGTTTGCAGAGGGTGGTATTACATCACACTAACACAAGAGGGAAGGACAGATTGAGAGAGAGTGAGGGACCGAGGCAGGATATTTTGAATCTCAGTTCACTGGATTCACTCTCATAACATCAGAAACCAAATGCTCAGAGGAGCAGATGCAAAGGTGCACACATTAATACAGTAAAACATTTCCAAAGGCACACACCACACACACACACACACACACACACACACACACACACACACACACACACACACACACCCATACACACACACACACACACACACACACACACACACACACACACACATAAACAGAGAATTATATGCAAACATTCGTTCTCTCATTCCTACCTTGCAATTTATTAAGAACATGGCTGAGCTGATGTAAAACTCAACTTTATTGCTCTTGGGAAGTAAGGTAGGGCAAGTGACTGGGCTGTTCGACTTGGAGCACTTTGGAATAAGTGAATGTAATTATCTCATATTGAAAGTCGTTCTGGTTGTTCTGAAAGTAGATAAGACTGCTCCACAAGTTAACGTTGTATATTTACGCAATTTTGATGTTATTAGGCAGGAACTTTAAAGGTACAGGTAGACAGAAATTGTTTATGGAGAGAGTGACATCTGGTTTTGTAGGCGGCTTACAAAAGCGTGGTAATAAGTGTTCAGTGTCAGCATGTTCCTGTTAGTATGAATGGCAACGCTAGCAGGAGTAGGGAACAGGACACGACAGGAGGTATTGAGGGTCTGATCAACGAAAAAAGAAGGAGGGATAGTTCAGGCGCAATAATCGGGATCAAGGGAATCCCTTGAGCGTCCATGCTGTAGGGGAACACTTTGCAGCGACATCACAAGGACAAAAAAGGAGATCTGAGACAGCTTTGTCTGATAACGTTATGGCAAATGGACAGAGATCCTGCCAGTACATTGATGATAAAAAAGAAACAAAAAAGGGAGATAATAGGGCCCCTAAAAATAAAACTGCATTCTGTGTGCAGTTCCAGACGAGATGAATGAGGTTTACCAGGTTTATTGACACAGTGATAAGTTTACAAGTTGACACATGTGAACTTATGGACAACTGTAATCCCCACCAGTAACAGAATCTCAGTGCAAAACGGAAAAAAGAAAGCAAAGTTAAAATGCAACACATTGCAATCCTTCCTGTAAACGTGGAAGAACGCAGAAACTCAGTTAATGTTGAACAAAACAGTCCATAAGTGCTTGTTCATGCTAGGTTCACACTACTCACAAGGATTCTACCTCCACCATTCCGTGGCCTTGCAGCCTCTTCCTGCACGATGGGTGAGATACAACACAAATATGTCGTCTCACTATTTACTGTGGACAAAGACATGGAGATGAGGGAACTCGGGGTAATAAACCCATGTTATGACTTTTTGAACAGCGGCAAAAGTACAGAAGAGGAAGTGCTGGAGGTCTTAAATGCATCACCGTAGATAAATACCCAGTGCCTGTTGAAGGATATCACAGGTCATTGTGGGAAGTTGCGAAGAAATTGTTGGGGCCCTCACTGAGATATTTGTATCAGTCCTCAGGGTGCTGAGGAAGGGTCACTGAACCCGAAACATTACCTCCTATTTCTCTGCACAGAAGCTGCCAGACCAGCTGAACATTCCCATAAAATGTTTGTTTTTTCTGTCTGATTTAGTGGGCGGCACGGTGGCACAGTGGTTAGCACTGCTGCCTCACAGCGCCGGAGATCTGGGTTCAATTCCCGCCTCCGGCGACTGACTGTGTGGAGTTTGCACGTTCTCCCGTGTCTGCGTGGGTTTCCTCCGGGTGCTCCGGTTTCCTCCCACACTCCAAAGATGTGCAGGTGAGGTGAATTGGCCATGCTAAATTGCCTGTAGTGTTAGGTAAGGGGTAGATGTGGATGTAGGGGTATGGGTGGGTTACGCTTCGGCGGGGCGGTGTGGACTTGTTGGGCCGAAGGGCCTGTTTCCACACTGTAAGTAATCTAATCTAAATTTTTTTCAGTTTTTTTCTTTTATCCGGAGAAAACGCTGGAGGACTGGAACACGGGGCTTCGGTTGTCTGCGTGAGATAGCTAAGGATGCTCTACTTTCCAACCACAGTCAAAAGATGTGCAGGTCAGGTGAATTGGACATGCTAAATGCCAATCGTGTCTGGTGCATTAGTCAGGAATAAATATAGAGTCGGAGAATGGGCCTTGGAAGGTTGCTCTTAGTGGCAGTGCGGACCTGTTTGGACAAAGGGCCAGTTTTCATATCGTATGGAATTTAATCCAATATGGTGACAATTATTTTAAAAGGCTGCAACGAAAAGCCAGGGAACTACAAAACGGCGAGTCTGATGTCAGGGCGTGGTTAAGTGTTTGGAGTAGACACTGAGAGACAGGATTTACATGCATTCAGAAAGTCAAGAACTGGTTTTGGATAGTTAGCACGACTTTGCGTATGGCAAAACATGTCTCAGAAACGTGTTTGCAAGTTTTCAAGAGGTGACCAAGGAGACAGATGACGATAAAGCGGCATATGTTATCTACATGGACCTTAGTGCGGCCCCGCACTTTTCTGCATCATACGCTTATTTATAAGGTGAGATCACAGGGGATCAGGGAGACCTAGCCAATTATATATAAAATTGTCTTGACATTATGAGACTGAGGATGCTTGGAGAGTTTTGTTGTTCTGACTGCTGACTTGTGACGAGCAATGCACCACAAGGACCAATCTGCTATTGTTCGTTATTTTTATAAATATTACGGATGAGAATACAGGAATCATGGTTAGTACATTTGTAGACAAAACCAAAATTGGTGGTATAGAGGATGGTGGGAGTGTCGTTTAATAGGACAATCAGATCTTGATCAACTGGACCAGTGGGGCAAGGAATGTCAGATGGATCTTTATACAGATAAATGAATGGTGTTGCATTTTGTTGCACAAACGAGGACAGGATTTAATTGATAATGATAGGGCCGTAGAGTGTGCTGTCGAACAGAGACCAAGGGGTGCAGGTACATAGTTCTGTAAAAGTGGAGTCATGTGTTGACAGGACATTGAAGAAGGCATTACGAACGCTTACCTTTATCGCTGAGAGCATTGGGTAAAGGAATTGGGGCATTCTATTGTGGGTGTGCAAGAGAATGGTAAGAACACTATGGGAGGGTTGAGTATAATCTTTCTCGCCTTGCTACAGGAATGATGTTGTGAACTGGAAAGGGGACTAAAATGCTTAAAATGATGTGACGGACTCTGGAGGTTTTGAGATGTAAGAATGGGCTGGGGGTTTGTTCCCTTTGCTTAGGAGGGTGAGGGGTGACCTTAAATAGGGTTATAAAATCATGAGGGGCATAGATAGTATGAATAGCTAAGAACTTTTCTCCAAGGTAGGAGTATCTAAAACCGGAGAAGGTATGTTTTAGGTGAATGGGAAGAGGTTTAAAAGAGAACTAAGGGGCAGCTGTTTCTCACAGATGGTGGTGTCAGAAGAAGTGGTAGTCGCGAATACAATTACAATATTTAACAGACAGTTGTATGGAGACATGAATAGGAAAGGTTTGGAGCTGTATGCGCCAAATGCAGAAAAAAGGAACTAGTTCAGTTTAATAAACCTGGTGAGCGCAGACGAGTTGGGCCAATGGGTCTGTTTAAGTATTGCATGACTCGATGTGTCCATGACTCTATAACTCCTCTTGCGTCTGTAATTTTTCATTGCCCTCAATTTATTTCCAAGTCAAAAATCATGGATAAATATTGTCAATGATTAAACTCTCAGAACTTTATTGAATAGAGTATTGCAAACATTGATATAGTGCCGTAGTCCACATCAGGACAGAAGCAGAATTGCATTCAACGACAAATTTTAACTTTATTTCCGGGATAATCCCTCAGTCAACCATTACCATCAAGCCCACCTATGGTTCCGTGATGAGTATTACAGAGAATCCTGTCAGACATTATTTATAATTACTTTTAAAACGATAGGTGGATTCCGGATAGTCAGCATGCCTTTGTGAGGGGCAGGTCATGCCTCACAAACATTATTAAATTATTTGACGATGTGGCAAGACACATGGATGACGGTGGTGCAATGATATGATGACCATGGATTTTAGCAAAGGGTTTGATAAGCTTCCACTGGTCGGCTCATTCAGAAGAAAGGAAGCATGGTATGGAAATACACGTTGTTTGGATACAGAATTAGTGGCCATAGAAGACAAAGGGAGTCGTAGATGCAAAGTATTCAGCCTGGAGCTCGGTGATCAGCGGTGGTCCGAAGGGTCGGTTTTGGGACATCTGCTCGTTTTGAGTTTTATAACTGACTTGGATGAGTCGAAGGATGCGCAGTAAGTTTGCCGATGACACAAACGTTTGTCGAGTTGTGGATAGTGTGAAGGCCTGTGGTATGTTGCAACAGGACATTGTCAGGATGCAGGACTGGGCTGAAAAGTGGCAATTGGAGATCAAAACGAAAAGTTTGAAGCGATTGATTTTGGATGGTCAAATTTGAATTCAGAATACGGAATTAAAGGTAGGATTGTTGGCAGTGTGGAGAGATATAAAGTTCTTGCAGTCAATCACCGCAAATCGCATGAAGTTGCCACTCAAGTTGATAAGATTATTTAAAAATCTGGATTAGTGGCGCTCGAAGAGCACAGCAGTTCAGGCAGCATTCTAAGAGCAGTAAAATCGACGCTTCTGGCAAAAGTCCTCCATCAGGAATACAAGCAGAGAGCCTGGTGAGTGGAGAGATAAGTGAGAGGAGTGTGGGGGAGGGGATAAAGGTGATAGGTCGGAGGATGAGTGTGGAGTGGGTAGGTGGAAAAGAAGATAGGCAGGTAGGACAAGTCATGGGGACAGTGCTGAGCTGGGAGTTTGGAACTGGAGTGAAGTGGGGAAAGGGAAAATGAGGAACCTGTTGAAGTCCACATTGATGCACTGGTGTTGAAGTGTTCCGAGGCGGAAGATGAGGCGTTCTTCCTCCAGGCATCTGGTAATGAGGGAGCAGCCATGAAGGAGGGCCAGGGCTTCCATGTCCTCAGCAGAGTGGGAGGGGGAGTTGAAATGTTGGGCCACAGGGTGGTGTGATTGATTGGTGCGGGTGTCCCCGAGATGTTCCCTAAAGCACTCTGCTAGGAGCCGTCCAGTCTCCCCAATGTAGAGGAGACCGCATCGGGAGTAAGGGATACAATAAATGATATTGGTGAATGTGCAGGTAAAAACGTGATGACGTGGAAGGCTCCTTTAGGGTCTTGGATGGAGGTGAGGGACGAGGTGTGGGCGCAGGTTTTGCGATTCCTGCGGTGGCAGGACAAGGTGCCAGGATGGGATGGAAGGGTGAGTTGTCGGGGAGCCTGGACCTGACCAGATAATCACGGAGGGAAAAGTCTTGGCGGAAGGTTTAAAGGGGTGAGGAGGGAAACTGCCATCCAGTATTCCCAATTCCTCAGCCTCCACCGTATCTACTCCTAGGTGGACCAGTTCCACCACAGAACACAGTAGATGGCCTCCTTCTTTGGAGACCGCAATTTCCCTTCCCACGTGGTTAAGGATGCCCTCCAAAGCATCACGTCCACATCCCTCACCTCCGCACTCAGACCCCACCACTACAATCACAACAGGGACAGAATGCCTCTGGTGCTCACCTTCCACCCGACCAACCTTCGTATAAACCAAATCATCCGCCGACATTTCCGCCACCTCCAAACAAACCGCACCACCAGGGGATATTTCGCTCCCCACCCCTTTCCGCCTTCCGCAAAATGATGGTGTCACTGCCAATCATATTGAGATTATCCCGCTCCCACATCCAACAGCTGCAGCACATCACCTGCACAACCACCTCTACTTCGTTAATTATGTTATTAATTGTTTTCTTACACTTCCTGGTCACACTCTGTTTCAAATTTTCATGGAATAGATAAATAGAAAAAAGACACAAAATTGTAATTTTTAACCCAATCTCACGATCGAACAAAAATAGAAAACCACTACCCTTCCAACCCACCACTCTCTTAATTGTTAGAGGAGGAGGGTGGGTGGGAGAAAGTGCATGTGTCGTGTGTTGGCTTCAGGTTCTGCCAAAATATCGCAGTTCATTTCCCTTCTCAACTGCTCCTGTTCCCGGCTCTCACCACTACCGCTGCTACTGCAAAATGAAGCAATGTTCCATATACTGAACACTTGTCTTCGCTGCACTTATAGAGAAAGGCACTGTGGTCGTCTGCATATTTCCCCATGCCAGAGAGACCGTTTCGTCCTGGTTTCGTATTGAATGTATCCATGTGGGCTCCACTGCTCCCCATGTTGGACAGATAGCTCGTCGACTGGTGAGCATTGTGCAGTGTTCCTGAACAGATGGCTGGGTTGCACTGAGCCTGGTCTGCACATTGTTCCATGCTAAGCAGATATCTCATGTGGCCATCCATGTTTCTGAACAGAATCTGTGAACTGGATTGAGTGTCGGATATAACCCGCCTGCTATCCTATATCACTCCTCCACCTCGGCCCATTCTGCTTTCAAGCCCCATTATTCTGCAACATGTTGTCCATTAAGTAATTATCCAATTAAATCGTGAATTTCGGTCCCACTCGTTATGGACCAAATAAAGTCCTTCAAACTACATGGAGATGGTAGACTTGATCTGCACGCTTTCTTACTTACAAGGTTGATGTGACGTGCTGAGTTTCAGACGCAACTCGATTAGTCAAAATATTCGACATTAAGCCAACCAAAATTTATTAAAACACTCGAAAAAATAGAGCAAAATTAAGAGGAACATTGAATAACTGTTGTGGTTCTGTTTGCCGAGCTGGGAATTTGTCTTGCAAACGTTTCGTCCCCTGTCTAGGTGACATCCTCAGTGCTTGGGAGGCTCCTGTGAAGCGCTTCTGTGCTGTTTCCTCCGGCATTTATAGTGACAGAAGCACAGAAGCGCTTCACAGGAGGCTCTCCCAAGTCCTGAGGATGTCACCTAGACAGGGGACGAAACGTTTGCAAGACAAATTCCCAGCTCGGCGAACACAACCACAACAACGAGCACCCGAGCTTCAAATCTTCTCCCAAGCCACTATAAATGCTGGAGGAAACAGCACAGAAGCGCTTCACACGAGGCTCCCAAGCACTGAGGATGTCACCTGGACAGGGGACGAAGCGTTTGCAAGACAAATTCCCAGCTCGGCGAACAGAACCACAACAATGAACACCCGAGCTACAAATCTTCTCCCAAACTTTGAACATTGAATAACTTAATTCTATTGGAAAACTTAAAAGAAAACTATGTTATTGAACTACTAAACAGTAAATGAGGGGAATAAAGACAGGCTTAGAACAGCAGACTGAAATGTTCTAAGAATGGATCAGAGTCTGAGAACGTTGACTGGAATGTTCGAATAATGGACCAGAATCTGAGAACATTCGACTTGAATAATCCAACAATGGACTGGAGTTTATCCTTGGTTCTTTCCTGTTATTCTCCGGGCTCGACATGGTTAGAGTTGCAGACAGAAGCTGTACTGATGATTGTTCACGCCCGTTAGTATCCCATCGTCACTATTGTTGGTGTTCCTGGTGAGCCTCTCTCTGCCAGTTCGATAAACGACGCTGAATATTATTGCTCTTTACATATGTATATTTAGCAAATACATAAACTGTTATCTTCAGTTTTACTCACAAACTCCACCTCATTTCCATGAATTTCAGAATCCTCGCTAACTCATTTCAGAAGGCACAACACTGGTCCGCCTTTCAGTCTCCCTTTTCCCTGGTGTTTTAAGACCCGTATACTACCTACACCTAACTCTATAATATCCATAGTCTCCAATTCCGCCTCAGTGCTGTTGTTGCATGAGCCATCATCGACTCTTTTGTTAACCTCAGACATGACAGTTCCAGTTATCGTCTGACTACATTTCCATTTACTTATGATTTGACCAAAAACTTGCTCTTACCTCTTCACTTATTTCACAATAGGGACTCCATTTCAGATTTATAACGTCACTGAAAGGATAATGCAGAGGCACAAGTTATGACTCTGAAGGCATTGTTTCAAATCCTACCACAGCCTCTGACATAACTAAAATTTAAATGAGAAAAATTGGAACAAAACCTCATTTTAATATTGGGAACTAGAAAGTATCGGGATTCATTTTATGATTTCACTGATAACCTTCGGTAAAGAAACTAAATATTATTGGCCAGTCTGGACTAATTGTGAAGACAGATCCACAACAATCTGGCTGGCTCAATATTGTCTTAACAAATGGCCTCACAATCAAGGCCAGTTAGTGATGGACAAGAAATGCTGTCCTTGCCAGTGATGCTGACATACCGTGGCAAAAAAAAAATTACTAAAAGTGAAATAAGCCAAGGAACTGTGGATGCAGGGGATCTGAAATGAAATTCTTCAGCGTTTGGAAATGTTGGAGAATGTCATCAGATATGGGAACCTCGGTCGGGAGAAAAACATAAAGTGTCGAGGTCACTGGACTCGACATCGGAAATAAACAAAACTGGGAAATATTCCGATTTATATGAGCGATGGCTGGATGACTGATGGAAAGGTTGGGGTTAAATGGAAGGAGATATGTTCAGCGAGTGAGAGAGAGAAATATACATACATAGGGAGAGAGAGGAGAGAAAGAAAATACAGGCATTGCTGATGGTGAACTGGAATGAAAATGAAATAGGAGCTTATTTCAACATTTTTCTTTTCCCCATATTCCTGAATATCAAGTCAACTTATGTATGTCACTGTTTGAAGTGAGTTACATTAGCTCTCCCACTCTTTTCTGTATGTGGTAACGTGATAGTCAACTCCATTGGCAAGATTGGTGCTGCTGTCATAGTTGCTGAGATGCAGAGGACGATAATTTTACATTGTCAACTGTCTCTTTGTTGGAAGGAACTTACTGCGCGATCATGCAGTGACTTCAAGGCATTTTTCAGCCAGGAAGGAAAACATTATCAACACTGAATGGATGCAGCATGGATTTGGGAATTTCACTCGCTCCTTTCATTGGAAAATACACGGAGTTTCGATGGACGCTTTTTCTCGAGTTTGTGTTGTCAACTGCTGCATTCATTCAGGGAGAAACGACAGTCTGTTGACTACACTCTGGACCCTGCACCTACAGTGTATTTGGGTCCATGACAAACAAATACAGCTGAGACTGCATGTAAGGGAAGCCCTGTCCCAGGGAGGAGCAGGGCACTGTACTTCACGCACCGACACCTCCACTTCCCGAGTTTTCCACGAATATTGTTATAAGCTGAAACAATTCCAAGAGTAAAATGTGAATCCAGCTTCTTTCGAAAAAGTGGTGGTCAGTGTGCTGTGTCCCATCCTTCAGAATAATGTAGTCTCACACGTTGGGCATGACTGTGCCGAGACTCGTCACGAAGTGAAATACATTGAATTTGACGTTTCCAGGCAGGAGTTTCCAAAGTGCAGCCTTTGAATATTTTCACGAATTGACAGACGCCACCTGCCCACTGAGAGGAATACATTGTTTCTATCTCCCACAACGAAGGTGCAGCAAGGAAATTCCCGAAATACCAGGGAATAGAAGGACTGGTGAAGATGAGGAACTGCAGGAAGATAGAATTAACGAAGAGTATGTCTTTATAATCGAATTGACTTGAAGTTTGGCGAGTTGATACATGTGATGAGCTACATCCAAGAGTACTGAGGAGGTGGCAATAGAACTAGTGAAAGAATGACTCATTATTCATTAAAGCTATTTAGATTCTGGAAAGGATCCTGCAGATTGGAAAGCAACTATTGTGACACTAAATATCTAAAACAGGGCAAAGTAGGAAAACAGAAAACAAAATAGCTTGGTGTCAGCTGTGTGAAAAAAAGGAACATTTGATTAGGAATATGACAGCTTGACATTTGGAGAATAATAATATGATTTGGGAGAGATGGCCTAGATTCAGGAAAGGGAAATCATACTTTATATACCTTCTAGAGTTTGTGGAGAGTGTCCATTGTGACATCAATAATTGAGAACCACTGGGATTGGAGTCTTCGAATTTTCAGAGGATATTTGAGATAGTTGATAACAGGTTATTGGAGAATGTTAGCGTTCATGGGTAGGTAGGATTAGAATATATACTGAATGCATGAAAACTTGAATCATGGAATGAATGCGAAGAGTCGTATTTTTCTCTGCACTGAAGGCTTGTGTGTCATGAGAGGAATCAGTGCTCGGGTAATAGCTGCTCAGAAGATATAAAAAGTGATATGAATAACAAATATAGTAATTCTCATTTATGTTAATTAAATGGTGAAATGTTGGGGAGTACTGTTGTTGAAAAGGACTGGGTGCCCTTGATTATAAGTTACTAACAGAATTCATGTGTGGCAGTAAGTAATTATTACTGTAAATGATACGTGTTCCTTCATGCAAAATGATTAAAATACCAGTTTCAATGGTCGCGTTTTGTTGAAACAGTGTTTGGGATATTGTGCACAGATGGAGCCTGCTTTAGAAATAATGACCTTCATGTGACCGAGACAGTTCAAGGAGTTTCATCAGACTAAGCCCGGGCGTGATGTCACCATGAGGAGAAAGTGTTTAATCTTCAGCACTGTCAGAAATAAGAAGTTGAAACTTGATGGTTATGGACTACACTCATTATATCTCAAGCAGCGATTGATAAGGTGAGAAATTGCATACTTTCCGTAAGATGCTCGATTCCCGATAGGTTACATGTCTGTGCAGTGACCTCATGTGGATTGACACAGAGATACAAGGTCTGAGTTAACTCGGAGCACTTTACTGAACAGTTAGACTGTGTGACGCTGCACTCAACATTATATTGTTCATAATCCTGTCAGCAGCGACTACACCTGCATTCTGAAACAGTTAGCCACTCCACACAAGCTTCTGACCTCCAGAGAGAACATGAGTCTGCTCTCTCAGAGGTGAAGATGTCTTTGACAATGGCGAAAACAATGGCTTTATTCCCAACGCCAGAAAACCATGATAAAATAACATGTATGCATTTTGAGTAATGAAGCCACAAGGAACAACATGGAGAAGTCCATCTGTGCAGTACTTGCTCCATTTGTTTGTGACATTAAAACATCTATGACACTTTCCTGTTCATGTGTTCGTCAGAACCTGAATGACCTTTATAAATGATTCCAAGTTTGAAATTCACTCTTTCTGATCTCGCTTGCGTGTTTTGTGGGGCTGAGCACACACCTTGCCTTCATGTGTAATCGGCAGGAGGAGCTAATTGTGCTGTCCCGATTCTTGTCCAATAATTTTGATGGACTGAATGGCTTCCTCACATTCTTGAGAAGCCAGATTGAGGTACTGAATGAAAGTGACCGGATACGTTATTAGGTTAACTGAGAAATCACCAAGACATAGATTGTGTTCGTCGGAAATGTGCAGTATCTGACATCGCTGTTACATGAATGTTACCGACACTTTAACATAATAGTTTGAATGATGTCCAGGTCTTTATGCACATTGATACAGAATGTTCAGGAGCTGAAAGGGTCAAATTGTTCTCAACATTGCGTGATCTTTAGTGATTTGAATCTATGTAGACTCAATAGGATGAATGTCCTGCTTCCACTCTGCAGTCATTCCCCACTGACAAATTGGGAATGCGAGTTTGACGAAGCTACTCTGAGGATCCTGCAGGGATGATAAATGCCCACCGATGATAATCAACTGATATTGTGCCCTGAATGACTCCAAACAGTGGAAAGGCCATAAGCGATTCTCATAAAGTGAGATTTTGCTCAGGCTCCATGATGTCATTCTCAGTTAAATAAAGACTTGATGTTAGGGCCAGTTGCCCTCACATAAGTCCTCTTTTGACCTCTTTTAAACGGGTGATTGGCAGTAAGGCGGAAAGACTTATGTTACAGAATGATACAGATGGAATGGTCAAATGGGCAGATCAATGGCAGGTGTGAAGCAAAACATTATAAGTATGTGATGATGCACTTTGGAGGAAGAACTAAACTCAATCAATAACAGCACACTAGTTAGCTCAGAGACTGTTTTTCGATTAATCCTTGAATGTGACTGGACATGTTAATTGGTTAGTTAAGAGGTCACACGCGACTGGAGGCACAGCCTTTATTCATCGAGACAGAGAGTGTAAGAACTAGAAAGGACTTTGGTTAGGCCAGCTATTCCCTTTACATTTCAAGCATTTGCTTGAGGGAATCATATGCAATATTTCAATGTCTGCTGACAAAATTAAACAATGTCTGATTACGAGTGAGTGAGGAGGACGGAACAAAGTTTCAAGTTGACGGAAACAAGCAGAGTGAATGAGCAAATACGTGGCAGACGGAGACCAATTGAGGTATATGTGACGTTGTGTACTTTGGGCGGGGGAGGATGGCAGCTTAAAAGGTGAAACGGCATTGGTTGTAAATCTTTGGTCAATAAAGGGACGGGTGCTCGTTTCTTTTTGTTTCCTTCTGCGGAGACCTCTGAGAACCATGCAGGGTATTACGTTCTGAAGGCAGAAGTCAATTCTGGGAATGGCACTGGCACGCTAACCCGTGTACATAGACCCACCAAGTAGGTAGCTGTAACATTGAAAACCATCTGGATCTTTTGGTATACCAGTTACTGAAAGTAATATTGCAAGATCAGAAAGCAATTGGAATGATTAATGTTGTGTTGACCTACATTTCAGGGGGATTTGAGAACAGGGATATGGGTGTCTTACTGCAGCTGTACAATGCTCTGTTGACACTTCATCTCGAACATTGTGCAGTACTTGAGCAGTTTAGATCTCCTTATGTAATAAGGGACACACTTGACACTGAGGGAGTGCAGCGAAGCATGACCACACGGATCTCTGGAATAACAGGCTTATTGTGGGAGCAGTATTTGGTTCGAATGGGACTGTATTCCATCGGGTTTAGGAAAATGAGTTAAATATATAAAACACTGACAGTTAGTAGCTGATAGGAAGTAGGGGTGATGATTCCCCTGGCTGGGATGTCTAAAATGGGAGACCACATATTAGTTCAGGGCAGGTCACTGCGCATTGCATTGAGAATGTGTGTCTGCACTCAGAGACTGGGGAAACTGGGGAACTATCTGCAACGTAAGACTGTGGAGGCCAATACACAGAATTTAAATCAGGATTTCGGGACACAAACGTTATACGGAGAAATCAGGGGTATGATATGGAGATGGAGGGTCAGTCATCATTATGTTGGATAGAAAAGTCGATGGAACAAGGGGACTACTACAGTTCGTTTTTTTCATTTTCCCGAGTTGAATCCCACGAAGGGAGTGTATTTTGTGCGAAAAAAGTGCATTCACTTGTGCTGATTGACCTATTCCTTTCCCGATGTTTCTGTGCGAAAGTTCTGTAAATATTGTTAGAAGGATGGCTCTGCAGGGTCGACAGGACTGTATTTGCCATTCCCTTTTCTGATATCGAGGCTGGTGCTTTGTGTTCTGTCCAGTTTATCCTTTGGATCTCGGAGCACTTTAATACAATTGGGTAGCTTGCTTGGCCGTTTCGAAGACTATTGAAGAGTTTATCACAAGTCTGTGTGTCTGGAGTCAGTTTTAGGCCATACCAGTAATACACGGATGACTTGCTTCCTGAAAGTACGTTGGGGAAGAAAGTTGATTTTTACTACAGACATTGGCTTCCGGGTTACTATTACTGATACCAGATTTTAGATTTCAATGTTTTATTAACAGTTGTTGAACTTCCACCGCTGCCAGGCCTTTAGCCTGGTTTGGATTAGTAATCCAATGACATTTGTCAACAGTACCATCCCCACATGGGGACCAAACTGAAACCACACTGAACGGGTTTTTTCTGTGCTTCTTGACAGCTCTGTCAAAATGAACACCCACCAATATGAGTATCGTAATGGGACTGCGGGGGTGATCGTCTCCTCTTAGGGGATTGGACAGGGTTGAGTAATGTTACATATTGCCAGGTAAATGTCAGAGTTGAATATGGAATGAAACAGCTTCCACAGAGAAACGGTTTGCTGTGCAACACAAATCTTTAGTCATGTTGCAAGAATGGTGCCGGGGACCAGAACGTTTGTGGTATCTACTGTGTTCAGCAGGTTTTCATGCCAAGTGCAGCGAATCGAATTGATTGAAGTTTGACATCTGTGATTCTGTGGGCATCATGGAGAGAGTGAGGAGGATTATCGACTAAACAATTCTGGCTGAGGATGGGACAGACACTGCATCCTCGTCCTTTACACCGATGTGAATGCTGTTTTCTTTTATTTTTGATGGAGATATTTGTGGCCCCATATCCTTCAGTGAATTGTTTCTTTGTCCATCCACACTTGTGACTGGATGTGGCAGGACTGCACAACTTAGATCTGATCTGTTACTGTTGGGATGATTTCCCACTCACTATGAAATGTTATTCCTGTTGTTTGAACTGTAACCAGTGAAGGGTGGTAGCATTAACGATTTGTCATCAGAGTTCTGCACACATGTGTCTGGCATGTTTACACCCACTCATCACGGAACCATACGTGGGCTTGATAGTAATGGTTGACAGAGGGACTATCCCGGAAATAAAGTTAAAGTTTGTCGTTGAATGCAATTCTGCTTCTGTCCTGATGTAGTCGACAGCACTACATCAATATCTGGAATACTCTATTCAATAAAGTTCGGAGAGTTAAATCATTGCCAATATTTATACATGATTTTTGACTTGGAAATAAATTGAGGGCAATGAAAAATTAGACACGCAAGAGGAGTTATAGAGTCATGCACACATAGAATCATGCAATACTTAAACAGACCCTTTGGCCCAATTCGTCTGCACTCACCAGGTTTATTAAATTGAACTAGTTCCTTTTTTTTCTCCATTTGGCACATACAGCTCCAAACCTTTCCTATTCATATCTCCATACAACTGTCTGTTAAATATTTTAATTGTATTCGCGACTACCACTTCTTCTGACACCACCATCTGTGAGAAACAGCTGCCCCTTAGTTCTCTTTTAAACCTCTTCCCATTCACCTAAAACATACCTTCTCCGGTTTTAGATACTCCTACCTTGGAGAAAATTCCTTAGCTATTCATACTATCTATGCTCCTCATGATTTTATAAACCTGTTTAAGGTCACCCCTCACCCTCCTAAGCAAAGGGAACAAACTCCCAGCCCATTCATACATCTCAAAACCTCCAGCGTCCGTCACATCATTTTAAGCGTTTTAGTCCCCATTCCAGTTCAAAACATCATTCCTGTAGCAGGGCGAGAAAGATTATACTCAACCCTCCCAAAGTTTTCTTACCATTCTCTCACACAGCCACAATAGACTGCCCCAATTCCGATACTCAATGCTCTCAGCGATAAAGGTAAGCGTTCGTAATGCCTTCTTCAATTTCCTGTCTACCCGTGACTCCACTTTTACGGAACTATGTACCTGCACCCCTTGGACTCTGTTCGACAACACACTCTACGGCCCTATCATTATCAATTAAATCCTGTCCTCGTTTGTACAACAAAATGCAAAACACCTCGCATTTATCTGAATAAAGATCCATCTGATATTCCTTGCCCCACTGGTCCAGTTGATCAAGATCTCATTGTCCAATTAAACGACACTCCCACCATCCTCTATACCACCAATTTTGGTTTTGTCTACAAATATACGATCCATAATTCCCATATTCTCATCCGTAATATTTATAAAAATAACGAACGATAGCAGATTGGTCCTTTTGGTGCACTGCTCGTCACAGGTCATCAGTCAGAATAACAAACTCTCCACGCATCCTCTGTCTAATACTGTCAAGTCAATTGTATATATAATTTGCTCGGTCTCCCTGATCCCCTGTGATCTCACCTTGTAAACGAGCGTATGATGCAGAAAGGTGCGGGGGCGCACTAAGGTCCATGTAGATAACGTGTGCCGCTTTATCGTCATTTATTTCCTTGGTCACCTCTTGAAAACTTGCAAACACGCTTCTGAGAAATGTTTTGCCATACGCAAAGTCATGCTAACTATCCAAAACCAGACTTTCTGAATGCATGAAAATCCTGTCTCTCAGTGTCTACTCCAAACACTTAACCACACCCTGACATCAGACTCGCCGTTTTGTCGTTCCCTGGCTTTTCGTTGCAGCCTTTTAAAATAATTGTCTCCACATTGGATTAAATTCCATACGATATGAAAACAGGCCCTTTGTCCAAACAGGTCCGCATCGCCACTAAGAGCAACCCTCCTAGGCCGATTCTCCAACTCTATATTTATTCCTGACTAACGCACCAAACACTATTGGCAATTTAGCATGTCAAATTCACCTGACCTGCACATCTTTGGATTGTGGTAGGAAAGTCGAGCATTCGTAGTTTTCTCACGCAGACACGGGGAGAATATGTAAATTCCACACTGATAGTCGCCCGAGGCAGGTATTCAACCCTTGTCCAGAATACCGTGAGGCAGCAGAGCTTCCAACCGAAGCGCCGTGTTCTAGTCCTCCAGCATTTTCTCCGGATGAAAGAAAAAAACTGAAAAGATGGTAGGTGATAAATCAGAAAGAAAAAGCAAACATTTTCTGGGAATGTTCAGCTGGTCTGGCAGCATCTTTGCAGAGAAATCGGAGGTAATGTTTTGGGTTCAGTGACCCTTCCTCAGCACCCTGAGGACTGATACAAATATCTCAGTGAGGGCCCCAACAATGTCTTTGCAGCTTCCCACAATGACCGTGATATCCTTCAACAGGCACTGGGTATTTATCTACGGTGATGCATTTTAAGATCTCCGGCACTTCCTCTTCTGTACTTTTGCCGCTGTTCAAAAAGTCATAACATGGGTTTATTTCCCCGAGTTCCCTCATCTCCATGTCTTTGTCCACAGTAAATAGTGAGACGACATATTTGTGTTGTATCTCACCATCGTGCCGGAAGAGGCTGCAAGGCCACGGAATAGTGGAGGTCAAATCCTTGTGAGTAGTGTGAACCTAGCATGAACAGGCACTTATGGACTGTTTTGTTCAACTTTTAACTGAGTTTCTGCGTTCTTCCACATTTACAGGAAGGAATGCAATGTTTTGTATTTTAACTTTGCTTTCTTTTTTCCGTTTTGCATTGCGATTCCGTTACAGGTGGGGATTACAGTTGTCCATAAATTCACATGTGGCAACTTGTAAACTTATCACTGTGTCAATAAACCTGGTAAACCTCATTCATCTCGTCTGGAACTGCGCACGGAATCCAGTTTTATTTTTAGGGGCCCTATTATCTCCCTTTTTTGTTTCTTTTTTATCATTAATGTACAGGCAGGATCTCTGTCCATTGCCATAACCTTATCAGAAAAAGCTGCCTGAGATCTCCTTTTTGTCCTTGTGATGTCGCTGCTAAGTGTTCTCTTACAACACGGACGCTCAAGGGATTCCCTTGATCCCGATTATTGCGCCTGAACTATACCTCCTTCTTTTTTCATTGATTTTAACATTTAAACAATTTTTAAAATGCCTCATCCCAATGGGCAATAAAGCTGCTCTCTTATTAATGATAAACGACTGGTTGTGATTTCTATCTGAGGGTTAACATGTCCCAGGTGCGTGGTGATGGTGGGAATTTCGGAACTTCATGGTGATATCAGCCAGTGTGGCAAGTGACCCACACTGTTGATGCCACTCTCTATCGCAAAAACAGCCGTCCAGCCAGCAAAGCTGCAGGAGTTCAGTTCGCACAGCTGGTTTGACTGCGACTGTGAGGTATAGAGCGGTGAGGTAATCCTCTGTTCAATATCGCTGCCAGTTATCTCATTGTCTGACAGAACACCACTCCATATCTAAGATGATTCGTTCGGTGTCCCATTGTCAAAATCGTGGACATTCCCTCTCTCCTGTCCCCATCATACCTTCAACTATTTTTTCCGACACTGTCGCGACTGTAGTGGCACAGGAAAGCAGCTTCAATAAAATACGAAAGGGAAATAAATTTTGGTCCATACATTAGAAAACAATCCCGCTGAATTAATTGATGAAACATACCTGAACAAACCTTTTTGATAGTCAAGATTATGACTACCAAAAATTCAGATTAATGTCCAAGTAAAATCGTTGGATATGTAAACATTTGGCAGAATTTTTTCGGGTGGAGACTGAGTAAGAGAATATGCGTGAGAGTGTAAGAGAGACAGTGCGAGAAAGAAATGGCATGTCAATTGCTGAACTCAGTTCAAAGTCATTTTAACTATGATGAAATACATTGAGCAAAGATCACTGCTGACTGAATTTTCTTTGAAAGTTTTCGACACTTTGAAGCATTTTCAGACATGACTTTACGAAAGTGGTTAGTACATGTCGCACGTCAGAAAGTTCCTGCTTCTAATCGCAGAAATAGCTCCTTATAATCCTAAATAATCATCTGATGTTTGCGCAGTCCTTGTGTCTCAGATGAAAATTTCGTTCTCGTGATTCAAGATTGGTCAGTGTTTGTGCTCGAGAGTAATAAAACATAGTGTCATGCCAAATTGCTTATTGCCAGTGAATTGATAAAGTTCTGTAATCAACTTTTACGCTGCAGTTGGATTAGAAAAGTACTGTTATCTATGTTGGGTGACACAAGTATCGGGAGAGAAGAGTAAATTTTCCAGTGAGGGGTTTTACATTCAAACCGACATTGAATGATTACTGTTAGTGCAAGGATATGATGACTCAGTGGTAAACACTGCTGCCTCACATGTCAGGGACTCAGTATCGATTTCACCATCGCGCGACTGTCCGTGTGGAGTTTACACATTTTCCAGTGTCTGTCCGTGTTTCTTTCAGGTGCACCGGTTTCCTCCCACAATCCAAATATATACAGGTGAGGTGCTATAGTCAGGGGTAAATGTCAGGGAATGGGTCTAATAGGGTTATCCTTCAGACGGTTGGTGTGTATGTCTTTGGGAATAAAAGGCCTGCTTCTACACTGTAGGAGTTCTACGGTTTTATGAAGGACATAGGGAACGAAAGTTTGGTCAATAGCTGATTCAAGGCAATATGTCTGAGAAGAGTTCCCATCGCTCGTACTTTGGAGATCGGCTCGCTGCCAGTTCATCAAAATGTCACTTTCCAATTGGAAGTAATTACTTGTTGTATCTACAGACCAAACTTCTGTGATTCATGCACAAGCACACCCAGGTGCCTTTGCATAGCAGCATGCTGAAACTTCTTGCCATTCAAGTAACAATTCTTTTTACCATTATTCCTTCACATTACTTTCCATTTATTCACATTGTATTCCATCTGTCAGACCTTTGCCCACTCCATTAAAGTATATATATATTCCTTTGCAAAGTTTCACAGTCGTCTGCACACTTTGCTTTGCCACTCATCTTCGTATCATCTGCCAATTTTGACATACTACACGTGATTCCCAATTCCAAATCTTTGAGATAAATTTTGAATAATTGTGGTCCCCACACTGATCCCTGAGGCACAGCACTCGTTGCTAATTGCCAAAGCGAATCGCACTTTTTACCCCAACATTTCGCTTCCTGTTCATCAACGAATCCTCTATTTATGCTCCTACTTCATCCGTAACACTATGCATCTTCATCATTTGCAGAAGCCTCTTGTGCTTCACCATGTTGAAGGCAATTCAGAAATCTAGATACACCGTATTAGTTGGGTCCCCTTTGTCCACCTTGCATGTAACGTCTTCATAGTATTCAAAAGATTTATTAATATCCTTCATAAACCCATATTGCGTCTACCAAATGTGACCACTTCTATAGAGATGCCCTGCTATATCTTCCTTGAGAATAGAATCAGGCATTCTGCCCATTACAGAGTTCAAGCTAATAATTCACCAACTTCTATCCAAATGCCTTTTTAAATAGTGGCGTCACGTTAATTGTTCTCTAATTTGCTGGGACTTCCCCAGAGTCCAGTGACTTTTGGAAATTTACCACCAGTGCACTTTTTATTTCTCACGCCGTCATTTTAGTATCCATGGGTGCCTTCCATCAGTGCCAGTACATTTGTCTATCCTGAAAACCATCAGTTTTATGGAATACAGCATCTTCCGTAATAATGATGGTACCCGTGACTTCGCCGACTTTTATCTCTTTCTCAATTTCTGGTATCATATTAGTGTCCATCACTGTGAAGACCGATTCAAAATACCTGATCAAAGCCTCGATCATCCCACAAATAAATTTCCGTTCTCATTCTCTAAAAGACCAACTTTGAGCCACGTTTTGTCCTTTTATGTATTTATAGAAACTTTGGGAGCTTTCTTGATGTGCTATGCTATTCCTTTTCTCACGTTCCTTATAGTTCTTCTTCTGGCTTTCTGTTGACGATTAAAATTTTCCCGATAATCTGTTTTCAAATTGTTCTTGGTCACTTTTTATGCCATCAGTTTTAATTTGATCTCTGTCTTATTTCCTCAGGAACGCATGGCTTTTTCTGCTTTTCTGACAGTCCTTCCTTTCCCTCCAATATAATTTTGCTGAGCACTTCGGAAAATTTATTTCAAAATCTATCACTGCTCGTCAACAGTCCCACCATTAAATCTTTGCATTCAGTCGACTTCAGTCAAGTCCTCACTCATCGCATTGCTATCTGCCTTGTTTAAGCACAGGACCCTGGTACTGGATTTTATCTTCACACCCGACATCTGTATTCTAACTTCAACCATACTGTCATCGCTGCTTCCTAGAGCATCCATATGCATGACGTCATTAATATATGACCAGATCTACGAACGTTTGCTCTCTCGTCAGTTCAATTACATAGTATTTAAGAAAACTACCATGGATACACTCAAAACGATTCTCCTCAAGGCTACTCTGACTGACCTGGTTCGATCAAACGACATGTAGTTTTAAATACTCCATGATAACAGTCTTGACATTTTTCCAGGCACTAGTACTTTTCTTTGTTATTGCCCGCCCTAATGAGATGCTCTTATTTGGCAGCCTATAGACTACATCTATCAGTGACTTTTTCTTCCAAGAATTTCTAAATTCCACCCAAATGTATTAAACCATGTTGTCCATAGAAACTTGGTCATCTCTCAGAGCCGCCCCGACATCGTCCTTGTATATTAGAGCTACACCACCCCCCTTACATTTCTGTCTGTCCTTCTAATCAGTGTGATCCCCCTGGATATTTAAAAAAAAAACATTCGTGACCATCCTGTAACCATGTCTCTGAAGTGAGTACTAAATCATATTCAACCATGATCATTTGCGCCGTTGACTCATCGACCGTGTAATGAATGCTAGGAACATTCAGCTAAAGTGGCCTTCCGCTATCTTTCTTACCCTCATGAGTTCCAACGTCACTAAGAATATCTCCTGAGTTGTCCTTCCTTTTTAATTCTTTCATCGTCAGCCTTGAACGTTAACGCTCCTACACACATGCTAACATGATGCTTACCTTCGTATTTATAAGTATAATATCTGCCGTTTTCCCTTTCCCTTCCGCACGACTTACTGGAGTATAGTTTAGTGACCACCATATTTATCATTTTCGCGAGAACACTGGTTCCATATCGTATCATACAGTGACCTTCCCATCCACATCGGTCTCCTTGGTTTCAATACTGATGCCAATGCCCCATGAAAAGTAACCCGTCTTTGAGCCATGTGTTTACTTCACTAATTGTTTTATCCCTAAAACAATTTGCGTGTCTCAGGCATTAATCTGAAGATTATAACCGCCGAGGATCTGTTCCGTAATTTCGTTCCAACTGCTTGATAATCCCCAAACAGATCCTCCATTTTAGCCTAATCTCTCTCATTACTCCAACATGGAACACAACAACTAGATTCCCCCCCCCCCCTTCCGCTGCAATATTCTTTCAAGCAAGTCAAATATGTCTTGCACCAAGGCACTGGGCAGTCAACATATCATGCATAACTCTCGATCCAGCTTGTAAAGGATACTATCTATCCCCTAATTAGGGAAACCCCATAACTACTACTTGTCTTTATTCTCCCCGCTCTTCAATGGCCTTCTGCACCATGGTGCGGTGGTCAGCTCGCTCATCCTCCCAACAACCCGTTTCCTCATCCACACAAGGAGCCAGCAATTCACACCTGCTGAATAAGATCAAAACCTGGGGCTCCTCCATTCCTGAACTCACCTGCCTCACTTGCATTCACACCATGTTATCCTGATCACTAACTGAATTTGATTTATTTAATCTCCCATTTGTGACTGTCTTCAGAAGCAAATGATTCAGGTTACTCTCCTCATCCTGAATGTGCTGCCGTGTTCGAAGCTCAGATTTCAGATCATCAAATCTTAGCAGGACTTCATTCAGCAACCAACACTTGCTGCAGATTTGGTCACTGCAGTTCGCAATGAGATCACTAAGCCCCACCCTCATACAACGAGAGCACATCACCTACCAAGCCATCTCGACTGAGTTAAGTACTTACATACAGTTCTGTGTTAGTTGATTGATAAACTTTTCTGATATGCTTTTTCAAATAATCAAGTAATAAATAAATGATAAAAGGAATGAAAGTAATTTATAAGAAATAATGGGATGAAAAAGAAACAGAAAAAAACCTTACCTAATCAGCACACCGAATCGCCACTGTCTTTATTTTAGAGGAGAGGGGTCTCGGGTCCAGGCGCTGCACAAAAATTGTAGTTTATCGATCTTCCCGAAATGCCCTGGTCCTCGCTATTACCAATCCCACTGTTACTGTGGAATTACTGTCCGTTCACTGCACAGCTCCCCTTATTTAACAGGTGCCTTGTCTGCGTTTACAGAGCAAGACACTGGTGTGGTCTGCATATCTCCCCATGCTGGCCCGACCGTTTCGTACGGGTTTATAAATCAATGCACTGGTGTCATCTGTCCTGCTGCACAGGTTGTACAGGTAACTGGTGGACTGTTGAGCCTTGCATAGTGTTCCATCATGGACAAATTGCAGGGTTGTACTGAGGCTGGTCTGCACAGTGCTCCATAATGAGCACATACCTCATGTGAGCTTATATATGCCCGGGCTGAATCTGTGAGGTAGATTAGTATCTGATATAACTCCTAATATAACTATAAAGCCTCTGGCTCGCCCATTCTGCTGTGAAAACCCAGTAATCCTGCAACATGCTGTTCATTATGTACATATCCATTTGAAAGATGGATATCTATCCCCCTTGATATGGATCAGTCAGATCTCCTTAAAATAGATACGAATGTAGCATCGACCAGGGCTATTTAATTAATTAAGTTGTAATTGCTCCAATATGGGAACATTCCATAAACGCACATTTGTCAAAAAGTAAATTAAAAAAATAGATGGTCTCACATGCACTTCTCCAATCCAGGAGGAAATAATATCCAATGTACCATTCTAACATCAATCACCGAGCGAGAGTGCAGCAGCCAGGAGAGATTTACTGCCTTACAAAATTGATGAGACCCCAGAAGAAACTCGCAAAAAGCAAATCTAAGAATCCTGGTTCTGTGAAGCAGATCACCACTCCAAAGGCCCTGAACGGGACCACAATGCCCACAGGGAACGGGCAGTACTCACACTGCTGTAGAGTGGTGCTGGAAAAGCACAAGAATTCAGGCAGCTTCCGAGGAGCACAACCGCTATGCTTTTCCAGCACCACTCTACTCCAGAATTTGGTTTCCAGCATCTGCAATCATTGTTTTTACCTTTACTCACTCTGCCTCCGTCATTGTAGGACTTTCGCAAAAGAGGCCTCTACACACTCAAGCCGTTCAATGATGGTAAAAAAACCGTTAAAGTTAAATATAAAAGAATAAAACAAAAGGATGCAGAAGGCCTCGAGAGTCCAACACTTCCTCCCCTGCCATAACACAGTAGAATCATCTAGGTAGTGAAAAGAAAGCATCATCTTCTAACAATACGCTTGGAGATATTTCATTAGCCCAATAGCCAGCGATATCAAAATCACGTTCAGACCAAGTAATCTTGTTGGTTGTCATGTATTTTGTGAAAAAGGGTTAAGTAGAACTGTTTGTTCAGCGACCGTAATTCATGTCCGTCTCCATGGATACTAACTGTGTCACTGGAGGATTTCCCTCTTCTATAATTAAGAGGCTTCTTTAAACTTGTTATTCCATAATATCAGGGACAGCATCATCCTCAACACGTTTGCGCTCAGCAGCTATAGAGAGAGGGAGAAGAAGGGAATCTTACAACAACAGACTGGAATGTTCCAAAATGGATGAGAATCTGAGAACAAAAGACTGGCCTGTTCCAAGAATGGACAGAGGTTTATCCATGGGTCTTTCTTTGTTTTCTGCGGATTGGCCATGGTTAGAGTTGCGGATAGAGGCCGTACTGATGATTATTCAGGCGGGTTACTACCCCGCCCTCGCAATTGTTGGTTTTCCTGGTAAGCCTATCTGTATTAATTCGATAAACGATGGTGAAGGTTTCGGTAATTTATATTTAAGAGATACGTGATGTATTATCTCCAGTTTCAGTCAAAAACTCCACTTCCTGTCCATGAGTTTCAGACTCTTCACTGATAACATCTAAGAAGGAACAAGACTGTTGAGAAACTCGAGGTGAATTTCGCCCCGAACTGTTTTATGTTTTTGTATTCCCTCTGTCCTCAAACCTGCCTACAACTACCTGCATAACATCCTCACCTTTCAGCTCTGCTTCAGTGATGTTGCTGACTTAACTATCATCTACCCCTTTATTAACTTCAGGTTTTCTGGCTAGAGTTCTCCTCTGACCACCCTTCCAGTTACAAATATTTTGAACACAAACTTGCTCTTGTCTTGACAGTTACTTCGCAATAGGGACTCATATTGAGTAATAATGTAAATGGATGTGTTCTTCAGAGGCACAGGTTGTGACTCTAAAGGCATTGAATCAAAACGACTACAGACAATGGCAGAACATAAATTCGAATGGCAAAAAAGAAGGAATGTGAACTAATTTCACTCTTAGAAATCATAAACCATCAGGACTGATTTTATAATTTTACTGACATCCTTTGGTAAATAAACCTCTTGCCAAGTCTGGACTAAATGTGACTTCAGACCCAGAGCAATGTGTCTGTATTAATGCGATCTTGACAATTGACTTCGCAGTTAAGAGCAATTAGGATGGCCAAGAAATGCTGCCCTTGGCGGGAATGCTGACATCTCGTGAAACAAAAATAGCGAGCGTGATATAAAGGCAGGAACTGTGGATGATGGAGATCTGAAATAAAATTCTACAGCGTCTACATGTGTTGGAGAATGAATTGAAAGGAAACGAGAATGTGAGGATATTCTACCATTTTCACTTTTCTCATGTTCCTGAATATCACATCCGTTTCGGGATGCCTCTGCTTCAAGTGACCCGTGTTCTCTCTGTCTCACTTCTCTGAGTGCGGTGACCAACTCCATGGGCAATGCTGGTGCTGCACTTAAAGTTGCTGAGATACAGAGAAATGTAACGTTAAGTTGTCAACTGCTTATTTAGAGAGAGGAACTGTAACTGTGGGACAGTGTGGAATGGTTTTTTTTCAGTGTGTAAGAAAAACTGAGGAGAGGGAGGCATTATCAACACTGAATGGGTGCATGACATGTGTGAGGATTTGACCTTCTCCTGTCATTAGAAACTCAGTGGAGGTTCTGTTGATGCATTCTCCGGTTTGTATGGTCAGCTGTTGCATTAGCTTAGGGAGACTTTAGGATCTGGCGACCCAACTTTAGAAACTGCATTTATAGAGTACCTGACTCCATATTAAACAAATGGAGCTGATACTACACAGAAGGGAGCCTCTGTAAACAAGGAGGAGCAGGGCCTTGGATTCTCCTCCCTGGGATTTCAAGAAATATATTTTCGAAGCTGGACCCATTCAGGTCTAAATTTTGAAACCGGTTTGGTTCAAATATCGAGTCGTCACTCAGCTGACGGCCCTCTGTCAGTACAACCTATAAAACAAACCAGGGGCAGGACTTTGCTGACACTCACCATGAAGTGAACTGGATTGATTCTGAGTCTTCCCAGGCAGGAGTGGGTGACATGTCCATCATCGCCGACGTTCACTCCTTCGATGTATCACGAGCTGACAGAAGCCATGTGGCCACTGAAACGAATGCATTGTTCTCTCGCACAACCCCTCCTCCCAAGAAAGGCACAGAATCTATATCCAGAAATACTACAGAACAGAGCAACGGGTAAATGAGGAACTGCAGGAAATTAGAATTAATAAGATGTATGTTTTTCAAAGTCTCATTGAATTGACGATTGCTAAGTTGCTGCATCTGATGAGCTGTGTCCCAGAGTATTGTGGAGATGACAGTACAGCCAGTGAAAGAATTACTGATTAGTTTTCAAAGCTGGTAAGATTGCAGAAATGATTTTGTCGAGTA
Source organism: Chiloscyllium punctatum (assembly GCF_047496795.1). Classification (NCBI taxonomy): domain Eukaryota; kingdom Metazoa; phylum Chordata; class Chondrichthyes; order Orectolobiformes; family Hemiscylliidae; genus Chiloscyllium; species Chiloscyllium punctatum. The sequence goes on from NC_092773.1 coordinate 54,907,460, forward strand.
CAAAGCAGCGATTGCGAACAGAAAAATTTTAAGCAGGGCAGAGAGGAAAAACGGAATGCTAAACAGATTAGTGTTAGCTGTGAGAAAAATATTGGAACATTTTACAAGGAATGTGACAACTAGACACTTCTCGAAATAATGACATTTTCGGAAATTTGACGTGGTTGAATGCAGGTCAGTGGAGAATGTTAGAGCCCATGGCTCAGTAGGGGTGTAATGCATGCCGAATTAATTAAAATTTGGATAATGGGCAAAATTAAGAGAGTAGTGTTGTTGTGGTTCTGTTCGCCGAGCTGGGAATTTGTCTTGTAAACGTTTTGTCCCCTGTCGAGGTGACATCGTCAGTCCTTGGGAGCCTCCTGTGAAGGGCTTCTGTGCTGTTTCCTACGGCATTTATAGTGGCCTTGCTCTGCCGCTTCCGGTTGTCAGTTCGAGCTGTCCACTGTGGTGGCCGGTATATTGGGTCCAGGTCGATGTGTTTCTGATAGAGTCTGTGGATGAGTGCCATGCCTCTAGGAATTCCCTGGCTGTTCTCTGTTTGGCTTGCCCTATAATGGTCGTGTTGTCCCAGTCGAATTCATGTTGCTTCTCATCTGTGTGTGGCTACTAAGGATAGCTGGTCTTGTCGTTTCGTGGCTAGTTGGTGTTCGTGTATACGGATCGTTAACTGTCTTCCTGTTTGTCCGATGTAGTGTTTTGTGCAGTCCTTGCATGGGATTTTGTACACTACATTAGTTTTGGTCATGTTGGGTATCGGGTCCTTTGTTCTGGTGAGTTGTTGTCTGAGCGTGGCTGTTGGTTTGTGTGCTGTTATGAGTCCTAGTGGCCGCAGTAGTCTGGCTGTCAGTTCAGAAATGCTCCTGATGTATAGTAGTGTGGCTAGTCCTTTGGGTTGCGGCATGTCCTCGTTCCGTTGTCTCTCCCTTAGGCATCTGTTGATGAAATTGCGAGTGTATCCGTTTTTGGCGAAGACTTTGTATAGGTTTTCCTCTTCCTCTTTTTGTAGTTCTGGTGTGCTGCAGTGTGTTGTGGCCCTTTTGAATAGTGTCCTGATGCAACTTCGTTTGTGTGTGTTGGGGTGGTTGCTTTCATAGTTTAGGACTTGGTCTGTGTGTGTGGTTTTTCTGTAAACCTTTTTGGTGAATTCTCCGTTCGGTGTTCTCTGTACCATCACGTCTACGAATGGGAATTGGTTGGTCGGATTTCTGTGAGTGTGGCGTTGAGGATCTGGTGTGTGTTCTCTATTTCTGCGTTTTTAATTATTACAAAGGTGTCATCGAACGTATCTGACCCAGAGTTTGGAATCAGATTCAAGAGAGAGGAAGAAAAGGACAACCAACTCCCATTCGTAGAGGTGATGGTACAGAGAAAACCGAACGGAGAATTCACCAAAAAGGTTTACAGAAAAGCCACACACAGAGACCAAGTCGTAAACTATGAAAGCAACCACCCCAACACACACAAACGAAGTTGCATCAGGACACTATTCAAAAGGGTCACAACACACTGCAGCACACCAAAACTACAAAAAGAGGAAGAGGAACACCGATGCAAGGTATTCGCCAAAAACGGATACCCTCGCAATTTCATCAACAGATGCCTAAGGGAGAGACAACGGAACGGGGACATGTCGCAACCCAAAGGACTAGCCACACTACCATACATCAGGAGCATTTCTGAACTGACAGCCAGACTACTGTGACCACTCGGACTCATAACAGCACACAAACCAACAGCCGCGCTCAGACAACAACTCACCAGAACAAAGGACCCGATACCCAACATGACCAAAACTAATGTAGTGTACAAAATCCCATGCAAGGACTGCACAAAAAACCACATCGGACAAACAGGAAGACAGTTAACGATCCGTATATACGAACACCAACTAGCCACGAAACGACAAGACCAGCTATCCTTAGTAGCCACACACACAGATGAGAAGCAACATGAATTCGACTGGGACATCACTACCATTATAGGGCAAGCCAAACAGAGACCAGCCAGGGAATTCCGAGAGGCATGGCACTCATCCACAGACTCTATCAACAAACACATCGACCTGGACCCAATATACCGGCCACTACAGTGGACAGCTCGAACTGACAACCGGAAGCGGCAGAGACAGGTCACTATAAATGCCGTAGGAAAAAGCACAGAAGTGCTTCACAAGAGGCTCCCAAGCACTGAGGATGTCACCTAGACAGGGGACGAAACGTTTGCAAGACAAATTCCCAGCTCGGCAAACAGAACCACAACAACGAGCACCCGAGCTACAAATCATCTTCCAAACTTTAAGAGAGTAGTGTATCTTTTTGCTGGACTGAAGGCTCGTGGACTGTCAGAAGAATCAGTGCTTGTGCAACAGCTGTTCACAACTTGTAAAAATATTTCAGATGTGAACCATAGATACAACAATGTTAATCTATATCTATTAAACGGTGAGAATTTGGGAATTGCTGTTGTTCAAAAGGACCTCGATGACTTTGGTCAGAAGTCATGAAGAGAATTCATTCGGGGCACTAAGTAATTATAGCTGTCAATGATAAGTGGTCCTTCATGCAAAATGATTAAAATATCAGAGTTAATACATCTCATTCAGTGGAAATATTTTGTTGAGACGGTATTTCGGGTACTGTGTACAGACTTAGTCTGCTTTATAAATAATAACCTCCATGTCACCGAGACAGTGCAAAGGCATTTCACCAGACTCACCCCTGGCATGATGGTACCATGAGCAGAGAGTGCAGTAACAATGTGTTCTGTCCGGAGTGCAGTGATATAATAAGAAGTTGAAACTTGATGATTATGTACGCACACTCATTATGTCTCAAAAATACTGTGAGGAATTCCATACTTTCTGTCGGATACTGTGTTACCGATAGTTTACGTGCCTGTGCAGAGATGACAGAGAGGAACATGCTATGAATGAACGATGAACACTTTAATGCACGGTTACTGAGTGAACCTGGACTCAGTGCTACGTTGTTCAGAATCCTATAAGCAGCAACAAAAAATTCGTACTGAAACAGTTACCCCTTTCCCATCAACTTGTGACATTCAGAGAAAACATGGGTCTGCACCCTCAGAGGTGGAAGATGTCTTTGGAATTAGTTTTGAAAAAGGCGTCATTCCCAGTGTCAGAACACCATGCGACATTTACACGTATGCACTGTGACTAATGAGGCAAGATGTAAAACATGGAGCAGTGCATCTGTGCAGTTTGTGCGCAATTAATTTGTGATGTTGAGCATCTCTGATGCCTACCTGTTCCTGTGCTGGTGACTTGAGAGGACGAATGACTTCTTTCTGCTCCTTAGTAAATGATCCCAGGTTGAAAATGGTTTCTTTCTGATCCCTTGTAATAGGCACGTGGATTGAGCAGACTCCTTGTCTTCCTGTGTAACCGGCAGGAGGAATTGAATGGGCTGTTCCTCCTCTTGTCCAATAGATTTCTTGAGCTGAACAGATTCCCCATATTCTTGTGAACCCAGTTTGAGGTACTGAAAGAAAACCTCCATTTACTGTGGAAATGTGAAGCCCTATTACATGAATGTTACGGACATATTACCAGCATGGGCTTAAATATTGTCCAGGTCTTGTCGCACATGGGCACAGGCTGCATCAGGAGCTGTAGGGGGTAAACTGTTCTGAATGTTCTGTAATGTTCAGTGAGCATCCAAACTTCTTTTCAGTGTGGACTCAATTCGCTGAATCTCCTGCTTGCACACAGCAGGGATTCATAGTTGACAAGCTGGAGATGCCTGGGCTGAGGAAGCTTTCCTGAGGATCTCCTGCAGAGATGTCTTACTGCTGAGATGATTGATATTCACTGACAATTAAAATCTTCCCTTGGATTATTAATGACTTGTAAGAGTGGAGAATTACAATTAATTCTGATGACATGCAATTTTTCTTAGCATTTTGATGTCATCCTCAGATAAATATCAGGAACAGTCGCTCTTACCTAAGCCCTTATATTCACTTTCTTTGGCCGAGTGGTTTTCTGTGGTGAGGAAGCTCTTATGTAACAGGAAGATGCAGATGGGATGGTCAGATCGCTGATCAATTACAGATGGAATGTAACACTCAAAGGCATGTACTGATGCACTTTGGCAGAAGGAACCAGAATTGCAGCACACGAGGAAGCTCAACGGGTGCTTCTCCACTCACCACTGAATGTAACTCATCACGATAATAGCTTAGTTAAGAAGTCACAGATGACTGCAGGCATTGCCTTTATTCATCGAGACATCGTTTATAAGAGCTATACAGGATTGTATTTTGGACCGATGTATTCCCAATACATGTCAAACCTTTGTTTGCGGGAATCTATTGCAATATTTCCAAACCTGCTGATGGCACTTATCGTTGGTTTGTGAGTGAGTGAGGAGGATGTAAAAACGTTCCAAGATGACTGTGACAAATGGAGTGAATGGGCAAACACATCGCAAATGAAGAACAATTTGGGTAGATGTGAGGTTGTGCACTTTGGTAGGAACAAATGAAGGGGTGTTCACCTTTTTAAAAAGCATTGGTTGTAACATATTTATTTATATAGGGACTGATGATTCTTTTATTTTGTTTTCTTCTGTTGATCTATTTAGGACAGTGTGGTTTGAAGCCAGAATTCAAGACAGGGAATGATATTGACACACTGACCAGTGTACATAGGTCCATTAAGTGAGTCGCTGTTAAGTTGAAAAGGATCTGGATCTCCCTATACATCAGTCACTGAAAGCAATATTACAGGAGCAGAAAACAGCTCGGAAGATAAGTGATGTGTTGACCTGCATTTCAAGGGGATTTTAGCGCAGGAGTAAGGGTATAAGCCTACAGCTGTACAGGCCTTGGTGAGACCCCATCTCGATCACTGTGCGGTATTGTGTGCAGTTTGGGTCTCCTCACCGAATAAAGGAGAAACCTGAAATTGAGGGTAAACAGCAAAGGGTGACCAGATGGATCTCGGGGATAACAGGCTTGTTACGCGAGCAGAGCTTGGGTTGACTGGTTATGTATTCCGTGAGGTTTAGGCAAATGAGTGGAGATATCAGTGAAATGTATCAGAAACCTGACAGAAAGACACATTTGAGAAGCAGGTATGATCGTTTCCCTGGTGGGAATGTCTAAAACAAGGGCCCATATTTTTAGGTAGAGGCAAGTCCCTCTGCATTGACATGACAATAAATGTCTGCTCTCAGAGACCAGTGAACCTGAGAAAATCACTCCCACCTCAGGCAGTGGAAGCCAAGGCACCGAATATGAATAAGGAATTCTAGGCACTAAAAGGATGGGGAGAGAGCAGGAGTATGGTGTGGAGGTAAAGGATCAGGTATTATTTGCAAGGATTCTCCTGTAACACAGCAGATGTGTTCGGGTGCGACATTGTTGTTATAGAAAATCATGCAATATAAATAATGCGGCCTGTGGGGTAATAAAAGGGTTCTGTGAAAAATGCCAAAAATAATGGTAAAAGCGAAACAAATCGCATAGTTAGCCTAACACAAAGGACAGCAAAGTCTAAGTACATCATTACATCACATATTCTCTTGAAAGAGGGCAATAAATGTAACTCTTTCACACTGCAATCAATGACATCATTACTTTTCCTTTCACGAAGTTATTCAGCAGAATGCGCATGAGCCAATTGACGAACTGATACTGACGTGGAATTCCGGTTCTCCCCAAGATACTCCCTCTGGATTGAAATAAAGTTCCTTCTAAGTGTGCACTACAATTCTTCGTTACAGCCTCAGTTTCAAGGCAGAGCGGATTGCATTCCTGTTTTAGCTGAACACACTATTTTTGCATTTTGCAAACAGAGGATCCTGAGTTGGGTTTCGCTGTTCAGCTCCAGCTGGGGATGGAATTGCGTAAGAGTGAACGGCCGTTTGCTTAATAAATATACTGACTACAATTTACTATTCGCGTTGCAGCCACATCGTGTAAAATGAACGCACTTTAAATGACAACTACCTCTGTACTGAATGGGCGAGCAAGATTGATGGATCAAAGGGACTATTATTATTTTTTATTTCTTGATGCAAATGAACATTGAGTGAAAATTCACACTGCAGATTAGAATTGCGAATGGAGACAGTGAATGGGTGACCAATAGACATGAAAAGAGTAGGAAAACACTGCAGGTGTTCCCTGCAGTTATCACCCTCCTAAACAGGTATACCAATTTGAATAATGTTGGGGGAGATGGCTCACCAGGAGATGGCAGCAGTTGTCAAGATCATGGCACCGTGGCGGGCACTGCTGTTCAGAAGGGCAGGAAAAGGGCTCATAGGGCCATATTCATAGGCAATTCTACTGTGAGGGGAGTGGATCGGCGGTTTTGTGGCCGAAAACTGGACTCCCGGATGGTGTGTCTCCTCCCAGGTGCTCAGGTCAGGGATGTTACCGATCAGCTGCAGAGCATTCTAAAAGGGGATGGTGAACAGTCAGTTGTCTTGGTGCATATAGGCACCGCCGATATATGTAGAAAACGGGATGAGGTCCTGAAAGAAGAATTCGGAGAGCTAGGAGAGAAGTTAAAGAGGAGGACCTCAAAGGTAGTGATATCGAATTACCAGCAGTGCCACGTACGAGCCAGCATAGAATTGAAAAAAAAGGCATGATGAACACGTGGCTTGACAGATGGTGTAGGAGGGAGGGTTCACATTTGTTGGATATTGGGACCGTTTCTGGCGAAGGTGGACTATAACAAAATGGACAGTCCATATCTGAACCAGACTGGCACCAGTGTTGTTGGGGTGATTTTGATACTGTTGATGGGGAGGCTTTGAACTAATGTGGCAGCGCACTGGGAACCAAAAGAGAAAACAAATTGGCAGCGAGTTGGAGACTGGAGACTGCAAGAATCATGATGATAGCATGCATAAAAGGAGGAGTAGGCAGAGAGCAGATGAGTGCAAAAGAACTGGTGACCTGAAATGCATCTACATTAATGAAAGAAGTATAGTGTGTAAGGCAGATGAGCATAGGCTTTGTATAGGCCTGAGAGTATGATGTTCTTGCAAGCATAGAGACTTGTTAGAAGGAAAGGCATGAGGATTGGCAACTAAATGTTCCAGGATATAGACGCATCAGAGAGGACAGGGAGGGAAGTAAAAGTGGTGGTGGGGGGGGGGGGGGCGATGACTGGAGTTGCATTGCTGGTCAGGGATGTGTTAAAGGAGGACACTATGGAGGTCTTGAGTAGTGAGGCATTATGGGTGGAGCTGAGAAATAAGAAGGGTGCAGTTACATTTTTGGGGTTATATGTGAGGTAGAAGAAGAACCACGATACCAGATCATGGAAGGATGTAGAGAAATAGGGTAGTAGTGATGGGAGATTTTAATTTTCCCAAAAGTGACTGGGATACACTTAGTATCAGAGGTCTTCATGGGGTAGAAGTTGTACGAAGCGTCCAGGAGAGTTTTCACGAGCAGTATGTAAATATTCCGACGAGGGAAGGGGCTTTTTAGGACATCGTATTGGGGAACGAGCTAGGACAGGTGGTAAAAGTTGCGGTGGAGGATTTCGTTGAGAAGAGAGACCATAATTCTGTAAGTTTTAGAATAATCGGAGATAAAGTAAACAGTGGTCTTATAGAAAGATGACTAAACTGGGCTAAGGCCAGTTGTATTAAAATTAGACAGGAGCTCAGTACCGTGTTTTGGACACTGCTATTTGAATGGAAGTCCACATTCGTGATGTGGGAGGCTTTAAAATATAGTTTCAAGATAGTGCAGGATGGACATGTCATGTTGAATGCAAAGGATAGGACGGGTAAGATTGGTGAACCGTAGATGACTAACCAAGAGGAAAAGGGAAGCATACGTAAGTTTCGGCAGCTAAGAACAACACGGGCCCTGGAGGAAATTCGGAAGAGTAGGACAAGTCTTAAACGTGTAATCAAACATGCAATAAAATGGGTTATGAAATACATTTAGCAATCCGATTTAGGGAGAATCACGAAGCATTTTATTTTTTATATAAGAAGCAAGCGAGTAACTAGAGAAATGATTGGTCCACAAAAGGATAAAGAAGGAAGGCTGTGCGTCGAACCTGAGAAAATGGGTGAGATTCTGAATGATTGCTTTTCATCCGTGTTCACTGAGGAGAGGAACATGATGAATCTGGAGAATAGAGATAGGAGTTTGATTTGTCTGGATCGCGTTGACACAAGTAGGGAAGCTGCGTTGGGTAGGCTAAAGATTATTAAGAAGGACAGATACTCAGGTCTCGATGGGATCTCCCCCAGATTGCTGAGGGAGGCATGAAGGAAATAGTTGGGGCCCTGACAGATATCTTTGAGTCATCCTTAAATGCAGTTGAGGTTCCAGTGGACTAGAAGGTTGTTCATACTGTCTCCCTGTACAACAAGGGTAGTAAGGATATTCCGGGTAACTACAGACCAGTAAGTCTTACATCAGTGCTGGGAAAGTTGCTGGAGAGGTTACAGAGTGATAGGACCTATTGATATTTCGAAACGAATGTGTTTAGCAGTGATAGGCAACATGGTTTTGTGCCGGGGAGATGGTGCGTCACCAATTTAATAGAGTTCTTCGAGGAAGTGAGATCTGGGAGAGCAGGTCAATTGTAACCTGAAGGTTGCTGCACAAGTGGATAGAGTAGTCAGAAAATCATACAGTATGCTTGCCTTCGTTGGACGGGGTATTGAGTAAAAGAGCTGGCAAGTCACGTTAAATCTGTACAAGACATTGGTTCGGCCACATGTGGAATATTGTGCACAGCTCAGATCGTCAAATTACCAAAACGATATGGATGCTTTGGAGAGAGTGCAATGAACTTTTACGAGAATGTTGCTTTGTGTGGAAGCTGTTATCTATGAAGAGAGTTTGAGAAGGTTAGGTTTATTTACATTAGAAAACAGGCGATGGGTGTCCTGATTGAGGTTTACAAAATCATAAAGGGTGCAGATATGGTGAAAAGAGATAAGCTTTTGCCCAGGATGAAGGCCTCAATAACGAGAGGTCACGCTTTCAAGATGAGAGGTGGAAAGTGTAAGGGGATACACGCAGTAAGTACTTCACACAGACGGTAGTGGGCGTTTCGAACGCGTTGCCAGCAGAGGTGGTAGAAACAGGCACGGGTAGATTCATTTAAAATGCGTCTGGACAGATACATAAGTAGGTGGAAAGCAGAGGATACAGATGCTTAGGAATTGACCGGCAGGATTAGACAGTACATTCCGATCGCCTCAGGCTTGGAGGGCTGAAGGGCCTGATCCTGGGCTTTGAATTTTCTTTGTTCTTTCTTCTTACTAATGGATATGTACAATGCATGGGAAAAGTGCATTGAGGAGATCTTCGGAAATGAACCAGAATGGGAGAGACTCAGTGTGCTGAATGGATCCTACTTTGCCATAATTCTGTATGTTCTTTGGTAAATCTGTAAAAGTTGTCACAAGGTTTCAGATGTTAGATAAGGAAGTCTCTGGAGGATCGAAAGGACTGTCTTTCCCATTCTCTTTTCGAATACCAAGCTAGTGCTGGTATTGTGCCTGCATTTATCCTTTAAGAACACGGAGCACTTTGAGAGAATTCAGTGTCTGGATTGGCCGTTTGAGAGACCATTGAAAAATTTATCACATGTCTGTGTGACTGGATTAACTTTTCGGCAAGATCGGCAGACCATAGGAGATTTGCTTCCATGAAAGTACATTGGGGAAGCAAATCGTTGTTAAAATCGACATTCGCTTCAAGGTCACTGTTACTGACACAATATTTTTGATCTCGATATTTTATTAATGGTTTTTAATTTCCACCAGTTGCCAGAGCATTTGCCTGTCTGGATTAGTAATCCAGTGAGATTTCCACAACAGCACTCTGTCTACATGAGGACATTTCGGAAACCGCACTAAGTAGGTTATTTCTGTGCTGCCTGACAGCTCTGTCAAAAAGAACTCCCACCAATTTGACTATCGTGCTGGCGCTGAGTGGGTGTTAATTGGTCAGAATGTAATTATTCTCCTTTTGAACGACTGGACATTTTCGCGTAAATTTCCACTTTGCTGGATAGAAACCAGAGTTGCAGTTGGAATTATGCAGCTTCCCCATATATACGGCTTGTTGTACTGCACAGGGCTTCAGTCCTATTGCAGTGATGGTGTCAGGGGCCATTGGCTATGTCGTATCAATTGTGTTCAGTTGCTTTTTCATATCATGTGCAGTGAATCAAATTGGTTGAAGACTGGAATCTATGTTTCACTGGGCATCATTACGAGGGTGAGGTGGATAATCGACTCAACACTTCTGGCTGAGGATGGTGCAGATACAACATTCTTGTCTTTTACACGAATGTGCAGGGTTAGTCAATTATTGAGAATGGGGATATTGATGGACCATCTCCTCCAGTGACTTGTTTAATCATCCATCACCATTTATGCCCGGATGTGAGAAGACAGGAGAGCTTTGATCTGGTCTATTGTGCTTGGGACAATTTTGCCCTCTTTATCAGATGTTAGCCCTGCTATTTGGAATGCAAGCAGTCAAATGCGGTAGCTTTCACGGCTTGTCATCAGATTTAGGTACACAGTTCTGACCGTGGTATGTTCACCCACACTCGCCACTGAAACACAGATCGGCTTGATGTTAGCTGTAGATTGACGGATTATCCTGGACATCGATTGCAGCTTGCCCTTGAGTACAACTCTGCTTCTGCTATGGTCTGCAAGCCCACATCAATATTAAACATTCTTTATTTAAGCAAAATCGGAGAGGTAGATCATTGGAGTTATTTACAGAGGGTTATTGACCTGGAAAGAAGTTAAGGGCAATGAAGATGACTAACGCAGCATAATGGGGTCATAAACTATTCGAGTTGTAACATATGCAAACAGACCCTTCGGCCAGGATTGGCTATGCTCACATTGTCTATGGTTTCCGAAACTGAAGAAATCCTATTTTACTGCTTTTGGCACATGTTCCTCAAAAGCTTTCCGATTCATGTCCCCATCCAATCGTCTTTTATATGGTGTAATTGTACTCACCTCGACCACTTTTTGTGACACATCATGACATATAACAACTACCTTGGGAAGCAAAGTGAAACAAATACCTCTTTGATCTTTTCTGTATCTCTTCCCTCTCAAATTAACCCTATACTCTCTGCTACTGGACAGCCAACCCTGGCAAACGACCAAGGCTGTTCATCCTATCCATGGCATTCTTGATTTTCTCAACATTTATAAGGTTAACCCAGAGCCTTCTGTGCCATCAAATCCCAGCATATTCTTTTATTTGAAAACATCCTTTCTATTCATAACATCCTTGTTACAGCAGGGCGACAAGAACTCATTTGTACAGCCGCAAACTGATGTCCCAACTCCTACACTCAATGCTCTGATCGATAAAGGTAAACATTCTTAATGCCTTCTTCACTGCCCTGCTTCCCTGTGACTCTACTTGCAAGGAGCTATATAAGTGAACCCCTCTGTCTGTCTGTTAAGCAACATTCTCCACAGCCCGACAGTTAATTGTGCAAATCGTTCCATGGTTTCTCAAACAAAATGCAACACCTTATATTCATCAACATGAATCTCCATTTGCCATTCCTCGACCCACTGCACAAGTTGGTCAAGATCTCATGGTCATTTTAAAATGCCTTCTTTACTGTCCACTATTGCACGAAAATAATCCAGGGTATTTATCTACGTTGTGCATTTTAAAAGCACCAGCATTTCCTGTTCTCTTTTGTGGTCTCGTTTCACAACATTTTTCTTATTTGTTTCTCCAAGTTCCCTCGCTTCAATATCTTTCTCCACAGTAAATACTGATTTGATATATTTGTGTAGGATATTACATATTCCACAAATTCCACTGCTGTGGTCCGCATAACACCCCGTGATGGATAGATGCCGAGACCGGGTTTACAGACCAATGCACTGCTGTGGTCAGCATATATTTCTGTGCAGGACAGATGTCGAGACATTGAGCAGAAACAGACTGTGAGGCAATGGAGCGGGTCAGATCGATTTCTTGAGATGATTGTGAACTCAGCATGCTAGGCATTAATGGACTGTGTTGTTAAAATGTTTAATGTGTTTCTGTGATTGTCCAATTGTGCAGTAAGGCAGAAATGTTTTATACTTCAATTTGGTTGTGTTCATTATTCCACAAGAATAATGCACAAAGGTACTGTACCCGGGGGCTGGGGTAACATGTGATGATTGTGAACTTTTCATTGTACTCCTTTGAGTATATGCGACAATAAAGCTAGTAAAAATAATTCGCCTTCTCTGTGTCCACACACAGAAGGCTCTTTGACTTTTAACGGTGCTCTGTTCTCTACCTAAGTACTCTTTACTCGTTAATATGCTTGTGGAATCTCTTTTGATTCTCCTTAACCTGATCAGCCAAAGCTGTCTCATGCCGCGTTTTTCACCTTCTGCTTTCCTTCCGTTGCCCTCCTCCATCCCGTATGCTCCTTGATGAATTCCTTGGTCCCAGCTGCTTACTCCTGGTAAAGACCTCCTCGATACTTTTTTTCGTAACCAGAGTCCCAAACTCCCCTGTCATGTCCAGTTCCCTACTCCTCCTACTCTGTCCTTCACACTAACAAAAACACGCTGTAGCTGAACTCTCATTATCTTGCATTTGGCCGTCTCCCAGTTGCTTGACATACCTCGACGTGTGAACCGCTTCCCCACTCATCTTTTGAAAACTCCTGCCTAATAACATCAAAATGGGTCTTGACCACATTTGTAACATTGTAAAGCTTCTGGACCAGGCCTATTCTTTTCCAAAACTGTTTTCGAACTAAACGAATTACAAACACTGTTCTCAACCTGCTGTCACTCTCACAGCACAGTCACTTGCCCTGCATTATTTCAAAGAAGGACATACAGTTGACTGCAGGATCAGACCAGCCAAGATCTTTCTGAATGAGAACGTAGGCAGGAGGGACAGAATGATTGCAGATTCCTGTGTGTTTATGGCTGTGTGTATGTGTGCTTGGGTGTGTGTGTATCTGTGTTTACTGCGGATTTATGTGTGTGCTTCAATGCATTAATCTGTGTACCTCTGAAACTGCATTCCTGAGCATTTGGGTTTATGTTGTTTTGGGAGTGAATGTATTGAAATGGGGATCAAAATGCCCCTCTTCACTCTCATTCTTCATCACTCTCACTCCCTGTTGTATTCGAAGTGATCAAATACCACCCTTTGTTGGTCGCCACACACGACTGCAGAAGGCGCAGCTTTGTTTGTACAGCCATCAAAGACAGTGATTCTCTCACATTTGAATTGGATTGGCATCATTGCCATGTGCACTCTAATGAATGCAGTGAAAACTTTGCAATGTCTTCGCTTATGGCAATATCTCAGGTACAAACAATCAGATATAGATTCTTAAGTATTTGATACAAAATGGAAAGATAATAAATGAAAGTCATAGGGTCAACGAGTCATAGAGATATATAGCAGGGGAACACATCCTTCGATCCAACCTGTCCATGCCAGTTAGATATTCCAACCCAATCTCGTGCAACGTGACAGTATCCGGTTAATATTCCTCCAAACCCTTACGATTCCTATATCTATCCAAATGCCTGTTAAATGGTGCAATTGTACCAGCCTCCACAACATCCTCTGGCAGCTGATTCCATACTAGTACCAACCTCAGTGAGAAAACGTTGCCCCTTAGGTCTCTTTAATATCTTTCCCTCTCACTCTAAACCTATGCCCTCTATTTCTGGAACCCCCGACCCCAGGGACAAGACTTTGTCTATTTACCTATTACATGCCCCCCATAATTTTCTAAACATCTATAAGGTCACCCTTCAGCCCCCGATCCTACACGGAAAACAGTCCCAGCGTGTTCAGCCTCTCCCTATTGCTCAATTGCTCCAACCCTGGTAACATCCTTGTAAATCTTTCCTGTACCCTTTCAAGTTTCAGAACATCTTTCGGATAGGAAGGAGACCAGAATTGCACGACATATTCAAACAGTGGCCTAACTAATGTCATGTAAAGCCGCAACATAATCTTCCAACTCCTGTAAACATACTCTGACCAATTTCAAGGAGTTATTAAACTGCGCTCCTAGGTCTCTTCGTTCAGCAATACTCCCCAGAACCTTACCATTAAGTGTATAAGTCCAGCTAAGATCTGCTTTCCCAAAATGCAGCACATTGCATTTATCGGAATGAAAGTCCATCTGCCAGTTCTCAGCCCATTGGCATCTGGTCAAGATCCGGTTGTAATCTGAGGTAACCCTCTTCGCCGTCCACGACACCTCCAATTTTGGTGTCATCTGCAAACTTACTAACTGTACGTCTTATGCTTGCATCCAAATGATTTGCGTAAATCACAATCAGTAGAGGATCCAGCACCGATCCTTGGTGGCACTCCACTGGTCACAGGCCTCCAGTCTTAAAAAACACCCTCCACCACCACTCTCTGTCTTCTACCTTTGAGCCAGTTCTGGATCCACATGGCTCGTTCTCCCTGTATTCCGTGAGATCAAATCTTGCTGATCAGTTTCCCATGGGGAACGTTGTCGAACGCCTTACTGAAGTACATACAGATTAACTCTGCTGCTCTGCCCGCATCAATACCTTTTGTTACTTGGAAACTTTCAATCAAGTTTGTGAGATGTGATTTTCATGTACAAAGCCAGTTTGAATATCCCGAATTAGTCCTTGCCTTCCCAAATACATGCACATCAAGTCCATCAGGATTCCCTCCAACAACTTGCCCACCAGTGAGTCAGGCTCTCTGGTCTATAGTTTCCCAGGATATTCCTTACCACCCTTCTTAAACAGTGGCACCACGTTAATTAAAATCCAGTCTTCCAGCAACTCACCTGTGACAATCAATAACGCAAATATCTCAGCAAGAGGCCCAACAATCACTTCTCTAGCTTCCCACAGAGTTCTAGGTTACACCTTATCAGATCCGATTTATCCAACTTTACCCGTTTCAAGACATTCAGCAATTCCTCCTCTGTAAAATGGACATTTTGCAAAATTTCACCATCTATTTCCCTACATTCTATATCTTCCATATTCTTTTCCACAATAAATACTGAAGTAAAATAATCAGTTAGCATCTCCCCTATATTCTGCAGCTCCACACAAAGTCCGCCATGCCGATCTTTGAGGAGCCCAAAATCTCTCTTGTTCCCTTTTGTAAAAAGAAACCCTTTGGAGTCTCCTTATTTGTATTTGCCAAAGCTATCTCGTCTTCCCGTTTTGCCCTCCTGATCTCCCTCTTAACTATACTCCTACTTCGTTTATACTCTTCTAAGGATTCACTCGATCTAACCTGTCTATATTTACATACGCGTCCTTATTTTCCTTAACCAAATTCTCAATTTTTCTAGTCATCCAGCGTTCCCTATACCGACCAGCCTTTCCTTTCACCCTAACAGGAATATACTTCATATGGATTTTCATTTCTGAAAGCTTCCCATTTTCCAGTCGTACCTTTAATTGCAAACATCTGCCCCCAATCAGCTTTCATAAGTTCTTGCCTAATACCATCAAAGTTGGCCTTTCCCCAATTTAGAACTTCAACATTTAAATCTGGTCCATCCTTTTTCATCTCTATTTTAAATCTAGTAGAAATTATGGTCGCTGGTCCCAAATTGCTCTCCCACTGACACCCCAGTCACCTCACTTGCCCTTGCTTATTTCCCAAGTGTAGGTCAAGTTTTGCACCTTATCTAGCAGGTACATCCACATACTGAATCAGAAAATTCTCTTCCTCGCACTTAAATTCCTCTCTATCTAATCCTTTAACACTACGGCAATCCCAGTCTATATTTGGAAAGTTAAAATCCCCGATCAGAACCGCCCTATTATTCTTCCAGAAAGCTGAGTTCTCCTCAAGTTTGTTCCTCAATTTCCCCCTAACTATTCGTGGTCTATAATGCAATCCCAATAAGGTGATCATCACCCCTTTTTTATTTCTCATTTCCACCAAAATAACTGCCCTGTACGTATTTCCAGGAATTTTCTCTGTCAGCACAGCTGTAATGCTATCCCTTATCAAAAAGTCACCCCCCCCCTCTCTTGCCTCCCTTTGTATCCGTCCAGCAGAACAATATAATGGAAAAGTGAACAGTCTCGGATAACGATCCCTTACATGCCAATCTGTGCCAGCAACGAGTCTCCGGACAGCACCAAACTCAGTATCCAGACGACACCAGGCCCGCTCTCCATAACTTACCAGCTCAGTGTCCAAACTGTGCTGAGCCCTATCTCCAGAGTGTGCCAAGTCTGACCTCTCCACTGCACTGAGCCAAATATCCAGACCGGTCCGGGGCAAGACTCCAGAATCAACTGGGCTCACTCTTCACTCTGCACCGGGCGAAGTCTTCAGGCCCCACCGTGCCCACTCTCCAGACCGCACCAGGCCCATTCTGCAGACTACAGCGGGCCAAGTATTCAGATCGGAACAAGACCAGTCTCCAGATTATACTGGGCCCAGTCTCAAGACCATGCTGAGCCCAGACTCCACGCCTCACTGGTCCGAGTCTACATTTCACGCAGGCCTAAGTCCCCAGACCACACTGAGCCCAGTCTACAGACGGCGCTGGCCCCAATCTCCAGACCGCGCCGGACACAGTCTCTGGACGCAATGTACTGAATCCTCAGACCACATTGGGTCCAGTCTCCAGACCGCACCAGGTGTGGTCTCCTGGCTGTACTGGGCATTACATCTCGAGACCTCATCTTCACATACTTGCCTCCAATCTGGGGCTCAACCCCTGCATTCCCGTCCCAGTAACTTCAAAACATTGAACGTTTTTGGAAGAAATAACTCTTCAGAAAACAATATAAAAGTAGAGACACAGCGAGCTGGCAGAGCAGAGATCCACCTGAAACAGTCCGACCCTGCCGCTATCTTTAGGACACTTCACGCTGTTTCGTTCTTCAAAGAATGCCATTGGAGACCCAGAAAAGTTTGGCTGATTCCTTGCAATACTTGTCCTGCGATATTAAAAGAATGAGATGAGCATGCCGATTGCTGGCCCAAATGCTGCCATTGGGTTTCTTTCAGGAACTTAACCGTAATTTGGAAGAGAACATAAAAAACCAACGAAATTGAGAGAAATTACCCGAGAATTATCGCAGTCTCTTCCAGAGTACTTCACACAGAGTTGCCTGGGGTCAGTTGTACTGCTGTGGTCTGCACAGCTCCACGTGCTGAACAGATATCCAGCCCGATTTTATACATCACAGCACTGCTGTGGTCAGCGTAACAACCCGTTCTGGACAAATATCTAATCCGGGTTTATAGATCGATGCACTGCTATGGTCTGAATAGCTTCCCCTGCTGAACAGACATCTAATCTGTGGTGATAGATCAATGCACTCTTGTGTTTTGCAAAACACACGATGCTGGACAGATATCTAGTCCAAGTTTAAAGGTCAATGCCCTGCCGTGGTCTGCACAGTTTTCCACACTGGGCAGCTTCATGATGAAGGGCCTTTGCCAGAAACGTCGACTCTCCTTCTCCACGGATCTTGCCTGACCTGATATGTATTCCAGCACCACACTCTCGACTCTCATCTCCAAGTCTTCTGGGTTGGACTGAGCAGAGCGTGATTTATGCGTGCTCTGTGCTGAACAGCTATCTCCAATGGGTTCATGGCTTTCTGTGGTGGCAGAGATATGTGCTGTCTGACAGCGCAGATTCACGAATGTTACTGACACTTTAACAACACAGATTTGTCCTTGGTCCAGATCTTGTTCCACATGGAAAAAGGCTGGTTCAGTAACTAAGGGGTGAGAAATTGTTCTGAACATTGGGTAGTCTTCCCCACTTATGACCAAATGATGGGCGAAGAAATAGATAAAGCGGCTGAAGAAGTTTGTGCCGTGGAACTATCCTGTGGCTGTCCTGCAGAAATGAACAGTACTAAGAGGATTGAATCCTAACAACCACAAACATCTTCATTTGTGCTCTCAGTGACCCCAAACAGTGGGGATATTACACGTGATTCTATTAAATTCAATAGAGTTGGTCTTCTTTCGTGACAAGGAACGGGAAAATCGACGTTTCGGGCATAAGCCCTTCTTCAGGCTTATGCCCAGAACGTCGATTTTCCTGTTCCTTGGATGCTGCCTGACCTGCTGCGCTTTTCCAGCAACACATTTTCAGCTCTGATCTCCAGCATCTGCAGTCCTCGTTTTCTCCTTCCTTCATGACAGACTCAGTCAAATGCTGTCTTGATATTAGGGCCAGTCATTGTCAGATGAGCTCCTGTGTGCAGCTCTTTTTTTCATATCCATAGGTAATGATGCATGTCCGGGGATTATTTTCATCTCACAGAGGGTAGCGAATGTCCGGAGTTATCTTTTGTAGACAATTGGCGGAGGTAGATCATTTCAAGCATTAATGTGGAGGCGGATGGAACTTTGACGATCAGAGAGCGGCGATGTGTGAAGAATTGGACATTACAGTGGGGATGATACCAACAGTCGATCAGCCTTGATCTCATACACTGGCAAGGCAACTTGATCGTCCGAAATACCTACTCCTGTTTCTTATGTCTTCATATTTTGTAATTGCAAAATTAATGATTGTAATTTTCCTGGACGTTCTGTTACTCAATGCTGCAGTCAGGGACGCCAGATGATTTTATGAGTTATTTCTGGAAGAGTATGTGGCCTGTATTCACAGTGAGTCTTTGTCTCGAAAACGGCCAACAAATGAAGCACAAGTTTCAAAGAGGAGAAACTCCGACAGGCATCTTTTGTACCCGGACCTGATTTCCTAATAACATTTTGCTCCCACACCAAACTGCGTGTGACAGTCTTGGGGAACTGCATGAGACCCTGTGATACTGTGGACTAGCTATTTCGACCAATTGGGCTCTATCTGCTCCTCTGTAGGATGATTGAGAGGCTGAATAGAATATAAGGACAGTGGACTGACTAGCAGGAATGGGCGATTAGACACTTCTTTACTGTTCCACAAGAAACTAAGATCATGACTGATATGACAATGTTTTTAACATAACTTTTCTCTCTGTTCGCCATTTTCCTTCATTTACTTGGCTGTCAAATGTATAACAAAGAAAACTTTGAACCAACGTAAACGCCCAGGCATCACTAACTTCTGGTGAGTAGAATTCCCACTTGAACAGCCCTTTGAGAATTTCTCATTCATGTTCTGAACACTGTTGGATGGTGACCGATGAAATTTCCAGTCCCACTACTCCACTGGTTACAACAAATTTTAAAGGTAAGAACTTCAGTATTATTGCCAATGAAATAGGTCTCATGCTGGGTCACTTTCCCGTACAATTAGATATACAGAGGCACACACACAGGCGCATACACAAATGCAATCGTCTTAAGGCAATCAGAAAAAACAGAAAGCTGTCGAGCGTTGCATAATTGCAGAACTCATAACGAATAGCCATTTACATACTGAACTGGCTCAAAGGCAGAAGACAGAGGGTGGTGGTGGAGGGTTGCTTTTCAGACTGGAGGCCTGTGACCAGTGGAGTGCCACAAGGAGCGACCCTGGGCCTTCTAAGTTTTGTCACTTACATAAATGATTTGTATGCGAGCACAAGAGGTACAGTTAGTAAGTTAGCAGATGACAGCAAAATTGGAGGTATAGTGGACAGCGAAGGGGTTACGTTAGATTACAATAGGGTATGGACCATATGGGCCAATGGGCTGAGAAGTGGCAGATGGAGTTTAAGTCAGATAAATGCGAGGTGCTGCATTTTGCGAAAGCAAATCTTAGCAGGACTTATACACTTAATGGTAAGGTCCTAGGGAGTGTTGCTGAACAAGGAGAGCTTGGAGTTCAGCTCCATAGCTCCTTGAACATGGATTCGCAGGTAGATAGGACCGTGAAGAAGGAGTTTGGTATGCTTTCCTTTATTGGTCAGAGTATTGAGTACAGGAGTTGGGAGGTCATGTTGCGGCTGTACAGGACATTGGTTCGGCCACTGTGGAAAATTGCGTGCAATTCTGGTCTCCTTCTTATCGGAAAGATGTTGTGAAACTTGAAAGAGTTCAGAAAAAAATTACAAGAATGTTGCCTGGGTTGGAGGATCTGAGCTACAGGGAGAGGCTGAACAGGCTGGGGTTATTTTCCCTGGAGCATCGGAGGCTGAGGGGTGACCTTATAGAGGTTTACAAAATTAAGAGCGGCATGGATAGGATAAATAGACAACGTCTTTTCCTTCGGGTAGGGGAGTCCAGAACTAGGCGGCATAGGTTCAGGGTGAGAGGGGAAAGATATAAAATAGACCTAAGGGGCTACTTTTTTTCACGCAGAGGGTGGTACGTGTATGCAATGATCTGCCAGAGGCTGTGGTGCAGGCAGGTACAATTGCAACACTTAAGAGGCATTTGAATAGGTATATGAATAGGAAGGTTTTGGAAGGATATGGGCCGGGTGTTGGCAGGTGAGAATAGATTGGTTTGGGATATCTGATGGGCATGGATTGATTGGACTGAAGGGTCTGTTTCCATGCTACACATCTTTATGACTCTATGACTAATTGAAAAGGTGATAGCCGGTGCCAAATATTATTCTGTGTCTGAAGTTTTTCTGCTCGCATAAGCTTCTTGTAATGGTATTTTTCCCCAGAAAATTGGATATAACTGAATTCCCTTTGCGTCAGGCAGTGTAGCGATTCTAATGAATCCTGCATCAGGAATCCTCCACGAGTGACAAAGATGCTTGTGAGATTTTCTTCTCAAACTTTGTTTCAATAGGAAGAAAATAAGACAGATCGTGGAATAAGCTTCTGCTTCTCAGGCAGGTAATATTCTTCTCCCGCTCTGTGTTGAAATATGCAATGATATCAACTGAATACCAAACTGTATATATGTGATATACTTGAACATTCTGTGGAACATTATTGTGGTTCGTATGCAGGTGCATCATTGCTGTTGTCCTACACAGTAGTTTTCATCAGCAAAAAAAAGTCCTCGCATTCCAAATTGATAACATGTTTGCATGCGTCTGCATTTTTTAAACAAGTGGTTAATGTCTTCATTATAACTGTGTTAATTTCAATTGATCTTATTCTTTAAACTCATTTGTGTGTTTTAGTCGCTTTAACAAGCGATAATATGTTCAACCTGATATACTTTTCTGAAAATCGAGTATGTTTCAACAAAATCTCTCATCCATAAACTGATCTTTCTTCATAAAATGAGACCTTCCTTCCAGAAGGGTGGGTTGCCCTTCGGTGGGTCGGTGTGGACTTGTTGGGCCGAAGGGCCTGTTTCCACACTGTATGTAATCTAATCTAATCTAATCTCAACGAGTAAAGGGAAACATCTTTCAAAACCTGCGAAAACAATCATTTATTCAGAAATTATGCATTCTTTTAAAGTTTAAGGCATTTTACCTGCACACAGTGTGTCAGATGTGTTGTCAGTAATGCCCTTTAAAGATGCAGTAAACCATTCCTACGATTTAAATTTGACACTCTTTCGAGAAACACCATCATTCCACTGACCGTCCAAATCACTTGATGCATCTGCAGGCTTACTGTATAATATTCATGTACCAGGAACACAAAAAAAAACCTGTCTCGAAGAGTTCTGCAGTGGTCTTCCATTTAAACTGTTTACTGCTGTTTTATGCTTCCCATCACACCAGATAACTCATTCTATGTTATTTCTCCTGAAGGCTTGCTCACCAAACCCCACGGCCTAAAATCACATTGTACATTCACTACCACCATTTGACGACTTATTGAAGCACCATGTTGGTTCATGAGCTAGCTGAGCTTCAATCTATAGAGTTCCCGTCATCTTAATCTTTGTTACAGATTATTTATCTTTTATGAATTGATAAGGAACGTCTTCACCAAGAGGGTTGTTAATCCATGGAATTTCTTCACTCGTGAACTAATTGATATGACTTCAGTATTTTTCAAAGCTAATGTATTTTTTTCACAAAAAGGGGCATGGTCAGAGGAATTAAGTGATTTGGTGAGGCCGCGGGTAAGTAGATGTAATTCCATGCAAAGATCAACCACGATCTTATTGAATGGCGCAGCAGGCTCGAAGGCCCGATAGCGTCGTCCTGCTTCTAGTTGTTATGAACTCCTGACCCACGCTGATCTCTGATGTACGCTACTAGTTACAGCTTAGCTATCTGAAAGTAAACATTTATCTCTGCTGCATATTTCCTGTGAGAGACAACGTCGCTGAACCAGTGTAGGCGCTCAGGCGGTATGAATGGCCTCTTCCTGTGCAGCATAATTTACTTATTGAGGTAAATTATTTCATTCACTTTTCTTGTAACAGTTCAGAGAGACATACCTGTTTCCTCCCGTCTCGTTGTAATAATCCTGAACGGCGGCATGGTGTATTCCTTAATCTCTGCCACAAACTCGAGGGGTTGATTGGGCGAATGATGTATGAATTGGAGCAGCAGTTAGCCATTCGATGGCACCATACAGAATTTTCATGGCTGATCCGACTGTGTGTGGCCATTGCTAATCTGTTTGTTCCCAATAAACACTGACTCTCCTCTCTAGCAAGAACTAGTCCAGGACAGCCTTGAATTTTCTCAATTAGTATCTCTTCACTGTTGCATGTGGACACCATAGTTAGCACAACACCAAAGACAAATGGATATCCTTATTTCAATGCAGTTCCTTTATTTTAAAACGATATTTATCTGACATCAAATCGTCATCTCTTTTGAAACAGAAGGGCACATTAATTTTGAACAGACATAAACCATTCACCACACTAAACGTATCCAACATTACCACTGACTCTTTCAAATCTAATATGTGTCAAACAGAGCCTCGATTGGTCTCTGCATAAGACAACATCAGATAGCATAACACCATAAGATCATAAAGGCCATTTGGCCAATCGAGTCTGAGATGCCATTTAATAATGTGTTAATATTTCTCAACATCGTTCTCCTGCCTTTACCATGATACACCTGATGGTCTTATTAATCAAAAAAAGTATCTGAATTGATCCTAAAGACACTGTCTGGCGTGTCTCTGTGTGTCTGTTTGGGTGTGCATATGTCTATGTGCTTGTGTCTGTGGCTATCTGTATATGAAGTTGTGTGTTTCTATATGTGCTTGCTTCACGTTGTGCGTGACATACCTATCTCTGTGTTGCCAGTACGTGTAGGTTTGTATGTGTGTGTGTGCGCACACGTCTATCTTCATCTATTAAAGCGTATGTTAATATAGTGGAGTGTTTAAAGATGTTTGTGTCCATTTCTGTGTCTGTGAAATGAGGTAGGTGCTGTTTTGGGAATGAGAGCCAGAACAGACAGTGGGATTAACGAGAAAATTACTATTCATTGAACATTGCTTCTTATTTGGTAGGGCGTAGAAATTTCCACATCTCTATAGGAGTTGTCCTCATCTCCTGCATCTTGTGCCATGGTTCTTTGAACAGAGCGGAGAAAGTTTTGTGTGGGAATGTATATCGAGCATTCCACCACCCGACTTGGGTCTTTCTATCCTGTTGCAGTCAATTTCACCTGAAACGAGAGAAAGGGAGGGACGCAGTGATTATATGAATGGGTGGTATGATATTAGTGATCGTATACGTGTGTGTAAATGTTGAGGTGTCAGGAGTGAGTGAGTCCATAGTGTTGAATCTATGCAGTATTCTCAGTGTAAGGGTTATGGTGAAGCAGGCAGAGAGAATCAGCGAAGATAGGTGCTGCATGCAGGGGTAAGAGTGGTAGAGTGCAAGCCCTGTTCAGTGGTATGTGCTATAAAAGATATACAGTGATTTTGAGGAAGCAGACGGAATACAGTGGCACTTAACCTCGCAGAGTGGGGAAGTTCATTCATGCTTTTCTTCTGTTGCCAAACATTTCTTCAGATCGCCTCAGTGTCAAGGTGAGCTTGAACGAATATAATGTCCAAGATACCAGCACAGACCATGTCCAACAGATTCCACAGAATGGGTTGGACTGGACAATACAAATAGCAAGGAGTAGCAAGCATTGGTGATTTATATATTTAAACCAAAAGTGTTGTACAAATTTTGCACTTGTTATGCTCTGGAAATGAGCTACGCAAGTATCGTGGGTGGTGCAGTAATAAAAAAAAACTGATCTTAAGTTGTGTTTTAACAGCATTAACTAAGTGACTGATAATGCTGCGAAAAATAAATCCCATAAGTGCATGTGAGATAGGGTGAATGGCATGTTGTGAAAGAATAGAGAGACCAGATTATTCGGATTTGGTGTTTTGAGGTCAGAAAGACGAGTTAACAACCTCGATTAAAGCAGTTGCTGAAGGAATAGTGTCAACAACATATTGACTTTACATGAGGTCTGCATACAACATAGAAGTTTTGAACATTACGATCAAACATCGTGGAAGCTCAGAGGTGAGAGGTCAAGTTGGCTGCACTGAAAGTTCATTTTACTATTCAGTTGTCAGAGAAAGTGAGGACTGCAGATGCTGGAGATCAGAGCTGAAAATGTGTTGCTGGAAATGTGCAGCAGGTCAGGCAGCATCCAAGGAACAGGAGAATCGACGTTTCGGGCACAAGCCCTTCTTCAGAAATGGGGAGTTGTAGACAAGCGGTAATTATTATTTAGAAAAATACTGCACGTCTGAATGATATGTATCTTAATCTAAGGTATACGCAGTAAATGAAAAGAAGGTGACTCAACGATGCTGAACATAACAAATTAAACACTGCATTTAACAAATGGAATTGGCTTCAGAACAATTCCACATATTGTGGAAAACTGAGAACTCTGAAAAAATAACGATACAGAATCGGTGGCTGAAGAAACTGCCAAGCAAACCAAACAGAGAACAGGCAAGGGTGTAATTGACATGTGGAACTTGTTCAAGGAACAACTATTGAGTGTCCTTGATAAGTATAAGGCAGGGAGGAAAGGGTCGTGTGAGGGAGCCGTGGTTTAATAAGGAATTGGAATCCTTTGTTAAATGGAAGACGGCGGCCTATGTAAAGACGAGGCGTGAATGTTCAATTGGAGCGATTGAAAGTTATAAGGTACCCAGGAAGGATCTGAAGAGAGTGGTAATAGCAGCAAGGAGGGTACATGAAACGTCCTTAATTGGTAGGATTAGGGAAAAACCTAAGTCTTTCCATAGATATGTCAGGAATAAAAGAATGACTAGGGTAGGAATAAGTCCAGTCAAGGATAGTAGTGGGAGGTTGTGTGTGGAGTCTGAAGAGATTGGGGAGATACTGAATGAATACTTTTCGCCAGTATTCACTCAGGAACAGGACATTGTTGCCGATGTGAATACTGAGTCACAATTAATTAGCATGGACGGCTTTGAGCTATGTCGGGAAGAGGTGTTGGATAATCTGGAAAGGGTGAAAATAGATAAGTCCCCTGGGCCTGATGGCATTTATCCGAGGATTCTCTGGCAAGCAAGGGAGGAGATTGCAGAGCCATTGGTCTAGATTTTTATGTCCTCGTTGTCTACAGAAATCGTGCCAGAAGACTGGAGGATAGCAAATGTAGTTCCCTTGTTCAAGAAGGGGAGTAGGGATAACCCTAGTAACTATAGGCCGGTGAGTCTCACTTCTGTTGTGGGCAAAGTCTTAGAGAGAATTCTAAGGGATAGGATTTATGAACATCTGGATAGGAATAATGTGATCAAGGATAGTCAGCATGGTTTTGTGAAGGGCAGGTCGTGCCTCACAAACCTTATTGAATTCTTCGAGAAGGTGACTAAGGAGGTGGACAAGGGGAAAGCAGTAGATGTGGTGTATATGGATTTTAGTAAGGCGTTTGATAAGGTTCCCTATGGTAGCCTACTGCACAAAATGCGGAGGTATGGCATTGAGGGTGAGTTGGAGGTTTGGATTAGGAATTGGCTGGCTGGAAAAAGACAGAGGGTAGTAGTTAATGGTAAAGGTTCCACTTAGAGTGCAGTTTCTAGCGATGTTACTAGCGGCGTTCCGCAAGGATCTGTTTTGGGACCATTGCTGCTTGTGATTTTTATAAATTAGCTGGAGGAGGGGCTAGAAATTTCGGTGAGCAAGTTTGCGAATGATACGAAAGTCAGTGGATTTTTTGACAGTGAGGAAAGATGCGTCAGGTTCCAGCGGGATATAGATAAGCTGCAGAGCTGGGCAGAAAGGTGGCAAATGGAGTTCAATGTAGCTAAGTGTGAGGTGATTCACTTTGGTCAGAGTAACAAAAAGATGGTGTACTGGGCTAATGGTCGGATACTTGGTAGTGTGAATGAGAAGAGGGATCTTGGTGTCCATGTACACAGATCTTTGAAAGTTGCCACTCAGGTAAATAGTGCGGTGAAGAAGGCATATGGCGTACTGGCTTTTATTGTTAGAGGAATTGAGTTCCGGAGTCCTGAGGTCATGTTGCAGTTGTATAAAACTCTGGTGCGGCCGCATCTGGAGTATTGTGTGCAGTTTTGGTCGCCATACTAAAGGAAAGATGTGGAGGCACTGGAATGGGTGCAGAGGAGGTTTACCAGGATGTTGCCTGTTATGGTAGGAAGATCGTATGAGGAAAGGCTGAGGCACTTGGGGCTGTTTTCATTGGAGAAAAGAAGGTTTGGGGTGACTTGATAGAGGTGTACAAAATGATTCGGGGTTTAGATAGGGTTGACATGAGAACCTTTTCCACGTATGGAGTCAGCTATTACGAGGGGGTATAGCTTTAAATTAAGGGTTGGGAGGTATAGGACAGATGTTAGGGGTAGATTATTTACTCAGCGAGTCGTGAGTTCATGAAATGCCCTGCCAGGAACAGTGGTGGACTCTCCCTCTTTATGGGAATTTAAACGGGCATTGGATAGGCTTATGGAGGACAGTGGGCAAGTGTAGGTTAGGTGGGCTTGGATCGCCGCAACATCGCGGGCCAAAGGGCCTGTACTGCGCTGTATTCTTCTATGAGTGTAAACGAATAGGAAACACAAAGGCTGCCTAAACCTCTGATCTATATTTCAAAATAGAACAACATAGAACCAAGGTCAAATGTGTAAAGTTGTAAGCAGGATTGCAGAACTTATCGTGGAGAATAGGGACATGGTAGAGAAATTAACCAGTTATTTTCCACTTGTCTTCTTGGAGAATCGTCCAGAAAATCTCTGAGAATTACCACGTATTCGTATGGGGCTTGTGGACGGAAAGACGTACAGTTAATTTACATAAGTATCAAAATATAGGTGGCTTAACGATTGCTAAGTCTGACGAACCAGGTGGACTTGTTGCCAACATGTTAGAAAAATAAACAATAGAGATATTAGTTGCACTGTCAATGACTGCATTTGAGATTCCAGTACATTTTGCCAATGCCGGCAGCCAAGCTGTCTAATGGAATATGGTCAACGTCATCATCCGTTTACAAAGAGAAGAAGAGATAATGTGGAAAACTCTAATTAACTTGACATCTGTTGAGAAATTGTCGGAATTTACGAGATATGACATGGTGTTGGATATTTAGACATTATTACAAACTTTGGAGAGAAACAGCATGAATCTTTGAAAGCAAATTTATTCTTGACAAACTTCAGAATTGTTTGAATTTGCTTCTTGCAACAAAGCTTACGGAGAGCTAATGGAAGTGGTATATTTGGATTTCGAGAAGGCTTCCCACAAGAACTCCTGCAATGAATTTATAAATGAAATTAACGCAAAGAGTATTAGAGGAATGCAAGAAAGCAGAAGGTTAAAGTTAAGTTTGCCCTCATGTTAGGGAATCAGAATATAGATGTAAATACATTATGAAGGAGTTACACCGACTGCAGCTGCGATTGCACCAGGAGTATCTTTTTAGTGCTCCAATCTGAGAAAGGATACAGTATACACAGGGAAATGCAACGGACAGATAAATCCTTCAGATGGCAAGATTGTGTGAAGATGAAACTTGGACTCTGCAGTTTCAAAGAATCAGTAGTGATCACACTGAAGATTATAAAATTCGCAAAACGTATGACATGGTGGAAATTAACCAAAAGCTTTTTTGGCTGTTCACTCGACATTTAAGTTAAATCATGGAGGGATTGGGGGTGGACATGTAAGATTGCAATGAGAAGGAAATTCGGAGGAGATTGACGAACATGGAGGAATGGAAACCTACTCACGGCAAAATTAGGGAGAATATTCAGCTATTCCTGAAGATCGTCAAGTGAAACAGAATAACTAGAGGATAGGACGGACCAATTCGTGACTTGCAAGTAGCATCGAGTATCAACAGTAGATTGACAATGGTAATAGATGGTTGTTTGGATGACTGCATACCTGTGACCAATGGGTACTGCAAGGGTCAGTGTTGTGGCCCTGAATAATTGTGGTATCTATCAATGATATCGATGTGAATGGGAGGGGGAATGGGCAGTGTGATAAGTAAGTTTGTGTTTCACACAATAATTCGCCGGGTGGTTGGCAGTGAGCAGGTATATCTTCTTTTTCAGGGAGCCATAGATGGGATGATCACATCGGTAGATCAATGGCAGATGGAATTAAAACCTGATAAAAATGAGTTGATGATCTTTGTAAGAAGGAATCAGACAGGGGAGTATTCAATGAATGGCAGAACACCAGGAAGCTCAGAAGGTGCTTCTCCATGTATCCCAAAATGTAACTGGACAGGTTAAGAAGGCATCCGGCACCATAGGCGGAGCCTTCATTCATAGAGCAATAGATTAAATGAGCTGCACACGAGATGGTTATGACACAGATGAAATACAATGTACAGTTCTGGGCACCAACTTACACGATATGTGCAATTGCACTGGAGCGGGTGCAGATGAGATTCATCAGGATTTTCGAAGGGGTGGAGCATATCAGTTATGAAGAGTGACTGGATAAGCTCCGATTTGGACTTTGCAAAAAGTGAGTAATGCAGATGCTGGAAAAGCACAGTCGGTCAGACAGCATCCGAGGAGCAGGAGAGTCATCGTTTCGCGCAAAAGCCTGATGGAGACTGATGAAGTCCTTTCTCATGAAGGGCTTTTGCCCAAAATGTCGACTCTCCTGCTTCTCTGATTCTGCCTGACCTGCTTTGCTTATCCAGTACCACACTCTCGACTTGTGTACTTTAGAGCAGGGAAGGCTAATGGGGACGTCATTCAGACCTATAAGATTATGAGGAACATTGACAGGGTGGATAGACAGCAGTTGTTGCTTTTAGTCAAAGGGCCAAAAAAAGGGAAGCATCCTTTTGTAATTATGTGATTGGGATTTAAAGAGAATTTGATGATAGTAATTCTAGCAGAGGGTGTGAGCTTCTGCAATTCACTTCCTGAGAGAATAATTGTTGTCGGTCGCCTCACGTAATTATGTGTACATTTGAAGTATTAAAAAATTCACGGCTGCTGCCTTCATAATGGAAAATAGGAGTAATGCAGATCGTGCTGTATATCTGTCATTACAGTATCTATGCATCTCTGATTGTATAACATTAGAAGGACAATCATTTAGCCGTTTAAGACGGGAATTATTGAGTTTCTGGAGAGTACATTAAAATGGTTATACGAATGAATTTTAATACCTTCTGAATGAATGCCAATGAGGACCGTAAGAGAAAACACGGTCAGCTTCCTTAAGTATAAAACTGGAGCATAGAGAATGGAAAACAATGAAATTGTAGAACTATGATGCAACTACTTCAGATTTGTCTTCGCAGAAGAAAGCATTTAAAGTGAATCTTTCCAGAAATAGTAAGAAAACAAGTCTGTTGACAAAAAAAGATAATGCAATGAAGTTAGTAACGAAACTGTTTTGGGAAATTATTGGGTCTCAAATTAACTGGGGCAGACAAATTCAAGGACGATTTTTGATATCCGAATCATATTTGAGAAACCAATTGGTAAATACATTATGGCGAATCAATGGTGACAAAATATTTGGATTTTCAAAGATATTTGATGCAGTCACAAGCTGTGTGTGATAAGTAAAAGCACGTGGAGTCATGGATATTGAAGGCATGTAAGAAAATGGTTTTTGCAGTTTACTGCACGTGGTCATACGGCAGCGATCAGTCCTTGAACACGAGCTATTCACAAAGCGTATCAAACAAATGTTTGAGGAAATCAAATGCAATATGTCCAAGTCGACTGACAGCTAAAAACTGGGTTTGTCAGTGGTCAGGAGAATGCTCTGGCCAAGTGGAGTCAATGTGCAAGTGTTTGGCAGGTACAGATCACTTCGGAGACATCTGGCGTTGTGTTTTTTTTCGGCATACAAAGCACTGAAGTGGAATACTTGCACAGTGATTTGTTGAATATTATGGATCTACAGCTACTTATGTCCCTTTCATTCATTTTGCTCTGCGCAGACCTTTGAGGTCCATGCAGGGCAATGACTTCTGAAGCTCGAAGTCAATATTGAAAATAACGTTGGTGCGTCAATCTGGATACAGAGACCGCCAAGTGGATAGACACAATTTTGAAAATGGATCTGAATGTCATCGTGTATTACTCATTGAAAACAATACTGCAAGATAAATGGGGTGTCAGTAATGATTTCAAAAATAATCATGTTCAAGATTAAAGTTATCGAGCTGGTAATGTACAGGTGTGAACTCATTTAAATGTTCTACAGTATTGTGGCAGTGATGGTTCCCTGATTTAATAAAGAACGCATTTCCTCTGGAGGAGGACAGCTAAGTATTATCAGTCTGATCTTTGTGATGACGGTTTCGTTCAATGAAACGTCTTTGGGCCGACTGGACCTGTATTCGATGTGGATAAGGAAAATGCGAGGAGTTCTTAGTCAAACATATAAAAGATTGTCAGGATGA
Source organism: Chiloscyllium punctatum (assembly GCF_047496795.1). Taxonomy (NCBI): domain Eukaryota; kingdom Metazoa; phylum Chordata; class Chondrichthyes; order Orectolobiformes; family Hemiscylliidae; genus Chiloscyllium; species Chiloscyllium punctatum. Next base: position 54,938,160 of record NC_092773.1, read on the forward strand.
GTTAGAATGGAAACAAGGATCATGATTTCCTTGGCGAAATATAAAAAAAACAGAGGTCACAGACTTGGATATGGGCAGAGAAGTTTTCATTTAGTTGCTAAAAAATGGCTTCACTCAAAGACGGGTGAACGTCGGGAATTCTCTGCCACTTAAGACTGTGGAATCCAAGACACTGAAAATAAAGTAGAGTCAAGTCGATAGATCTATCGAAACCTTACAGATGGGGAGAGAAGAGGAGTACTGTATGAAGCTAAGGGGTCTGCCATCATTTAATTGAATTCGGGAGCACGTTCAATGGACTTAAAGTTTGACTGCAGTTCCTTATTTTTTTTAATTCCCATAGTTAATCGCATTAACGGACATACAAAGTCCATTGAAAGAATGTTCAGCCATGAAATGGGTGCATAGTTTGAAAGATATTCCCGTTCTCCTTTTACTGTGGGATTTGAAGGAAAGCTCTGTAAATCTTGTCCCAAGATCTCACATGTTGACAAGGACAATAGACAATAGACAATAGACAATAGATGCAGGAGTACGCCATTCTGCCCTTCGAGCCTGCACCGCCATTCAATATGATCATGGCTGATCATTCCTAATCAGTATCCTGTTCCAGCCTTATCTCCATACCCCTTGACTCCACTATCTTTAAGAGCTCTATCCATTTCTTTCTTAAATGAATCCAGAGACTGGGCCTCCACTGCCCTCTGGGGCAGAGCATTCCACACAGCCACCACTCTCTGGGTGAAGTAGTTTCTCCTCATCTCTGTCCTAAATGGTCTACCCCGTATTTTTAAGTTGTGTCCTCTGGTTCGGCACTCCCCCATCAACGGAAATATGTTCCCTCCTGCCAGAGTGTCCAGTGTAGGAGACCGCAGTGTAATTATATACAATAGAACATGCAACCTTAACCAATACAGCCTCAACGTTCCAGCCATCATGATCCGAGGAAAAACCTCTTCACGCTATCCAATCCACTCATCATCTTGTCTGTTGTTACCGCATCACTTTCTTCTCTCCAACGAAAAGACCCTCAATTCACTCAGCCTTTCCTCATAAGACCATGTCTCCATGCCAGGCAACATCCTGATTAATCTCCTCTGCACCCTTTCCAATGCTTCGATGTCCTTCCCAGAATGCAGTGACAAGATATTATACCCAATAATGCAAATGAGACCGCAACCAGAGCTTGTACAGTTGAGATATGCCATCATAGTTCCGAAACTCAATCATTCTACAAGACAAAGCGAACACGTCACACACCTTCTGAACAACGTTATCAATCTAGATGGAAACGTTTAGGGATCTGTGCATATGGACACAGAATTCTCTCTGCTCATTTTAGTAACAGGAATCTTAACATTAGCTTCGAGCTGTAAATTCCTGTTCTCCTTCCAAAGTGAATTAACTCATACTTTTCCACATGAGTCTCCATTTAGCAATTTCTGGTGCCAGCTCTGCGTCTTCTCGATGTCCCTCTGCAAGCTACAACATCCTTCCGCATTGTTCACAACTCCACCGAACTGAGTGTCATATAAAAATGTCATAAACCATCCTTCCACACACTCAACCACGTCAGTTATCAGAAATGACGAACAGCTGTGGCAACAAAACAGATCTGTGCAGTTCACCACAAGTCACTTAACTCCAGGATAAACATTTCCAATCAGCTAATCAAATTCCGATCCCAATCGTTAACTGATCCTCAATCACATTCCTCTGTACTTTATGAAATAGCCTGACATGCTGAAACTTATCAAACGCTTTACCGAAATCCACATATACCGCATCAACTGCTTTACTCTAATCCCTCGGTTTGGTAACAATCTCAAATAAATCAATAAGTTTTGTAAAGCACGACCTACCCTTCACAAAACGGTGTTGGTTCTCCCTAATCAAATGATTCATTTCTAGGTGACTATAAATCCTATCTCATATGATCCTTTCCAAGAATTTACCCACAAGTGAAGTCAGGCTCACTGGTTTATCATTACCAGGGCTGCCTTTACTCCCCTTCTTGAACAAGGAGACAGTATTCGCTATCCCCCGGCATCTGGCACTATTCCTGCCGATATTTATTGCATAAGGCTTCAATCCAAAGGCTCTACAATCTCCCCCCTCCCCACAGCTTCGCAGAAAATCCGAAGTAAATTCCCATTTGGCATGGGGGATTATCTATTGTCACACGTTCCAGAGTTGCTAATGAACTTCAATCCGATCTAGTCTAATAGTCTGTGCCTCAATATTCTCATTGACAACATACATGGCCTTCTTACTGCTTGCATACAAACGAAAAATATTCATTTATCACCTCTTCTATCTCTTCAGACTCAACTCACAAAGTTTCATTACTTTCCTTGATTGTCCCTAAAATGTCACCTCGGCTTTTTTTTTAACCGACAGAAAGCTTTAGGATTTTCCTAAAGGCTACCTGCCATCTACCTCTCATGTCCCCTCTTGACTCTTCTTACCTGTCTCATTAGATCCTTCTTGGCTAACTTGTAACACTCAAGAGCCATAACTGAGACTTCTGGTCTCACTTTTACATGAACGTCCTTCTTTGTATGACAAGAGATTCAACTTCTTTAGTGCACCGCGGTTCGCTCACTCCACCACTTCTTCCCGATCTGACAGGAACATACTTATCAATGACTCGCATTTGCTATTCCTTGAACAAGCTCAACATTTCATTTGTGCCCATCCTCTGTAAGTTCCTTTCCAATCTTATGCATCCTCCATCTTGCAATTCACATCCTAATTGCCTTGGCCCCAGAAAAAAGAACATTAATCCCTATCCCTTCAATCGCTAAAGTGCACGTAATTGAATTTTGGTCACTATCACCACAGTGCTCCCGTACCTCCAAATCTAACAGCTGGCCCGATGCATTACTCGGTGCCAGATCCAATGTGTCCTCGCTTCTTGTTTGCCTACATATATACATTGTCAGGAAACCCTCATTCACACATTGGACAAAACCTTACCGATCGAAGAAACCCAAACATTAGCGTTTCCAATCATTAATTGGAAAGTTAAATTACCCGGCAACAACTACCATTGTACTTCCACTCCTATCCAGCATCAACTTTGCAATTATTTGCTCTGCATGTCTGCAAACTTTGCGGAGGCCGATAGAAAACGCCCAACGAGGTGAGCTCTCCTATCTTGTTTCTAACCACAGTCCACACCATCTTGGTGGACAATTGCTCATCAAATGTCCTTTCTTCCACTGTACTACTGTCCTTAAGTAACAATGCCACGCCTCCTCCTCTTTGACCATCTCCCCTGTTCGTACTGAAACATCGAAATCCTGGAACCTGCAACAGGTATTCCTATTCCTGCTCTATCCAAATCTCCGAAATGACCACACCATCGAACTCTCAGGTACCAATCCACGCTGCAGGTTCACGACCTTATTGCAGATGTAACTCCCGTTGAACTCGTCACACTTCCAACCACCTTCCCACCTGCCAGTAAACTCCTGCGACGTTCAAGCTTTATTCATGACTTCGCTCCTCTCAGCCTCTTGAATACAGGAGATACAATTGAGGGTCGTTGGTCCCTGCTGTGTAAGTTTCTATCCTTCCAAAGAGCATTAGCAAACCTTCACTCAGTGGACATTTGTACCACTCTGACTCAAGTGTAGACCATCCTTTTTATAGAGGTGCCACCTACCCAAAATAAGTCAAAATTAGAACTGTTCCTCCTTCCCCTTAAGGATCCCTCTCGGACGCCATGGTGGCTCAGTTATCACTGCTGCCTTGCAGCACAAGGGGCCAAGGTTTGAGTCCAGCCTCGGGCGCCTGTGTGTATGGACTTTTCACATTATCCCCGTATGTGTGTACGTTTCATCCGGACGCTCAGATTTACTCCCATGCAACAAGCATGTGCACGTCAAGTGAATTGGTTATGCTAACTTAGCCAGAGTGAGAGGTGCAATAGTCAGAGGGAAATGGTTCTGGTTGGGTTGCTCTTTGGAGGATCGTTATGGACTTGCTGGGCCAAAGGTCCTGTTTTCATACTCTAGGGAATCTAATCTATCCCAAAAACATGATCCAAGACATCATCGATCATGACCCATGGACCTGGCATCACGGACCCAGGTCCAGCTCACCGTCCGGAGCGTTGTTTCAGAGTAGCTGGATGTATGTACAATTCCAGTCTATCGAAAAAGCACGGACACTCGTGGTGTCCAATGCCTGACATTCTTTCGGAGGATCATTCTACTGTTCTAATATCCATTCCTACTGGTCTGGAATCACAAAGAAAGACTGTTGCAAGTAAATTCGTAAAATCGGTTTACAGCAATATTTATTTTTGAATAGAGGTGGAGGTTGGGCAGGAGACATTAACTGTGCCGTGTTTGGGGGAAATCAACTGCCCAAATATCTAACCTCACATACTCAGCAGTCTCGTGTCCTCTCCTCCTCAGCGTGTTTCGGCCTATTCCCGAGGTAAGGTAGTTGTAGGGTTAATTGAAATTCCTGACAGCCCCTTGGACCTCATTCTCACAGCTCCCGGTCACACTGGAAGAGTGGAGGCTGCTGACTCACAATGTAAATTTTATATACGTTAATTTACTTTCCTGGCAGCCTCCTGACTCTCGCGATCAATGTTCCGACTCCCATTGCAAAACTGAACATGGAATTTCTGCTCTTGACAGGGCTGTGCTTCATGTTCGCTTTTTGGATACCTCGTCAGTGGATGAGTTTCCGACACAGTTTTTACGTTTGTGATTTAGGAGTTGGTTGATATCATCGAATGTTTTGGTTGGCCGTTTCAGTGAGTACTTACAAGTTATTCACAAGTCTCTGTGTGTGGAGTTACTATTACCAGGAAAAGACAGCCGGTTCAATTTCTGAAAGTACTTGGTGAAGCGTATTGTTGAAGCCAATTATTGTTTACAATTGACTTTGGCTTCAGCGTCGCGACTTCTGACTCCAGATGACAATACAAATATTTCGTTACTTGTTCTTTTCTTAATTCCCCAGATGCCAGAGCATTAACCTGGTCGAGTTTAGTATGCTAGTGATACTTTCATTACAGCAACAACTCCACATGTCGACCCATCGGGAACCACATTAAGAAAGTTATTTCCATGTCAGTATTTCCGTTCTGCCAAACGGAACTTCCATAATATTGACGACTGCAATGGCACTTTTGGAGTTGGGCAGATTGCCATTGTACTCCTCATCAGGACAGGACATAGTTGAGTAAAATTTCACGTTGCCAGAAAGATGACAGAGTTGAAGCTGGAATGAAACAGCTTCCCCAGGTCTACGTATCAATGTGCAGCAGAAGTGTTCAGTCTCTTGCAGAAATGTTTGTATTTGCTCTGTCCATTGAACTCAGCTATTTCTTTATGTGACGTGCAACGGATCGAATTTCTTTAAGACTGGCATCTGTGATTCTGTGGACAATATGACGGGGATAAGATGTATCATCCAGTTAGAACGTCTCATGAAAGATTCTGGAGAAACTTGCAACTTGTCGGTTGCACTGATGTGCTGCGCTGTTAATTCATGGTGTTGGCGACATTTGTGGAAAATTCAACCCCAGTGAATTGTTTAGTAGTCTATCATGACTTATGGTTTGAAGTGGCAGGACTGCAGATGTTAGATCTAATCTCTTTGTCTTGACATTTTTTACCTTTCCTCTCTATCGAAGTTAGTGCTGACGTTTGGAATCCAAGCAGACAATTGACATCGTGTCGTCACAATTGTTAGGTGCTCATGGTGCTGAACCTGGTGTTGTTCGCTGTGAGAGCAAATCTGCTTCCGAGTCCACCCACAGCGTGGACACAAAGAACATAAGGAACCTATCTGCCTGAGCAACAACAGAAACTAACCAGAGTTGCTCAGCCTTGATCAAACAGGCTAACTAAGACACTACCGGGAAACAGGAGATGGCTCAAGCCGCTTTCAGATGAGGGATGCACTTCCTGAGACAGCCTGATAGCAGACTTCCTTGCCCTCCGGAAGCACAACTGCTCCCGAAGCCCAATAGACATCCTTGGTCCTTACACAGACTTGAACTGCATAAATGATGCTCAGACTGAAAGGCATCAAGGGAACTTGCTTCCGAACTCATCACAATAGAAACTCATTGATGCCAGGATGTGGAACGGTAACACCTAATGTCAGAGAAGTTCGGAATCTCAAAACTCAATCATGGACGAATTGTGTCTGTCAGACAGCTGATTGTCCTCGCATTGATTGCATTTTGCACTTGATCGTATTGAAATAACACCATATTACTGTAGCCTATAAAATGACGGCAGACACTGATCGGGGAAGAGAATCATTGATCTACATGCACAGACTGTCGGTTCTGTGTCAGCCTATTAAATTTCTAGTCCAGTGATGTCGGTTGTACGAAGAAGCTTGTCAATTTCACCTGGTCAACGCTTGTTTGGTCTCTGTTTAAATGGATAATTTCTCTGACAGTTTCACATAGTCTGGAATGGTCTGAAATTATAAAGGGACTTAGACTTGCACAGCATTTTAATACGATTCGGACCTGGCAGCGAGCTCTATCACAGCAAGTCACAACGACAACCGGTTGGACGTATGGAGGGAGTATCCAAAATTCTGATCTAATAAGGCAGCATTTCGACACTGAGCTGTTTTCCCTACTGGAGTGCTGAAGGGCGTTGAATGCCAGCATCCACTTTGGGTCTCACGCTGGAATTTTCGGACACACATTCGTCAATGCTTCGTGCAGCGATTTCCCACAGCTCGAGAACCTCCGACGCTGATATCTCCAGTTACACCTGGCAGTGCTCGCACTCACTGAGAAACCCCGACGAGCTGGAAAACAGGGTTCAAAGTCACCAACACGCTGACAAACAGACATTAGAGGTCCCGACGAGCTGACAAATGGACTTCAGTCATTTGTGCTTGGTTGCGATTCGAGAGGCTTTATTTCTGCGGGATTAGTGTCGATTAGATTCCCTACAGTGTGAAACCAGGCCCTTTGGCCCATCCAGTCCACACCGCCTCTCCGAAGAGTAACCCACCCAGACCCGTCCCCCTCTGGCTAATTCACCAGACACTATGGGCAATTTAGCATGGTCAATTCACCTGATCTGCACATCTTTGGACTGTGGGAGAAAAGAAGAGCACCCGGAGGAAACTACACGCAGACAGTCGCCCAAGGCTGGAATCGAACCTGGGACCCTGGTGATGTGAAGCAGCAGTGGTAACGACTGAGACACCATGTCCTCTGTGTGCAAACAACATTCGCGTTCTGTGCATTGAATAGAGATGTGCCTCCCCTGTGTTTCACTGGGATGAGATTCCACTGTGTTTTGTTGGGGATTGAGCCCCCGTCAGGAGTAAAGTGAGAAAGGGGTTGAAGAGCCCTCGTGGCGACATTTGAAGATCATCGAGTCTTTGCTTTGGGGGAAGAGAGTGGCTTAGATTACATTCTCTTTTTAATACGTGTAATTTCAGTGAGAGGATGCAGACAAATTAAAAACGGGAAACTCTGAAATTATGGTTGGACTAATACTTGGGTTGAAAAAGGAAGCTTTATTGTAAACTGCACGATGTTGAGATTGTTTTATGTTTTTTTTTAAAAATGGATTGTTAAAGTACTGGGTTTGGAAAATCCTTTTTCGTCACCGTTTTACCTTGTTTGAATCAGGACCACAAATCCATATATTTTGTGCTCCATGCAATGGGACACATTTGGTTTTTGCATTGTACAGCATTTTGTTATATTTAAATATTATCGAACTTTTAATCTTGAAACAAACTGTTTGAGTGCCTGGAGTCCCTGATTTGTTTGAAATTCTAAATGCTTGTTTTAAAAAATGTTGGGGTTAATGGTCATTTTTTAGCCAGTTGACAGAATTGCATTAAAACATCTTTGCTGTTGTGTTTTAATGCAAAGTGTTCACAAGAATAAGAGTACATTTTGAGTGTGAAGTTTTCATAAGATTTTAGTCAACCTTAGAGCTTGTAGCTGAGCTGTTTCACTTCTATTGATTATTGTGAAGACTTCATTGCCCCTTCATACTGCAATTTCAAAGAATGTTGATCTGGACCATAAGTGCCACTGTAATTCCGATTGTTTCACTTGGGAACGTTTATTGGGAGAACACATTTAAAACAATTCTGCATTTGTTTCCCACGAATATTTGAGATTTAAATGTGAACGGAAACTGCCTCTTCAAATGCTTAAGCAGAGGAAACATTTTGTTGTTTTCTTGCTGTTCCAGACATTGAAATACTTTTCCTGACAGTTTTCATTCGAGGTCATTCGAGGGCTTGATTTTTGGACCATTCCTTGTTGTTTCTGATTGACTGAAATATTTAGGCAGTACAATTTAGAAGTCTACTGATTATGTAAAACTTGATGATGTCATAAATAGTTTACACAGTAACACACTATTGAGAAGATTGATAATGTTGAAATAGGCAGGCACAATTTAGTGTAGATAAATGTGTGAGTGTCTTCATACTGAAAACCATTTGGCATCGGAGGAAAGAGAGAGGTAATGCAACTATACTTTCAGCAGTTAACACTGTCTCTAACACTTCGCTATTCGCATGTAAAGCATGCCTTCCAATCACCTCCCATCACTTCACAACCTGATCCAATGGATTCAATCAGCTCCGCAGTCATCAGCCCGAAAAGTGTCGAAGCTAACAACAATGAAGAAGAGATCAGTCCGCTTTTGTCAGTAACTTTCCTATGGACATTAAATCACATGAGCCTTACCTTGTCTTTCGATCATTTAAGGGATATGAAGTTTCACTGATCAAGCTAACCATCACAACAGCAAGTTGGCTTTGTTAGATTTAAAGGAAGAGCTGGAGCAGAAGCAGCAAAGAATTCTGTGTTCATCTAGTATGCAGCTAAACCTGCAGCTGCTAAACTTCACGCTCAGATGCGCTGGTGTCTTCCAACTGAAGCATCTCTGCAAGGATGCAAGTTTCGTCAGTTTTGTTAATTATGTAACTGCCCTTATTCAAGTTTCAGATTTCAGAGAAGAGTGATGCATGATAGCCTGTATTTTTTGTTCTTAGTTTGGACTTTACTCAAAGCGGATTTTCAGAACTGTCTCGTTTACACTCAACTTGGAGGAGTTGGCCTGGTTCATGTGAGCTTGCCAAATATCCCTGCCACAGGAGCGCTCTCTGCTGTTTCGGACTTGGACACCGATGGCTATCCCTCCAGTTCTGAACACCCCGCAACCACCGCCCCCCACTTGAAAACCTTCCCTGTCTCCAGCAACATTGTCCCTTTGCATCACACCCTTTAAAAAAACAAAAAAGAGGAATTGTGGGAGATAATCCACTTCCTTGTCCACCCATAGCATGGACACAAATTACATAAGGAACAATATCTGACTAAGCCAAAACAGACACTGACAAGAGTGTCTCAGCCTTGACCAAACAAGCTCAATAAGACACAAGGCAGCAAACAGGAGATGAATCAAGCCACTTTCAGACTGAGTAATACACTTCAGGAGACAGCATGACAATAGTCTTCCTAGCACTCAAAAAGCACAATTGCTCCCACACGCTAAGGGCAGCCTCACTCCTTACACATACTGGGACTCCTCAAACGATGCTCAGTGTAATGGCATCAAGGTAACTTTCTTGCAGAATATCCACGATGGAATCCGACTGATTCCAGGATGAGAAACATGAACACCTACTCTAACAGAGGATCAAACTTTATCTCCTAGCTCAGCTGATCATTGCTATCGGACTTTTGATTATCCTCCCATTGATTGTGTTTTATTCTTGATTATACTATAATTCACAACTTTATACTGTAACCCAATACAAATGCCTGTGCCTACTGCTCGAGGATGAGAACTATTGTTCTACGTGTGCAGAATGTCAGTTCTATGTCAGCCCAGTCAATTTCTCTTCCAGCAACTTCGATTGTAATAAATAGCTTCTCAATTTCACCCGGTCTGCGCTTGTGTGATCTCTGCTTATTTGGGTCCGACATTCACTCACACTGGTCACTCCACCATTGTTTGTCTGGAAGGCAATGGTAGAGTGTGGGCTTTTCCTCGGTACCACACTACAGAATGTGATTTCACACAGTTCTACTCCTGCTGTGGTCCGTACTTCATATGGATGCCTAGTTTTGAGCTGACATTTCTGCAATGATGTTCTGCTACCTATTCCCCAACTCGCATCGAATCCCATTCAGCTATTAGCCCTGTACTCAAAAACTTACTCTGATATCTGATGTGGTTACACTTCAATTTTAATGTTTGCATTCTTGAGAGAGTCTGTCCATCACGTCACTCCTCCAATTTGTCACATTCTCCAAAGCTCTTTAACATGTTCATTTCAATGTGTTCTTTTCCAGTATTGTCATATTCCGTGTTTACAGTGAATGAGTTTTCCTGTGTTTGTGTCCCTGGCCATGAGGTTTGTACAGTCTGTGATATCAGACTGACGTTGTTCAGAAACAAGAAAATACTATAGCAGAAGCGGTTGTTCACGTGCCAGCATATAGCACTTCATGTTGGATACAAACTCTGAAACATGTTCAAAAACAGAAATTGATCAACAAACTAAGCAGGTCTAGAAGCATCGGCAGAAAGCAGTAGAGTTATCGATTCTTCAAACCCTCCCGTTTCTCAAGAAATATTTGCATTTGGTTCAAGTTTACAGCATCCAAAACCCTTCGTTTCATTCAACCGATGCCGTTCATTTCTGGACAGATTCAGCAGGTCTGGCAGCATCTGCGAAGGATGAGACGCAGAATTATCATTTCAAGTTATTTGGTGACACGTTTCCATTAATGAAATGAGAAAATGAGCTTTTAAATACTTTGATAGAAGTGGAGGAGGGGTGATCAGAAACAGAGTGTGTGGAGGCCCAATGTGGTGAAAAAGAAACAACAGTGAAATAAATACAAATTAAAGTGTGGATGTGTGAAACAGATTGTCTCTGTTGAGAGAAAGGTATGCAAGATACAAACAAGGTCATCATGAGACTGGTAGGAAGAATGCATGAACGATTGAGCACAGTCATAATGGGGCTTGGCTGTGAAGTTATGGTATTGAATGTTAATTTAGACAGCTGTAAAATACCAAATCGTGACGACAGGTTCTTATAATAGGAAGCAATTAGAAGGTCAGAGATATTCCTACAGACAGCGTTGAAGTTTTAATTAAAGCCTTCTGTGCTGGGTCTCGGCAGTACAATGGAGACTGTATTGTGAGCAGCACTGGCAGTGGACTAGAATGAAAGATTACATGGGGAATGCTGCTTAACCTGGAAGTTTTGATTGGGGTCTTGGACATTCTGGAGGGCCGAGGTGAAAAGGGAAGAGCTGCAGCTTCGGGAATTGCATTGGAAGGTGCCATAGGGGAGTGGACAAGTGTTCGGTGTGATGGTAGGTATTACAGAGGGACGGGTTCCTGTGAAGTACGGACAGCTGTGAGGAGAGGAAGATATGATTGATGATGGGCTCCTGTTGAAGTTGGTGGATGTGGCGCAGGGTGGCTCTTTTAATGTGGATTCTCGTGCAGTGGTTAGTGAGGACAAAGGAATGTCTATCATTCAGCAGTCAAGCATAGATAGGGGTGAGAGCAGACGCCTGGCAGATGGGTCAGTCAAAGCTGAAGGCCTTGTCCGTTAGGTTTGGACTCTAATCTCAATTCAAGGAAAATAATGTCATTACAGAGGCTTCACTCTGGAATGTAGAAGAGATTATCGAACTTATATGATGGAGTTAAAGAAATTGGGAGAATGGGATCATTCTCTGCTAATCATGTTTTCAGACACATGCAGAATTCCCCACCCGCGACCCACAAATACTTGAAACGAAATATGTATATAACAATTACGGGGAGTGGCCATTTCTCCCATTTCACGTGTTTTCCCCACTTTAGTATAGCAGTCGCAGTCAGAACATGCTGGAGTCCAGGGCAGTTTGGAAACTTCAGCAAATGATTCCGACTAACAGTTCTCTAGAAATATTATTGGAATTTGTTCATTTTTACCAGTATATCATTTACCTTTTAGCTAATTCGTGTGTAAGTTATATGGTACAGGATTCGAAGAGCTCCTTCGTTCAGTAATTGTATCAGGTCAGTTAAGATCAAGGTTATACATTGTAAATTAGAGAGTGCATTGAAGCTGCAGAAAAGGAGACTGTACAGGATGGATTGTCTACTGAATCAGTATTGTTGGAAGTCACTAACAGGAAAGGAGAAGTCACTTTGTTGGTTGTTTTCTGCAAAAAAAAAACAAATAACAGCAGAGAGATGGAAGAGCAGATTGGATAGTAGATTTTGGAAAGGTACAGATATCAGAGAGTTGTTGTAATGGGTGACTACAATATGGATTGGAACCTCCTGATTGCAGATTGTCTGGATGGAGTCAATGATGCCAGATATTTACAACAGGGTTTCTTGAATAAATATGTAGATAGGCTGAGTAGGAGCAAGGCCATTTTGGATTTAGTGCGAGGGAACAAACCAGGCCAAGTGTCATATATATCATGGAAGAGCATTTCGGCGATTGTGACCCCAAATGCGTCACCATTGCCATACCATGGAGAGGAATAGGAACGGACAGGAAGGGATGTTATGTAATTGGAGTGTGGATTTGGAATTAAACTGACTTTAGACAGGAGCTGTAGAGTATAATTTGGTAACATTTGTTCTCCGGGAAATGCAAGACAGAAATGTGGAGATTATTTAAGGAGCGTTTGCTGCGATTGTTGGATAGCTTTTTCCCACTGTGACAGAAAAGGTATGGTCATGTGATCGCACCTTTGATGGTAAGAGAAGAGGAGCTACACCTGAACAGAAAGAAGGAAGCATATGTAAAGGCAATGAAACAGGGATCTGGCACAGGGCAGCTAGGAAAGAACTCAAAAATCGCATGAGGAGAGCGAGGAGGAGTCGATAACTCCTTGATGGGAAGAATTATGGATACCTCAAAGGCGTTCTTCTCTATTGTGTGGAAGAAGAGAATGATCAACGTCAGGGTCAGGCTGATCAGGGATATTGGAGAGTATCTGTGCCTGGAATCTGAAGAGATAGAGGATTCCCTGAATGTATGTTTGGTTTTGTTTCAATATTCCCGAGAGAGATCCAATCTTACTGACAGTGAAAACACAGTGGACGAGGTTAATAGGCTTGCACAGATTATTATTAAGAAAGTGGATGCACTGGAAATTCTGGTATCATGATAGATTAATCTCCTGGGTCTGACAATGTATGTACACTTTACAAGGTTACCTTGAGAAGCGAAGAATGTGATTGCTGGTCATATCCTAGTGAACTTTGCTTCCTCAATCTCCACTGGAGTACTATGGGATGATTGTAAGGACTTGAATGTGGCTCCTCTGTGCAAGAAACGAAATAAGGAAATCCCTGGGAAATACAGACCAGTCAGATTTAATTCTGTGGAAAGCACTTCAAGGGAAAGGACTCTGGAGATTGGATTTATGACTATGTGGAAAAAACAGTTTGATTCAAGAAAGCGAGTTTATGAGGTGCAGGTTATGCCTCACAAGCCTTATTGAGTTATTTGAGCATGTGAGGAGATAAGTAGGGCCAGGGGAGGACGGTTGACATGGTGTGTACGGTGTACATTCCAAAAGCATCATGCAATCAGAGTGAACATTTTAGAGAAAAGGAACACATATCCTGCCTTGCAAAATCAATGCATTTACTTTCTGGAATTCACTGATCAAATGACATGCAGGCTTGATAAACAAGGACTGATGTAATGTGCATCGGGCTTTCCAGTCGTTTTCGATGAGATACGGGAAAATATAAGCTATTATATAAGAAAGGAGCTTTTACGATGAAGGATAATGCACAGTTATGCAATGTAGACTGTTCTGACACGAAGAATGATAGTAGGAATTAATGGCTCTGTATTGGATTGATAGCTGCATCTGCTGGAGTACGACATATGTCAGTCTAATGGCATCAATTATTTATACTCTATACCGATGACTTGATGGAGAAGGCTATGCGCAGTACAGATCTGAAATTGCGGATTACACAAAGGTAGGTGGGATATCATGCTGCAATAAGGATATGAGAAAGCTGAAAGGGCGCACAGTTAAGATTATTGATTGTATTAAAAATTGAGAGCTGAGTTCATTCCACGCAAGTATGTGGTCAGCCAATTGAAAAACACTTTCATGCATTCATATATATCAAGAGACTTCAAAAACGGAGAAGAGATTGGGGTGTTCCTGTTTATGAAACATAACATCAGCATACTGGTGCAGCAAGTAACGACATTAGGACATGACGCTTATTCCTAGAATGGAATCACTGACTGACGTTGTCAACAATAGTAAGGTGGTTGTAGTTGACACTAATGACGATTGATATTCTGGAAACATACACGATACAAAAGACAAGAAGGATGTTGAGAAGGCTGTTTCCACTTCTGGGCAGAATATCGAACTTGGGGACACTGAGACAGAATAAGGGGCTTTGACTTAAATCAGATTGCAAAGAAATGCCTACTATCAGAAGGCAGCGAAAGTCTGTAATTCAGTAATACAGATTGTTATGGAGTTTAAATCAACGAATATATTTACACTCGAGGTGGTTGAAGTTTTGACATATGAGCGACTTGAGGGATTAAAGGAGGTGAGATGAACTTGGAGTTGAGCCCTGGAAAAGACCACATTGAAGGAAAGGGCAGACTTGCGAGTTGGAATCGTATTTTTCTGTTCTGTTTTCTTATGTTCTTTTCTTTTAGTATTGGAAATTAACTGGTTAGCTACCTGGGGATCATGTTGTGCAAGGTTGCGTTGGAGGAGAGTAGAGAATTTGTTTGAAGCATGGGGTAACGGGGCTCTAATGAAAGTGAATGTAGGTCTATCACATGAGCGACATCTGGAGCAAAAGCAGCCAAGACGGGAAGCGTGGAAAGAACGATGTGAGTCAAGGGGTGTGCGTATGGGAACGGGCGGGGTGAGGGACAGGTCTCTTCTGGATCTCGCTGGAATTTCCGAAAAATACTTTTCAAAGTTCACCGAACCATCAAAGTTGCCTCTATCTGGTCCTGTGTTGCAGATTCGAAACGTTGAATGGAACATTTGTCATAGCACTTAGGAGCACGACTGGCTCACTTGACCCTTTGACACCAAACGATCAGGGCATAAGATCATGGTTTACCTTTTTATGGCCACAGCTACACTTTACTATGAATACACAATTTTCTACCATTCTTTTGTCTATCGAATTTCGAATGAAGTCAGCCTCGATATAATTTTAAAGGTCACACCAAAACCTGGGCATGGGATTTCCCACTTGAGTAGATTACAACGGGTTGAATTTCTTATCAGCCTTATGCTAAACGAGATTTAAGAGTCGCTGTTTCATTTCCTCTTTACCCCCCACTTCTTTTCACAGCAGATTATAAATGTAACCCGTTTGGTGATATGACCAATGACAAAGCTCTCAGACTGAGTCGGATTCAGTGACAGGAACAATTCAGGAGAATTCCTTTAGTCAGCTACAAATAATGAGATTTGTGGAGTAGCGTGGAGGCACCGTGCTCAGCATTGCTATTTCACGGCAACAAGGACCCTGTCTCAATTCCAATCTCGGACGACCATGATTGTGGAGTTTGTATAATCTCCCCGTGCTTGTTTGAGTTTGCTCCCTGTGCTACAATTTCCTCTCATTGTCCAAAATATGCACTTTAGGGTGTATTGGCAACGTTAACTTACCCATAGTGTCTATGTGCATTAGTAATGGGAAATTCAAAGTCATGAGAGTGTGTGAGGTGTGGGTGCAATAGTTTTTGAAGTGTCGTTGTGGACACGATCGCCCGAATGGCCTGCTTCCACACTGTAGAAATTCATTGTCTAGTTTTGACGAAAGAAGCATCCATTGGGTATTGAACTGACGAACCTCTCCTCAAGACCATGGGTGTTTTTTTATGATCACCTCTCATTCCAAACGAAACCTGTTAAACCTACACAACATAAGTCTTTTATCTGAGGAATAACTGAACTGAAACCTCTTTGGACTATTTCCCATTTAATTATAACCTTGGACAATCTCAGCTGGTCTGGCAGCATCTATAAGGAGAGAAAAGAGCTGATGTTTCGAGTCTCGCTGACCCTTTGTCAAAGCTTTGAGAAAGGGTCAGTTAGGAAAGAAACGTCAGCTCTTTTCTCTCCTTACAGATACTGGCTTACCTGCTGAGATTGTCCAGCATTTTCTCTTTTGGTTTCAGATTCCAGCATCCGCAGTAATTTTCTTTTATCGTCTTTCATTAATTATAAGCTTTGTCATTTAAAACTACAAAAGAAGTATGTTCACACACTGCTGAGGAGATTTATTTCCTTTTCTCGTATTGTTGTGAGACTTTGGAATGCTCTTCCCCTGACAGCATTGGAGAAAGAGATATTTAATAATTTTGAGGCACAGACGGATAGAATCATTAATAAAAGTGGAGTCTGGAATTATCAGGAAGTACACATGAATGTGCAATACGGGTGAAATGCTTGCAGTGGTACAAAATGACACTGTGGATGAAGAGAACATGCAGGAATACAAAGAAATATGAAATGATAATGTTGAGAATGTTTAGCAGAGCGAACTGAGATAGATTAGAGACCCAAAGGGCCTGCTATCTCATTGGAGAGAAACCACTCATGGTGGTATAACTTAAGGGTCACCAAACCTCACGTGGGAGGTGAGGTTGATCGAACATTCCCTTTCTCGTAACCGCTGTCACTGGGGAAAAATTGAATTTGCGCTTTTGGCCACTGGCTGCTTCATAAACCTGCTATTCAGCAAGGGAGACCATGAAGCTGCTCTGTACATAAATAGTCAAAGACAGAGGAAAATACAATATTTGATAACAGAGTCATAGATTCAATTTACATAACGTTCAAGATAACGGCTGAGTACAAAATTAATGTTCTCTGTTGAAATTGTATTCCATAATGAGACAAGTGTTGAGATGTTGTCTTTGGATGAATACAATAGGTTTAGACAAGCGAAATAATTAGAAGTACGAATTGTGATTTTATACTTATGACCACAAAATAATATGGAAGACAGTACATCATCAGATTTGTCTTTATCTTGTTGGCTGACGGCTTCTTTGACGGGCTGACCAGCCCCATGATGGATGAAAATAATTTGCGATTTGAAGAATAAAATCGACTCTGTTCCTTCCCCTGGCTTTTCATACCGGGAACTGACAATTTACAGAAACTGGGAATTGATTAGAACATTATCTGCGACATTGCATAATCAAACGCATGCACAAAATTCTAGAGGTGGCATGATTCTGAAAATTGCAAAAGCAACATTCTCTGAACCATCTATACTTACATTGGAGTATGGTGAAGGTGTGTGTGTGTGTGTGTGTGTGTGTGTGTGTGTGTGTGTGTGTGTGTGTGTGTGTGTCTGTGTGTCTGTGTATGTGTGTGTGTGTGTGTGTGTGTGTGTGTGTGTAAGAGAGAGAGATGAGAGAGAGAGATCGTTGGAAGGGGAAGGAAAGTGCTGCATGCAGTGGTGTGGGTGGTTGAGCATGAACCTTGTTCAGAGCTAGGTGTTCCAACTGATGTACTGTGAATGTGAGGAAGCAGAGAAAACGCAATAGCACTTATCATGCCAGAGCGGGGAAAGTTACTCATGCTGCTCTTGGACGGTTGGACATGTCTTCAGACCGCAGAAATTGCACTGAGTTTGGTAGTGAGATTGGTGCGTCTGGTGATGCAGCCTTCTCTGGGAACAGAATGTCCTCCTCTGCACTCGCCCATTCTGCAGAGCCTTCGTGCCACTGTCGACAAATTGTTGTACAATTTCCACTTACTTGCCATGTCCAGGGTAAACTTTGCAGGGCAGATCCGAACTCAGAAATCTCAAGCGTGTCCCTTTTGGCTTATTAACGATGGCAGCAGTTCCAGCGATCAAGAAATATCCAGGGGCACCCGGGCAATGGTGCGTACCTCCAGTCATGATGGGTGGAGAATCGGCCTGGCATTAATTGGAGGAACACCATGGAGCCGAGTGTGTAGTAAATGACGTGGGATCCATAAGATTATACCACGAAATTAGCTCCCACTCGTGCAGAAGGTTCCTCACCCATACTGAATGATAACGACACTGAGACAAATTATTGTTCGATTCATATCAGTGATTAGAACAACCCTTTGACGTCACTCCAACTTTCAATGCTGCAGAATAAATCCTCACTGAAAAATCTCCATCATTTGAACTCCCACCAATATCGCATTCACACATCATTCATGGAACACCAATGAATTTTACAAGATGTATTCCAAATGTCTTCATTTCATCATTCTGAAACATCTGATATCATGCCTCCTTCACGCTGTCTATCAATCTCCATTTAGCATTCAATATCCTAAACCCCGCCCACTTTTTGTACTTAACTGAGTCTTTCCACATCTCAGTCTGCAAGTAGTTTTCAAACCTATCGCACCCCTTGTCATACCACAATGGAGATATGGAGGTATACCAACCCACCAACCGTCATGTGCACCGTGTCATTCGTCGTCATTTCCGCCACCTCCAAACAGACCCCAACCTCCAAGGATATAATTCCCTCCCCTCCGCGATCAGCGTTCCAAAAAGACCACTCCCTCCGTGACTCCGTCGTGAGGTCCACACACTACACCAACCCACCTCGACTCCCAGTACCTTCCCCTGCAACCGCAAGAAATGCAAAACTTGCGCTCACACTTCCCCCTTAGTTCTCTCCAAGGCTCCAAGGAATCCTTCCATATCTGCCACAAATTCACCTGCACTTCCACACACATCATTTACTGCATCCGCTGCACCTGATGTGGCCGCCTGTGTATTGGGGAGACAGGATCTAATTGAGGTCGACAAAACCATGAGTGGTATAGACAGTTTGGATGTAAGAAGCTTTTTCCTCGAGAGGTGAGTCAATTATTCGGGGTCACGAGATCAAAGTCAACATGTAACTGGTAAGTCGAGATATCATTGGCAAGTTCTTTCCATAGTGGTTGGTGGGTGCCTGGAGCTTGTTGCCAGCGGAGGTGGTAGAGGCGGGCACGTTTGCATCACTTGAACTGTATCTCGACAGATACATGAATGGGCACAGAGCAAAGAATAAAGCCCTTGAGAAAATACGCAACAGGTTTAGATTGCGGTTCTGCTTCCGTGCAGGCTTGGAGGGGAGAATATTTCAGACAGTTCTCATGCTGAATCTTCCTTTATTCTTTGTTCTTTCACCCCGTAGGCTTATATGTCAATATGCGTGAATGAGAGATAGATCAAGTTTCGCCTGTGTGTGTGCGTGTGAGTGTGAGTGCGCGTGAGAGAGTGCGTGTTTCCGTGTGTGTATGCTTGCTAAAGAGTGTGCGTGTGTGTGCATGTGATGGGGTACATGCGCATGTGCGAGTATGGTGGTTTTTGTACGTGTGCATGAGAGACAGTGTGTGTTAGAGAGATGATCTGCGTGAGTGTGAGGATATGTGTGTGTGTATGTGTGTGTGTGAGAGAGAAATAGAGTAGTTGGTTCATCCAGAATGTGTCATGAACCCATGTTCCTGGTTGAGGCCATCCTCATTGATTTCGAACTTGGCTGCCAGCCTTCGCTCGATCCCTCTCATTGTTGCATCTCCCAAAGTCCACCCTGGAGGATTTTCCTAACCGCTGAAGTGTTCACCAAAGGGTAAGAAACGCCCCTGTACCACGTTTGTTGCTTGGCTTCCTGTCATTCATTTTCATAATGTCTGCTTGACCTCGCTACAGAATCCTTGCCTGTTGCGCATCCTGGCTTCACAATCTCATACATTCTTCATTAAGCATGTAAACATACAACACACACTCTCTCATGTGCACTCGTACTCAAGTGCACACACTCACGTGCATACACAAACTCTCTCTCACGTGCACTTGTACATGCACATTGGAGCATGGGAAAAATTTGTATTCGCAGAATTATATTTGCATACTCTTTCTAATTTGCTCAAAAATGCACAAACTGCAGGCAGTCAATGCATATAATATATGTAAATTCCACATTGGAAGTGGAAACAGTCTGACTCTATACTGGAATACAAACGGATCTGAACCTGATATCATTAATGCATTGTCTGAGCTGAGAAATCACCTTTTTTGTGAGCAAAACATTATGTTATATCGAGAATGTGACTGAAAAGAAACTCAAATTTACATGTCAATGAAACAAATCCTGAAACCCATTCCAAAATATGAAGGACATAACAAGAGTTGAGGTTTATTTAAAGTAAAATTGCAGTTGTGTGACACTGTAATCCTTTGCTATAACTTCTGAGTCTTACGTTCCTGCTCCACAACTTCCTGTGAAAATCGCAGCGTTTCAAAATCTAGTGCTTCCAAATTACTTGTTGGACTGTAATATGATATTGTGTGATTTGCAGTTATTATTTCTGACACTTTCACAAAGACCTGGGTGGCGCCAAGTGGGAAAGGTCTTCGCGGTGACGTCGTCCCAAGATGCCCTCACCACTGTGGGAATGCTGAACAAGGAGGAAACGAAAGGACAAACGGAAGGGGCCAGGACTGTGAGGCATGGAATATCCATGCCTCAGGTGGCGATGAGGATGAATCAGCAGCGTCGATCGGAATGTTCTATTCCACAGAAATATCCCACTGGTCCTCTATTTTCCTTTAATATTCCTTAGAGAATCCACCCACGAACAGATCAGCATGAATTACTTCAATGTTATAACACAAGGCATGTGACACTGATAGGTCCTACAGAAGTATGAAAACATTCAAAATTGTTGATCATATTGTTGAGCGATCTGCAGGGTCTGCGGGTTAGCCATGGGAAACACGGTGTTACAGGGATCGCGAGAGAAGGTGTCTGGCTTTTTAATGAGTGGTGTGGATTCAATGGAACAAATGTCATTTATCTGCCCTACAACAAATGTATGATTCACAGTTTGCTGTTTGGCTGTTTTGTGATGGATAGCGACGGTAACAATACGGGCTGAGGAACCTCGACCAGCTGAGGTCACTCTGAACACACTGCCTTACAAACCACAAGTTAAAATCACTCCTCTTTGAAGTGAGATAGTGACCGTCCAGGGCAATGGCGAATGGGTTAGTGACAGAGTAAGAATAGGATCAGGTTTCTATCCGTGCGTCAGTGATAGAAACACACTGCGATTTGTCAGTTCTCCCCTGGATCAGTGACAGACACACCTTGGGATCCGACTGTTCAACATTGAGTCAATGACAGAGGCACAGCGTTGTCAGTTTGCGTTTGCCTGGGTTAGTGGCAGAGACACAGTGTGGTCAGCCTGCTCTCTTCCTTTCCCCCTCCCCTGTGCACAGGTCTGCTGATGCCTTTCCTCATGTATTCGGACATGCTGCCAGGCAGAGTGATGCGCTGGCATAGCATGGATGGTTTCATGGATGATCAAGTTGAATGCAGGCGAATACAAATCATTGATTCATTGCTTCTGGGAGACTAACTCTTCTTAAAGGACTCCCCAGGATTTGTTCAGACCCTCCAAAAGACATTGGCTGTGGTCTCCATTTTGCAGACTGGAAGCGGATCAGAGACTGTGCTGTACACAGCCCTCACATCATACAGTTTGACATTAGGCAATTCACATGAACTTCAAAAAGGTCGGACTATGAGAAGGCCAGCTTAGAATGCTATCGTCTCGTGCTAAACCATTAGCGTCATCGAGGGACATGGGTAACGTTCCAGAGGACTGGAGGGCTGCTGATGGCCTGGTGTTAAGGAAAAGCCATTTAATTATAAACCCGTGAGACTGAAATAAATGGTGGGTAAGTTTGGACAAAAGGAATTATGTTAAAAAAGAGGCAATTATGAGCATTATTTTAACATATATACTGAGATTTTGGAGAGGCCGACAGATGGACCACTCTGGAGGAGTTCTATTTTCATTCAGAGTTTGAAGAATGAATGGTGGATCTCTTTGACAAGAAGTTTTTTTTTCGTTTGATCAAATTTGTTTGATTTCTTTTCACGATTTGTAAGTTTATTTGTAGTGAGTATTCGCATACTTCATGTTATATCTGTGGGAAAGGAATGGAACCTAATTTTCAGAAGAAAGCCGATATTGATAGCTGTTCCTTTTTGGGTTTGTGTCACTGAGGCATATGGGAGGCAATTAGTGTTATTATTACGAAATTTAGAGATGTGATTACACAGCAGGAACCGTCAGACAGATAATGGACTGGCAGTGAAGGTATGAAGGTAGTTCAGAAAAGTTCTGTGGCTATTCTTCTCTCAAATACATATCTTATTTTGTTTCCTCTTCAAACAGGCAGGCTCTCAAAGTAAGGTAGAAGAGCAGGACACATCAGAAGCAATAAATATGAAACGTATGTGCAACGGGTTTTTCAAAATGTACAAGATTAATTCTTACAGTGACTCTCCTGTCAGAGGTACAGACAGAGATTCTGTGACAGTGAGCGAAACTCGATTATGGTATGTTGCTTTTCTGGTGTCAGTTTGTGGATGTCTCAAAATGTGTTCAGTATATTGTGAAAGGGGAGAGTGAGAAGCTGAAAGTTGTACACATTGAGCGGAATGATTTGGTCAGGAAAAACGTTAAAGCTTTGCAGAGTGAATACAAGACATTATGTCGAAGGTTAAAAAGCAGAACAGAAAATGTAGTAATCTCTGGTTTACGTGTGTTACCAAGGTCGAAGAAGAGCTATTAAATCACTGGAAGAAGAGGCAGGTCAATGTGCAGGAAATCAGTTTCTTGGATCGTTATGATTTTTTGAGGTAGAAAAGACGTGTTCAAAAAGAAAGGTTCATACTTGAACCAGAAAGTGACCAAAAGCCTGGCAGGGAGATTTGCTCATTCTATTGTGGGAACAAGTAATCTTTTAGAGATATGGTGGGCGCTTTCTAAGATAGAAAATAGACAGAAAGGTGAGGATGATCATGAATCAGAAATAAAGAGTAAGCTAAGTAGAAAAGAGAGACAAGAGCTAGTCATGGAACAAAGTAACTTTGAAGAATTAAACTGCATTTATGTCAATGCAAGAGCTCTTCCCGGTCAGTCGGATGAGCTCAGGACATGGATGGAAACATGGGATTGGGACGTCATAGCTATATCAGAAATTTGGCTGAGGAAAGAGCAGGACTGGAATCTCAATGTTTGCGTTTTCGCTGTCATGGGAAGGGTGGAAGAGAGGTGAAAGGGGAGAAGGTGTGACGTTTTGATTCAGGAACGCATTACGTGAGTAAATAGAGTAAACGTTTCTTAGATACTACTTAATGGAAATGTATGGTCGAAATGTTGTAACTGTACCTGTACTTACCACATTCTCTGGCAGTTTATTCCAATAATCAGAAGGTCTTTACTGATACATTCTGCAGGATTCTCCTTTGAGTTCACTTCAATATAACAAATGTCATATTAATGCTTCATCAATATTTCACGTTTAACACAACAGTCGAAGGAATTGCGAAGCCATCATGTACAGATCACAAACACCTCTCAGTGCTCTAAGGTTATAATAGTAGGGGAGTTTAAACTTCTAAACACTGCCTGGCACTGACATAATTTTAAATGTTTGATGGTGACGAATTTGTTAAATGTTTACAAGAAAGTTTCTCTATCAAAATGTAAATGCTCCATTTTGAGAAGGGACAAAACCTGAACTTCATTGAATCCCTGTGGCAGGAAGCAGGTCATCGGGCCCATAAGTCCACACCAAACCGTGGAAGAGTATCTACCTAATGTTACCCATGACCAATATATTTAACCTGCACATCCCTGGACACATGTTGGGTGAATTGGTCTCGATAAATTGCCCATCATGTTCAGCGATGTGGACGTGAATTAGTCTGGGGTAAGTATAGTGTAGTAGGAGAATCAGTGTGGGTGTGTTACTCTAGGGAGGGACGTTGTGGACTTGTTCAGCCGAAGTGCCTGTTTCTGCACGGTTGAGATTTAGGTCTCTCTGCGACAGGAAAACTATTGTTTCATGAGAAAGGTAATAGAAAGTATTATTTTAAAATATTCATTTGTGGAACTTGGACGTCACGGACTGTCCAGCATTGATAGCCATTCCATATTTGCTCTTGAGAAGGTGCTGGTGAGCTGCCTTCTTAATTCGCTGATGTCCGCTTGCTGGAAGAAGACATCATTTTATCCAAAGACTGTGAAGTATCAATAGTATATTTCAAAGACAGGGTCGTAAGTGGCTCGGTGGGGAACTTGTGGATAGTCGTATCCGGAGTACCCATTGCCTTTGTCCTTCTCGGTGGAACTGTCGTGGTTTGGAAGGTGCTGACTAATGTTATACCGTGAATATCTGCGGTGCATCTTGCAGATATTACAAACTGCTGCTACTGCGTTCCAGTGATGGACGATTGAATGCTTGTAGAGTTCGTACTAATCAAGCAGATTGCTTTCTATTGGAGGGTATCTTGAGTGTTATCGGAGCTGCACACATCCAGGCAAGTAAGGAATATTCCGTCACACTTATGATTTGTCGTTTGTTGATGGTGGAGAGAGTATGGGGTGTCATGAAGTGAGTTGCTCGTCGCAGTATCTCTAGACTGTGATCTGCTCTTGCAGCCACTGTTTTTATGTGGTGAGTTTGGTTGAGTTTCTGGCCAATGGTAACCTCAAAATGTGAACAGAGGAGGATACAGTGATGGTAATACTGCTGAATATAAAGGGGCAGTGTTTATATTGTCTCTTTTCAGTGACCATTATTATCGGGCATTTGGGTTTTGCAAATGATACTTGCTACTTGTGGGCAAAGGCTGGATATTGTCAAGATCATGTTGCCTTTGAGCACGATTGATTCAGTACCTGTGGAGTTGCACATGGTGCTGAACATTACAACCATCGGTGAATATCCCCACTTCTGACATTATGACAAATGTAAGGCCATTAATGGAGCAGTTGAAGATTGTTGGCAATACCGTGGGGGAGTTCAGAAGAAATGTGGTGGGTTGTGGTGATTGACCAGCCACAATCATAACCATTTTCCTTTGTGTCATGTATGTCCATAATCCTGATATTCATTGATTTTAGTTTTGCCTTGACTCCTTGGTGAAATACTCGGTCGAATGTGACCTTGAAGTCAAGGATTGTCAGTCTCACCTTAACTCGGGAATTTAGCTCTTTTCCTCATATTTAAACCAAGATTGTAATGAGATGAGGAGCTTCATGACACAACTGGGAATCACTTTGTAGGTTGTTGCTGAACAGTTGCTGATTCTTAACACTGTTGATGACTTCTTCCAACAGCTTAGTCATCATGGAGACTGGACTGATTGGACGCTGATTGGCTGGTTTGGGTGTGGCCAGCTTTTTGTGGACAGGTGTGAACAATTTTCCCGATTATCGGATACATGACAGCAATGTAACTGTATTTGACGAGCATGGCGAGGGTAGCAGCAACTTCTGGACCACACGTCTCCAGTATAATTACCGGAATGTTTTTAGGACCATTGCCTTTGCAGTATCTAGTGCCTCCAGCCTTTTCTTGTTCTCGCGTAGAGTGAATGGAACTGGCTGGAAACTGGTGTCTGTGATGCTGGGGACCGTTCGAGGATCCCGAAATGGATTATACCCTCGGGACGTCTGACTGAAGATTGTTGCTGATACAGCAGCCACACCTTTTTCACTGAAGTGCTAGGTTCTTCAGGATTTGAAAATGCTGATATTTGCGGAGCCTCT
Organism: Chiloscyllium punctatum; assembly: GCF_047496795.1. Lineage (NCBI taxonomy): Eukaryota > Metazoa > Chordata > Chondrichthyes > Orectolobiformes > Hemiscylliidae > Chiloscyllium > Chiloscyllium punctatum. Next base: position 54,963,811 of record NC_092773.1, read on the forward strand.
TCTTCATGTACCTTGCTTAATCGTCCACCACCATTCACAAATGGATGTGGAAGTGAATGTTACTTGCATTGGAGGTTTGAGCCATGAGAGAGGCGTATAGGCTGTGGCTCTTTTCCGTGCAGCATCAAAGGCTGAGGGCTGATCTTATGGAAGTTTATAACATCGTGAAGGGTATAGATAATGTTAGTAGGCGAGGGAATTTTTTTTCAATTGAAAAGCAGTGAACAACGAGGTGTTATAAGTGTAAGTTGTGAGATGAAAGATTTGGAAAGGGCCTGATGGCCAACGTTTTCACGAAAAGGGTGGTGCGTGTATGGACTGAATTTGCACAGGAAGTGGTGGAGGTTAGTTCAGTTACAACATTGATGAGACATCTGGACAGAAATGTCAGTAGAAAGGATTGAGTGATGTGGGCCAAATGCTGGTAAATGGAGTGAGATCAGACTAGAGTACCTGCATAGCATGGATGGTGGAAAATCAGGGTCTGTTTCCATGCTTTACGACTCTATGTCGCGAGATAAGTGCAGAAAACAGCTTTTATCATATCAAATTAAATAGAGTTAACGTTGACCAATTGAAGGTACGTCACACGAGAGTAACATCAAATATTCGCAAAACTCGCTGGGTAAGTAGTGAAATATTAAAAGAGATGAATTTTATGGAGTCTCTAATTTGGAGAAGGAGCAGGGTAGTCAGGCGAGTGTGGAGGAGGGGATCTGTTCAGAAATGTACACAGCTCAGTGACTCAGGGTTGTCAGATTTATTATTGCTTCTGGCGTTATCAGCAGCGATTACATTTAACTTATTTCGATGAAATCTGTAATTTATTTCATCATCACACCAGCTGGTAACATTTACATCAAAGCAGAAAATCTAATACTTCCATGGAGATTAAAAAAAAAGGTTTCCACCAACTAAAGAAAGCAAAGATGTCAATGGATGGCTTCGGAAATTATTTGAGTAAATTGGGTGAGAACTTAAAATTCAACATTTAACACACAACGCGCCTTTGACGGGTCAATGTGGTCAGTTCATGATGACGAAATGGGATTTGTTGGGAAGGCAAACCAAAACAAATTTCGACAAAGTTAACGCATGCATTTTATAAGCAGGTCAATAAAATGTGCTTCAGAAAAATAAAATATCTATAAAGCAGCATCGAAGGAGGAAGAGAGTTGACTGATGAAGGATTCTGCTTGAAACGTCAATTCGTCTCTTCTTCGGATTCTGCCTGACCTGCTGTGCTTCTTCCAAAGGAAGAATGCTTCTACTCTGTCTCTCCAGCATTGGCAGACCTCACTGTCTGCCAGGTTTCATTCTGGTATCAGGCAAATATGGCCGTTGGATACGAGGGTCCAGGAGTAACAATGGAAACAATAACTGATTCACGAGTTATGAACTGAGCTCGAGATGAATATAGGAGCTGTATTGCTGATGGAAGCAATCATTCTTGGTGATGTTGTAAATATCTTTTTGGACTGACCTCAGGATCTATTATGAAGCCACAAGCAAGCTGGTTTCACTTAGAGACAGTTTACACTGAGATCAATGCATACAGTAAAAGCCATAAAACGCTTTCATGGAAGCACTGAGGATATTGGCTCAGGTTCCACATCTGACCTCATTCCCAAGCTTCAAATCCGTTCTGGCACTGAATCATTGCCCTTGGATTCCCCCACCAACACAGAAGCTGATTCATTGAAAGAAAAAGTAAAAGAAGGGAGTGTTATGAGTATCGGTGGGACTAGCAACATAAGCAAGTCCGGGATGGAGGACCGGATTAGGGATGATCAAGCACGAGGAAGGAAATTAACGAACAGGCCCTGAATAATTATTATCTCTGAAATATTGCCTGAGCTAAGTGAAGTTGGAAGAGGGATTTTAAAAAAAAGACGTGAACAGGTGACTAAGGAAATGGTGTGTGAAAGAATGGTTCCATTTTATACAGCACTGGGATGATTTTTGGAAACGGGCGGACCTGTACCAATGAGACAGTTTCCACCAAAACGATCAGTAGTTTAGCTAAAAGTATAAAAAGGGCTTTAACTTGGACTATTAATTTGCAAGTGGGGGCGCGGTGGCAAATGGAAAGGGAAAGCGACAGGAAATATGATGATAAATACAGAAAGAAAAACAGCAGGTAAGTTCGTATGCGGGAGGGTTTACGGTCAAGGCAGACTATGAATGAAACGAACAGGAGGATAACTCAGGAGATATTAGAGATGTGAATCATGTCAGTAAGACAGCACGTTACCCAAATGTTCGGAGCATTCGTAGCAAGGTTGATGAGTTGGATGCACAAATCATCGCGAACGAACATGAGTTGGTAGCCATTATGGAGACATGGTTACTGAATGGTCATAACTGAGAGTGAAATATCCAGGGATATCAGACTATTCAGAACAACCGACAGGAAGGTAAGGGAGGTGGTGTAGCTCTCATATGTAGCGATGTCCAGGGAAGTGGTCAGAGACAATGTAGTTTCTATGGAGAATAAGTTTGAATCCAATTTGGTGAAAATTAGAAATTCTAAGAACTATTCACTGACAGGTGTAGTCTACACAGACTTATAATATCATCACATTGTGGCGGGTAATAAACAAAGAACCAATTAATTCCTATAAAATCATACGGCCAATGTCATGGGGGATGATAACCTACATAGAGATTGGGTCGAACCATTTCGATCGGGTATCCTTGAGAAGGAGTTCGTTGAATGTATTGATAACAGTTTTCTGTAATCGAACTGACGAGGGACCAAGCTGTCCGAGATCTGGTCCTGTGTATTGAAACAGGAATAATTAATTACCTCATAGTTAGGGATCCTCTTGGAAATTATGAGCACATTGTTGTTCAATTAAGAATACAGATGGAGAGTGCAAATTTAAAATTTAATATCGGGGCCTGTCCATGAACAAGGAAACTACTATGAAATTAGGAAGGAGCTGGCTAAAGTAGACTGGAACCGAATACTTTATGGTGGGACATTTGGCGAGCAGTAGAGGACTTTCAACGCAATTTCTGAAAACTGCTCAAAAAATGTATATCGTGAGAAAGACGTGTTCTGAAGATGTCGGTGCACTGTCCCTCTAAGAATGTTGAAAGCTCGCAGAACTTCCTGACCCAGCACCAAGAATTCGGAAAAAGTTAAAACGCATCTTTTTTGTCGAACAACCTGTTTACCTGGTTTCCTGGAAACGACTAAACAGCTTCGAATTCGGCTAATCAGTTTAAATTACAACCCTAAAAATGCCAAACTCCAACCAAGACTGAATTGAGTTCACAATTGAGTATGATTGAATTGACAATCATAAAAGCCAATGATACAATCCGATGCTTTCCGGACATAAGCTCAGGGAATACTGAACATTTGGAGGGGAACTCCAACGCCATTGACATTTGACACTGTCTAGAGAATAGCTCTCTTCAAATTATCCTTATCGATCAGTAACCTGTGAAGGAGCAATCGCTGAGATGAAGAAAAGAAGATTCGACGTCCGGGTAGATTTTGAAGAGTTAAATTTTGGTAAATCTTAATTGAGGTTTTTAAGCGGACTAATATTGTAGTAGGGGATGTAAAATGATCCGTCGAGGTAAGAGTACTTAACAGTTTTTAGCAAATTATTTTCTGTTATACTTTAAGAAATAACGCTGTTAGAATTATGTTAACTAACTCTTTGCCTCTCGAATTTTCACAGGTTATTGCATGGGCTAAATCGTGTGTCTGTTGGTGGTTTAAATTATCAGAATGACTGTTACAATCGTAACACAAGGACTGCAAGAACACGGGTAATCTGCGATGGGTGTGAAAGCAAATAAAGTAGGATATCCCATTGAAGTGGAAGGCAACCATTTGGCCAAAATCGGAATGAAACTGGAAGCCTGGGAAGTGTTACATATCAACAGAAAGTCACAAATGGTGGTATAAAGAAAAGTAAGATTAATGGGTGGAACGGTGGCTCAGTGGGTAGCACTGCTGCTGGAGAACCACGTTCGATTTCAGTATCTGGCGACTGCATGGTTGTGTTTGCACATTGTTCCCGTGTCTGCGCGGGTCACATCCGGGTGCTCCGGTTTTCTCCCAAGTTTAGACATGCACAGGTTAGGTGAAGTGGCCATGCTATATTGTCCATCCGCGTTCAGGGATGTGGAGGTTAATTGCATTAAGCAGGCGTAAATATAGGGAACCGGAAAGGGGACGATATAGGTTTCCTTTCAGAGGTTGGTATGGACTTGTATGGTTAAAGGGCACATTTCCACACTGGCGGGATTCTATAAAAAAAGAGCATCAGGTAAAACACTTGCACAGAATGTAAAGACAGCTAGCAACAGTTTCTATAAAGGAATTAAACGAAAAAGAGTGGCTAAAGTAAACTTTAGGCGTTTGGAGGATGAGAAGGGGCATTTAAGTGTGGGATGTAATGAAATGGCCGAGGTACTGAAGAGGTATTTTGAATTCGTATTTACACTGGACTTCGCTAATAATATGCTATTAAATTAGGTGAGGACCTAGAAATAATCATTATTACTGAAGAGCTCGTGTGGGGCAAGCTAATGGAGAAAAGAATTGATAAGTCTCCTGGCCCTGATGAAATGCATCCCAGTATACTAAAATAAATGGTGGGAGAAATAGCGGTGCTCTGGTAGCAATTTTCCAAAAGTCATTGGAGTCTTGGCCAGTCGCAGCAGATTTGAAAACAGCAAAAATGACACCACTGTTTAAAAAGGGTCGTTGACAATGATTGGGAATTATAGATCAGTTAGCTTAACCACTGTAGTGGGGAAGATGCTTGAGTCGATTATTAAGGAAGAAATAGTAGGGTATCTCGAAATAAAGTGTCCCAATTGGCAGACGCAACATTAGTTGACTAAGGGTGGGTCATGTTTTAAAAAATCTTTCAGATTCTACGAAGACAAGTCGATAAATGTGGACAACGGGACCCAGTGGATTTGGTCTACCTACATTTGCAAAAGGCATTCGACAACGTGCTGCACAAAAGGCTAGTGCAGAAGAGAAGGATGCATGGCATGAAGTAGAAAATATTAGCATGGATACATGATTGCTTAACTGACAGGAAGCAATGAGTGTGGATAAATGAGTGCTATTCTGCCGGGCAACAGTGACGAGTAGTATACCTCAGGGTTCAGTGGTGGGACTGCATTTATTTACTTTTAGATGGGTGATTTGGAGTTGGGCACCACGTGTACTGTGTCCAAATTTGTAGATGACACGCAGATGAGTGGCAGAATACAGGGTGCAGAAGATTGTGAAACATTATGGAGGAAAGTAGATATATTGAGTGAGTGGGCAAATGTCTGGGATATGGAATATAATGTGAATAAATTTGAAGTCATCGATTTTGGTTGGAGTATCTGTTAAAAATATTAATTGGATGGTAAAACGTTTCAAGATGCTGCTGTGCAGAGAGACCTGGGTGTCCTGCACGAATCACAGAAATTTGGTTTGGAGGTACAACAAGTAATTAGGAATGCAAACGGAGATTTGTCCATCATTGCTTAGGGGGTTGAGTTCAAAAGCAATAATATAATTTTGCAGCTTTAAAAGCTGTGAAACCACACCTGGAGTAATGTGTGCAGCTTCGATCTCCTTGAAAAAGGATGAATTTGCATTTGAGCAATTGCAGACGATGTTCAAATGTTTGATTCTGGAGTTGAGGCGGTTGAATTAAAAGGAGACCCTGAGTAGAATGGGATTATATACATTGGAATTCAGAAGAGGGTGCATATTAAAGAAACTTATGAAATTATGAAAGGAATCGGTAAAATCGAAGATGGGACGTTTCCATCTCGCAGGTGACGCAAGGAAAAGAGGGCATAGCCTCAAGATGACAGGGAGCAAATTTCGGACTGAATTGAGAAGGAAATCATTTACCCACAGGGGCGTTATTCCATGGAATTCCTTGCCCAGGGAACCAGTTGATGCTACTTCAGTAAACGCTTTTAAAGCTCAGGTAGATTTTTAGAAAAAGGAACTAAGGGATATGGTGAGAGCGTGGCTAAGTGGTGCTGAGTCCACGAAAAGATCAGTCCAAATCTTATTGAATAGCGGAGCGGGCTCGAAGGGCTGTATGGCCTACGTCTACTCCTAAATCCTATGTTCTTATGATCAGAGAAAGATTCAGGGAAGTTATTCCTGTTAAAATAGGACAATTGCTTCATGGAGAAAACGTTGCAGAAATATTAGTGTAGATAGAGGAAGGGTATTGGTTAAGGAGTCAGACTTGGGCTAGTTCAATCAAAGGAATGAAAATATGTATAAATGTATTGCAGAATCAACAGAAAAAAATAGTTACCACACGTTCTGGATCCACCAGACAGAACGAGCCCAGGCGTTATAAACCCTAATGATATGTCTGTTCACCATGTTGAACTGTACAGACGAGGCTAATGCAATGCTCAATACAGCCAGGTAATTTGTCCACCGGGGATCATTGTGCAGACCTAACCAGTACATTTCTCATTGAACATGAACGGGTCTGTCCAGCAGGCATTCATTTATAAACGTGGAGTGGGCAGGTCGAGCACGCATCAGTCTTTGATTGGAGGCAGGTGCAGCTTCATTCTGTAACCAATACCATGCTGTTCTTTTCCTGGGAATGTTTGATGGTGACAGCATGAGGGGGTGTGAGTGGCTTGACACACATCATTGAAATAGTGCCACGACCATGGTTTACATTGCCTGTCTTTTGACAAGAACCAATGTAAGTGGAATTTCAGTTTATAACTTAACAGATCTGTCGCTCCTCTGAGAATATTTTCTGGAAATAGGAAAGATGATGCTTTGATTTGTATCTGGGTCTGTGCTGAATCTGTCCTGAGATTGTTTGATGGGGGCAGTATGGAGCGAGATATGACTGTTTTTAGAAACCTTTGATATTCTTCTCCTTCGGTATTTGATGAGGACAGTGTTGGGTCTGATTTAATCAATATTTCCATACTTAATATGGTGTATGCATTTACAAATGGCTCGTGTAGGAGGATCATCACTTCACGTTGGACGCCATGCTGTACATGTCCTGGGAGAGTTTGTTTCAGACAGTGTAAAATGTGGTTTTATCATAATCTCACCAGCATGCTGAAAATGGCCTGTGTATGTGACAAGGACCTGTGTCGGGGGATCTTTAATTTGAATGTAACCTTTTGTGTTACTTCTCCTGGAATGATAGATCGGAACAGTCCACAGTGGTCTTTCAGCAATGGTGGAGAGAAAAAAACAGACGTAATATTTCCTTTAGAAGCGTTCTGAAGAGGGGTCACTGGACTCGAAACATTTACTCTGATTTCTCTTCACAGCGGCTGGCAGACCAGCTGAGATTCTTGGAATCATAGAATCCCTGCAGTGTTGAACAAGACCTTTCGCCCCAAAAAAGTCCAAAACAGCCCTCCAAACAGGAACCCAACCAGACCCATTCCCCTTCCCTATTACTCTGCATTTAGACACTATTAATGCACCCAAACTACATCCCTGGACATAACGTGAAAATTAGAGTCGCCAATTCACCTAACCTGTACATCTTTGGATTGTGAAAGGAAGCCGGAGGACACACACACAGACACGGGGCGAATGCACAAAACCACACAGTCATGTGTGGCTGGAATCAAATGAAGTCCCTAGCGCTGCGAGGCAACAGTGCTAGATAATGAGCCAACATGCTGTCTGCGTGGTTAATCAGCTTTTGCCTTTGTTTTCTTCCCTTTTTTGGACAGTGATCTTTTTTCCGTACCCAATGTTGTGCTGTACCAGTCCCGGGAGTAGTAGATGAGCAAGGTACAGGGTAAGCGTTATCCTCTGTCTCACCGTATTCTGTAACTGTCCTGGGAGTTTTGATGAGCGAGATAGCAGAGATGGCTTTGGTCAGTATTTCGTGCTGTGCTTTGCCTGTCCTGAGATTGTTTTATGGAGAGATTGTAGAGAGACAATTACATTCAGATTGAAAGAGAAGAGCTGTGTTTATTGTTAATATAAACCGACCATATCGGCATCCTGTGTGTTTTTTTGTGATGGAGCCAATATTATCGTAGCTTTGTTTTAAGTTTACTTTCAGTTTGAAACTGAAGAGAGAGCACCAAGGTTGTCTAAACCCTTGCAGTCTCGATCATGCTAGTAATGTTGAAGGAGCTTTACTTTCATTCTAACTTAGCGAATCACACGCACCTGCCTTTTTATATTGACCGCCAGGATTCTGTTATCCGCGATGTAAGTATATTGTCCGAAGCGTCCAGTATGAAAATGCAACAGTTGGAGCCAATAACAACACCGGGACCACCCTGTGCCTCTAGTAAATAGTCAAGGTCCAGACAGTTTTGCAAAGCAATAGGAGTATCACTTTTTTGTCTTCTCCCTGTGACTGCAGCTCATTGTCATTGCTGTCAAGTTAGTTTCCCTTTGGATTAGGTGTAAATGTCCTATGGTTTAGACTATGGTTTCATGTCCTCCCAAGCCACACTAATCCATCTGTCAAGGAGGTGTCCATGCTTAAGGTTAGGATGTCAGTGCGGACATCTTTCTTTTTTGAAAACATTCAGGCATGTTTCTTACTTGTGAGGTACAACCACCTTCCCGCAGAGATCTATGGCGACAAACTCTTTGTATTTACTGGAGGCTGAGATCAACTGATTTTTGCTGTTAAGATGGAAAAGGCAAATTCTGGGGGGAGGAAAGGACAAGATAGTGAGTGTGAATTTTCTTCATTGAATATCTTTTATTTCCACATGCATTTGCCTCCCTCTCTTATCTTTTATATATCAAAAAACATCTTGCAATCTTCTTTAATATTGCAAACAACCCGACTGGCTAATTTCATCTCCCCGCCATGACCTTTTATGTTATCCTTGGTTGGTTTTTAAAATCTTCTCAATCCTCTGCATTCTCAATGATCTTTGCCACACTTTATGCGTTCTCTTTGCTTTCATGCTGCCCATGACTTTCATTATCCACCTTGTCTTCCCCAGAGTATTTTTCTTATTAATTGAAATGAGTATCAGCTGTGCCTCCGAATTATCCTCAGAAACTCCTACCTTTGCTGTTTCAAAACCTTCTGTCCTGGGCTGCCCTTCCCATCAACTCTGGCATATTTCTCTCTCAAGTCTTTGTCGTTACATCATTGAATCATAATCGTTTCACATCCAAACGTGAGCAACAGACCTCGGTTTAAGGGGTGGTTGAGGGCGGGGGGAGGTGGGGCGGCGTTGACTGTTGTAATTCGGAGAACGATTGCAAATTTGATGAACAAGGTATAAAGAAAGAGAGAGAGATAGAAGACAGACGACGAGATGTGAAAATAGAGAAAACAAGATTATTGACATAAGTAGATGTACTTCTCTATTTGTTTTGGCAATCTTTATGTGCTGTATGTACAACAGAATATTATGTTCAAATGCTAGTTTTCATGCTTGGTCTGATGTCAGAAACTCAATCTCCAATAATATGGCAGACATCCACTGTTGGCAGAATCCAAAACGCCAACATAATGATGTCGAGGTAGAAAGTTGATTAACTGAAATAAGATGGGAGACCAATGGCAGAAATGGATAACACACATCGTAATAAGTTCGACACACTCGATCAGGGACTCCCAGAGAGGGGGAATACTTGACATCAGATTATCATAACATCTATGATGAATATCACGTTATGTTTTATGAAGATTATGCGTCATATGCAAAATATTTTGATAGCTGTTTCTACGTAGTGCATTCTGAATGTCTTGTGCACATCCGGGCAAACGTACCTGTCTGCACACACACACTAAACAATAGAGATACAAACAGCTGTAGTCAATTCCATTTCAAGTTATCCTGTCATATTTTCACTGTCACTCGCCATTACTTCTTCCAAATGTTTCTTTTACTTCTCTAGGGGATGTCGCTTTATTCTCCTCCAGTCTCGGCAGCCACTGTCCACTATTCATGCATTTTTCTCAACAATGTCTCATCGATCCTTTTTCTGATCTTTCAATACAAACAATCAAAACAATCGTCAATGTGACATTTGTTTTTGGTGAAGGCCAAAAAAGTCTGAAAACGGAAAGACGTATAAACTGTGCAATAAGATGTTTGCAGTTTCAGAAACAAATTATTGAAGTGTGTCGCTTTAAAGACAGAATGTTACATTGCTAGAACAGCTAGAGAAAAGTTTGAAGAAATCCGCATTTAATGTATGTGTTGTGGGAAATTGTGCTAAGAGAAAGTTTTTGTTACCTTGGCAGTCCTTATTGATAAAGGTACTTCAGTGAAGTAACAACCTCTCCATTGGCTCTTTGGACGTTTGGTGCATCCCATTTTGTGGGTGCATAAAACAAGAAAATTAATGACCCTGTGAAGTAGAAACACCACCTTTCTCCATTATTTTGAACATTTTTAGAGCATTTCGAGATGGGCAAGAAGATCAATCGCAGGCGACTTTAAAATTGTTGATGTGAAAGGCGTTTACTGCAAATGTTTTCTCAGTGGCAACGATTGATGTCAGTCTCTGTGGAGACTTATCATATCACTGGAGAGTTTCCTTGTTCTATTCATAAGTGGCTTCTTGCAGTGTGTCATCACACTGTGTCAGTGGCAGCATCATTGATAAGAATAAGCAGTTCAAGAAAGAAGTTGTGATCGGAATCTTAGAATGATAGACTGGGATCTTACATTAATGGATGAAAATCTGAGAAACCTTAATGGAAATGAGAGAACAATAAATCCGAATCTGAGAACATCAGACTTGAATGTTCCAACAATGGACAGGAGTTTATTCTCGGCTCTTCATTATCTTTCTGTCGATGGGAAATGGTTAGTAAAACGGATAGAATGTGTCCTGATGATTATTCAGGCGGGTTATTATCCAATCCTCGCCTTTGTTGGTGTTCCGGGTAAGCATATCTGTGCCCATTTATTTAGTCTGCAAATCATTTTGATTGTTGTTACTATTGTTGTTGCCAACATTTGGCAAAGATACAAAATATTACATTCGCTTCCTGTCTCAAACTCCATTCTTGTTCCACGACTTTCCTAACCTTCACTTACAAACATCTGAGGAGGAACAAAAGTGCACATAAACATGATTGGCTCAATTTTCTCCGAATTAATTTGTACATCAGTATTTCCTCTGCCACCAAACCTGTCGATTGCCACCTTCATAATATCCTCAGTCTTCAGTTCTATCTGAGTGCTATTTCTAAACAAACCATCATATCCACCTTTCCAGTTGCAGTTACCTTCGGACCACTCTTCCATTTACAAATATATTGATCAAAAACTTATTCTTGTCTCTAACTGGACTGTTGCCACGTGCAAATTGTGAAACTACTTTGATTCTAAGACCCATCTTACTTGAAACGTTTCAAATTTATTTCCATATATAATGATATTTTCTATGTTGTAACTATAAGAAAGAATTATCGGAAATCCTTCAAAAGTCTTAGGATTCTGAAAACTGGCAATCAGCTAATGTAACCCTGCATTTTTAAAAGAGTATTGGGAGGGAAAGCAAAAAATGTGACAACATTATCTCAGTGCTGAGGGAAAAAAAAGAAACCTTTTATAAGAAATGTGATAACGAGACATTTGGGGAATTGTGATATGACATAGCAGAGTCAGCCTTGCTCCAGGACGAAGACATCTTCTTTGAGAAGACTATGGAGTCTGTGTTTGTTGAGGAATTCATAAATAGGAATAAGTGGGAGTGGTGTATTTGAATATGCAGATGAATTTTAACATTTTTGTTGACAGGTATGCAAACGTCCACGTGTAAGGGGTAATATAATACTTGGATTGAGAAGTATTACTTGGTCGCAATGCAGAGAGCATAAATAATGACATTCAGTCGTGATCATGTATCACATGTATTCGTGGTTGGACCACAGCAATTGGCAAGGCAGATGAATGATTTCAGTATAAGGAAAATCTCGCATGATCGTTTTTTGGGCTGATTAAATGTAGTAAGCTTTGTAAATCTTGTTGTCCAAACGCACCACCATGTCCTTGATCATGAGTCACCAACAATAGTACATCCAGGGGAATCAATAATGGGGATACTAAACCGTATAATTTCCTTCATTGTAAGCTGATTCAACTCTGTAAGAAAGGACACGAGCATGCAATTGTAGAGCCTTGCTGAGAGAGTATTTGAATTACTGTAATTTGTTCTGCTTTGTAAGGAATACCACAAAAATAGATGGTGGTACCATAAAGAGAGAATGAAGAAACTGAGTGTTTAATTCGTAGCGCTGTGAGAGAAGAAGAGGTGATTGTGTTGAAGCTCAACAGTTGGTGCTGATCAGTTATTTGCAAAAGGGACATTGACAACATGAGAAATTCTGTACTTAACTAGGACTGGTTTATTTGATTTATTGTCATGTGTAACGATATACAGTGGAAATATTTGTTTGCGAGCAGTATAGGCAGACCAACGATATGCAGATCATAGTGTGAAAAAAAACTTGGACCGAGTGAGTCATCCAAATTTCGCCGCACAGGAAGTGCACCAGACAACATAATTATTTTGAAGATAAGCGTTATTTCAAGCTACAGAGTCTATTCAACAGTCTAATCGAGCATTCCTCATTCTCTGTATGCCTCTGCGGCTTCACAGGTCGATTGTGAATAATAGAAAGAGTTTGTGTTTAGAAGACATAAATCCTCTCAGTCCCAGGACATCTCAGCGGGTTATCCACAAGGTAGCTTCCTCGGTAGAAACATCTTCGCCTACTTCATTAATGCCTTTCCCCCATCATCACATCAGAAGTATGCACATTTATTGAAGATCACACACAAAATTCTCAGAACAAATGAGCGAGAGGTACACCTCTGAATGAATACATAAAGTTAATGTGCATTCGCTGTGCGACTCTGCTCTGAATGTTACGTTGTTAACGATCTCTGAAAGCGATCACAATATTTCCCTTCTGAAACCGTCAGCCTTTCTTTAATTACCCACAGTGTTAGGAGGGTTAGTCAGGGTTAAATATAAGGTCGGGGAATGGGTTTGGGTGGGTGACATTTTCGGATCGGCCGAGTTGGACTTGTTGGGCTAAAGAGCCTGTTTCCACACGGTAGAGAATCTCCTCTCACAGTGGTCTGACCTCCATAGATAAGACCAGCCTGCCTTCTCGGAGATGGAAGCTGCATAATTCAGACTTTGCACAAGACGTTTGGCTTCCTTCTTGACTGTTCGAAAACAAATACTGCTAAAGTAGTAAATGGGTACCATGCGCAATGGAGGCACCATGGACAACGTGGAGCAGTCTATATTTGCATTATGTGCTTAATTTCTTTGTCATGTTGAAATATTCCGTCACTGTGCAAGTAAGTTGAGGGCCTGAATTGCTTCTTCCTGGTTCTTGAATGGGGCCAAGGGACTGATTGGTCTAATCCTCGTGCATAATTAACAACTTGATGCCCTAACTAGTGTGAGGATGCTGTCGGTTTAGAAGTTTGGATTACTCTTGTTTCTTTTATGAAAGGGATTGAATGTGACCGACCAAATTGGCTAATTAAGGCCACTTGAATAAACAAATTGAGAGGCCTTGAGATTGTTTTAATGCACTTGAATATTGTGGCCTGCTCTCATAGATTAGTCTTTCTGACATTTGGTTTCTCATTACCATCAGAGGCGATTGGGTTTTCAACAGAGTTGTAAGCTTCAGTGAATGTCTCCTGGATGCTACTATCTCTGAATTTTCTCTGGAGATTGTTTTCCTCCTGAATTGGAGAACTGCTTGTGAGATTTTGTGTCTGTATTTTCCTATTTGCCAAGATGTTTCTTTATATGATGTAACTATATTGGAAGAAATAATTACTAATAGTAACTGCTTAAATTATTCGTTAAGTTTTCTAATACAATTAGGTTATCCTCGATTCCCCTGTCATTGATTTTAATTTATCGCATGTATTAAAGTAAGTACGTTTTGCTACATATCAAGCAGTTTGACTATTCGAATTTCATCTGGCTCAGACATTTTACATCTGTCGTTCAAATAAGAAAACGTTAGGGTCTAGTGTACGTGGGAAAACAATTTTGAGGGGTTCTCGGCTTGTCCACAATACTACACCCCTTTTGTTCATATTTAGTAGCCTGGAGTGACAGAGTTGGCTATTCCTCTTCTTGTCCAAAAGTTTCAATTGACTGAATGAATCTTTCATCTTCCTGTGAAACCAAGATGAGTGGCAGAATGAAATCTTTTTTTCAATTTTGAACACGTGCAGTGTCTTTTATTACGTTTGCACGGATGTTACGTACGATTGAACAGCACAAGCGTGAATATTGCCCAGGTTTGCTGCACGTGGACGTAGAGTTCTTCAGGAGCTGTAGGGTAACAATTTGTTCTGAGAATTTTGTGTGTGATCTTCAATGAATGCGCATACTTGTGATGTTATGATGGGGGAAAGGCATTGATGAAGTAGGCGAAGATGTTTCTGCCAAGGAAGCTAACTTGAGGATAACCCGCTGAGATGTCCTGGGACTGAGAGGATTTATGTCTCCTAAACACAAACTCCTTCTTTTGTTCTTCAATCACTTCAACTAGTGGGACATTTATACTGATTCCCATTAATTGTTCGGGATCCTTGAAACGATCCTCAGATAAATACTGCGTTGGTATCGTGGCAATTCATTCCTTACCCTTATTTTTAGCTGTTTTCTTCACGGAAACAGGTGCTGGTGTGGGAGCAGGAAATGTTTTCTTCACCCTCAGGATATTAAATGTCAGGAATTCTCGCTTCCAAGGAGTGACAAGAGCTAGATTACGAAATGTATAACACAAGAGCTCCGTGGCTTTTGACCTATCAGAGAGTTGAGGGCGATGAATAATTGGGCATGAAAGAGGATTTGAGACCTAGGTCGATATGCCATGATGTTATTGAAGAGGACAGCAAGCTTGTGGGGGCTGAATGAACTGCTCCTCTTTCTGATGTTCTCACATTCTGCTATTGGAGGGTTAGTGGATACTATTTCCATGCAAGTTGAGTTTTTGAATGCTGCAATCGGGAAGGCAGAGGATTATGTGAGTCACCATTTCCTGAGGCACGGGGGCTTTTTTCACAGTTAATCTGGCTGAATAGTAAACCATCAAGTAAACCACAATTCGTACAGAGAGATGAGGGACTTCTTTTTTAGCAGCGTGGTTCCCTAATTGCCTTTTCTTATCTATCCAAAACGTGTGCAACAGTCTTCAGGAAGTGACTGGTCTCTACTGTTTCTGTGCATAGCGTAACACATATAAGTAGCATCCAAATGCTCGTGTCTAACAGTTTTGAGGGGCTGAATGGAACATAGGACTGAGAAGCAGCGATGACCCAAGAGATACTTTGACTGTTCCGCACCAGGCAGAAAGATCATAACTGATCTGGTAGAGTACTCAGAATCACTTTTCCTTCGGAATCCCATTATCGTTAATTCGTTTCGATGTCAAATGGTTAACTAACTGAGTTGTGAAAGAATGAAAACAGAGACGCATCACACACTTCCTGTGACAAGAATTGGGACTCGAAATTACATTTTAGCATCTCTCCTCATCCTTCTTATCAAATTGGAGAGTCAAATCATATGTAAATAAACCATTTTTGTCCAACTTGTCCACGCTGACCAGATGCCTAAACGGATTTTACCCCATATGCCTGCATTTGGCCCATATGACACAATCCTTCCCATTAAATTACACATTCAGAAGACTTTTAAATGTCTAATTGTACCAAACACCAGCACTTTCATGGCAGCTAATTCAGTAGTGGCAATATCCTCTGCATAAGAAATTTGCGCATAAGGTCCCTTTAAAATCTTTCCACTTTCAGCTTCAACCGATGCGCTCGAGTTTTGGAATCGCGTTCCCTGGGAATAAGGCCATGGCTATTCACCCTATCCATGTGCGTCATGACTGTATACACCTCACTAATGACACTCCTCCACCTCTAATATTCCAGGAAAAACAGCCACAGTTTATTCAGGATCCACATTTAGCTCAAATCCTCCAAACATAGCAACACCCTTTTAAATATTTTCTGTACCATCTCAAGTTTACCAACATTGTTCCTTTAGCAGATCATCCCAAATTGTACACAGTAGTCTGAACGCGGCCTCACAAATGACCTGCATGGCCGCATCATGACCTCCTAATTACTATGTTGAATGCTCTGACGGCAACAAGACCAAACGTGTTCTTCACCAACCTCTGTATCTGCGACTCCACTTTCATGGAACAATGCAATTGCACGCGTAAGGTGCTGTTTTCAGAAACAATTCCAAGGGTAGGACAATTATTTGTGTGAGCCCTGCCCTAATTCATCTTCTCAAAGGTCCAATGCTCACATTTATCGAAATTAATCTCTGTCTGTCACTCCTCGGCTCATTGGCCCATCTGATGAAGATCCCGTTTTACGCTGAGGGGACCTTCATCTCTATCCGCTACACCAGCTATATTGATATCAGCAGGAAACCTATTAATCATGCCGCTGATACGTTTTTCGTTTCAGGGCTGGATTACTTCACACAATGCATCAGATTTAGTCTCAGCCATGCCATGTACAGAGGCAGAAAAACATCCTTAAAATCATAGACGATATCCTTTGCATGAAGCGGTTTCACTCCATTCCCTTTCCAAATCACTTTATGCATCTTCAGACTAACTGGATGACATTTATGTGCCATTGAATATTCAAATCTTTCTCCAGGTGCATAATTGACTTTTGTTTTTGCCTTTCCCAAAGCACAGCCTACACACAACACACATTGCTATTATTCTTTTAGAGGAAGTTTGCTCATGATCCTGCTCTGTCTAAATCCCATTGCAAATATTCTGTATCCAGTTGATGTCTAATTGCATGACTACCTTGTTGTAATAGCAAACCGAGCACCAAGCCATTCAGCGCCTTTGTCCAAGTCGTTAATCTATATTATAAATTGTTGAAGATCTCAGACTGATCATTCTGAGTTCCATTAGTAACAATTTCAATCTGAATTTAAGCAAGTACCTCTTCACTGTATTTACCTCTTCACTGTTAGCCAACCAGGTAACACTATTCCGGCGTAATAGAGTAGAAATTTTAAATGGCCTCGTTAAGTGCTTTGTTGCTGCTTGTCAATGTGTGCTGCTGTGCAAGGGACCTGTATGTCTTTGTGCCCGAGCCACAGTATTTTAGTCTGTTGGTGCAGCATGTATCGAAAAAGGCAAATGGACTTTTGTACTTCATTGATAAAGGGTTTGACTGCATGTTGCAGCTGTATCGGTAGCTGGCCAGATCACATTGGAGTACTGTGTTTAGCGTTTATCCCTTCACTTTTTGCAAGAATATATGTGTAGATGCGATTAACTGAGTTGATTTCGGAATTGAGAGGTTCAGCTGATGAGGGGAGACTGAGTCGTCAGTGATTATATTCATCGGAATTCAGCAGAAGGAGGCAGATCGCATAGAAATATAAACAAAATTACGTTAATAAACGAATGGATAAGACAGAAGCAGGGTGGATATTTCCACTGGCGGATGAAACTGGAACAAGAGTGTATAGCCTAACGTTTAAGAGGAGCAGGTTGATCACCAAATGGAGGAGGAAGGTATTCACTCAAAGTGTTCTGAACCTGAGAAATTCACTGCCAAATGAAATAGTTGAGGCGTCCTCACTGAATGCTTTTGAAGCTAACACAGCTAAGTTTATAATGAATCAAGGAATTAAGAAATATTGTGACAGGTTAGAAAAGTGGAGTTGAGGACACGAAAAGATTACCCATGATCTCATTACATTGATGATCAGTCTTGGAGGGTCAGACGTCCGCGCCCTCTTTCTTGTTCTGGTGTTCTTATTTTATGTTCTTATATTCTGAGTTGAGCAATACTCCAGTAGGGTCAGTTGTTGCCAGATCATTTGCTAGAGGCAGTGCTGTCAATGATCCATATTCTTGAGAATTTAAAGGAAAATAACAGAATATGGACTAACACATTAGTCGAACGCTGCACTGTCAAAATGCTATCTTTCAGATCAGGCGACTGACTGTGTGGAGTTTGCACGTTCTCCCCGTGTCTGCGTGGGTTTCCTCCTGGTGCTCCGGTTTCCTCCCACAGTCCAAAGATGTGCAGGTCAGGTGAATTGGCCATGCTAAATTGCCCGTAGTGTTAGGTAAGGGGTAGATGTAGATGTAGGGGTATGGGTGGGTTACGCTTCGGCGGGGCGGTGTGGACTTGTTGGGCCGAAGGGCCTGTTTCCACATTGTAAGTAATCTAATCTAAAAAAAATCTAGTCGACGGGGACAGGCGCTGGATGAAGTTCTGAGAGCGATGAGACATGTGGCTTGTTCGGGTCAGGTGATAAGACAGATTTACAGTGAATGTGAGAGAGCAGACGCTACACGGTGGCATTTATCCTGGCTGAGTCGGGAAGGTTAGTCACGCTTATCCTGTATTGTTGGAGATTTCGACAGACCACAGTTGCGACATTGATCTGGGTAGCAAGCGCAGACCACACTCAGGGTTTCTGCTGGCGTGGACTTGTCTGGGAAGACAATGGTCCTCCTCTGTACTAACCCATCCACCACGACCACCGTGCACCTGCTATCGTGGTGTAATTGCCACTTACCTACCATTTGACCCCAGTTACAAATCTGCAGAAAAATCTCCATCATCCGAATACACATTAATATCCCATTCACCTGCCATTCCTTGAAACACTGGCCCATGTTGCAAGATGCAATCCAAATGTCTTCATTTCAGCATCCTGAAACCTGCGAACACATCCTACCATGACACTTTATCTCAGTCTCCACTTCCCCTATTAATTTCTCCAGCCCTTCCCATTTGTTGATATTTAAACTCTTTCCACTATCATCGCTCTCTCTGACGGTGATTTTCACACCCCAGCAACACCTGCCATGGCACAATGGATTTATGGAACTGTAAATGGATGTTAACTGCACATCCAGTCACTTCCATCATGGACC
Source organism: Chiloscyllium punctatum (assembly GCF_047496795.1). Taxonomy (NCBI): domain Eukaryota; kingdom Metazoa; phylum Chordata; class Chondrichthyes; order Orectolobiformes; family Hemiscylliidae; genus Chiloscyllium; species Chiloscyllium punctatum. The sequence goes on from NC_092773.1 coordinate 54,982,740, forward strand.
TAACACAGTGTCACCGAGCAATGCACTGGGGTTTTCTGCACAACGATTTATGTTCGAATAATAACTGTTCCAGGTTTACAGATCACTTCAATAATGTTCCTTGCACAGCTCCACGCGCTGAACAGCTATCTACTCCGAGTTTATGAATCAATTCAATAGTGAATCCTGCGTAGTGTTCCATTCTGTAGAGACTGTTGTTGTACTGATCGGTACATGAAACTGGGCTGTACAGTGTTTCTCATCTGGATTTACGGTGTCGAGATTGGTTTTGTGAGATGGATTGAGAATATCATATAACGAACTGCGTTAGCTGACGCTGCATTATCTTTATAGCATGTTCTCAATCGTGTGTATGAGACCTTCAAATTTTCACTACTCCAACTAATCACAGACCTTCTAAATCTTCAACATTTCTTCAGCTTGTTCTACTTTGCTTAATTATCCACTTTTAAGACAAACATCAGCCCTACTGAATCTTATCATAGCCTTTGCTGTTGGCTTCCCTCGATTTTCAGGTTCCATCCTTATGAAGATCAAAAACAATTTCGAAAAAAAATCTGTGGTCGACGTTCTTGTTCACTTCCACCTTTTTTCCCATGTCATGTTCCATTTATATGGGTTTTCTGTCGCTTTCACTCACGCCTTTGAACTTTGGTCTATGCCTAACAACTGAACACATGTGCTTGTTCCTCTCAGCTGGATGCGTGGTCACCAACACGAGGTGGTCCCTTGAGAATTGCTCAAAAGACCAGACATCGAACATGCATCTCAGGGGCTTCTGACTGACTTGTTATTGAAAAAGTAGTGGAGGCGCAGTTGATGGTTTGCTGGAGGTTGCGCTGTGATTTGCCTCGGACATTCAGGGAAACAAGGGGATTCGATGACCAAGTCTGAACGGAATACGGGGACTTCGTTACAGCATCTGGGTCTGAAACATGGACAACCAGGAGACGAGGCTTCAGAAAGGGGAAACTCTGAAAACAGCGGGAGAATCTGTGGAGGGGTGTGTGGATTGTGTGGGAGAGAGAAATCTGCCGTATCTAGTCAATAGGAAACTGTCAAAGTTTCAGTAAATCTGACTCGTGAACATGCAGTGCAGAAATTATTGGACAATCTTGAATAAATGATTCCCCTTTGGTAAAAAGCTCAACACACTCGCCCCTCCTCCTCACCCAACCAACCACAACAAAAAATCCCTTGTGTTCTGCGAGTAATGGATCGACTTGGAACATTAGTTAGCAGGCCATAAGAGAGATTATCACAGAATCCTGACAGTGTGAACGCAGACCGTTCGCCCATCGAGTCCACACTAATCCTCGAAACAGCTTTCCACCCAGAATCCCCGATTTTATCCTGGTAGTATAACATTTTCTCATGGCTAACGCATCCAGCCTTCACACCCGTTCATCACGATGGGCGATTTGGCATGAGTCGATCAAGTGTGGAACTGGAAGACAAAAACGCAGTAGGTAAATTAGCAGTGGATACGATGTTTCAGGTGAGAAACTATCATCAACAATGGTGAACGGGAAGGGGCTGCAAAATAAATAGACAGCGGAGTGGCACCCAGGGAAAGATAGATGAATGATGTCAGGTGGATGCTGGTGGGAAGTAATTGGCCGATGGGAAGACTGGAGTGGATAGGTGGGAAGCAAGATGATCCATTCGGTCAGTCCAAGGGGACAGATAAAAACCTGGGATGAGCTCGGGTTTAGTATGGCCAACATAACCTGCGCATATTTGCCTTGTGGCAGGACATTGGAACACATGGAGGAAGCCATCATAGGCACAGGGATAATGTGCAAACTCCGCGTTGCCAGTTGCTTGGTGTTGGAATTGAGCCTGGTTCCCTGGCGCTGTGAGCCTAAGTACCTAACTAAGCCAATGATGGAGATGGAAGAACAGTTCTGATGTCTCAACGAGTCAGAGCAAACCCTCCAGTACACACTGTGTCATTACGTCCTGCCACTCTCTCCATTTCAAAAAATTACGACATTCCATTCGTCCTGAAAACAAAACATAACATTTTATGTATCACGTTATATCCCATCTGCCAAACAATTATTCCATCACTATATCTGTTTATAACCATTTGCAATCTCTCCCCTCCTCCTGTTAATTAAATATGCAGTTTATCTTTTTGTCATCACCAAACTGAATTACAGTACCTTTGTTCCACTCCTCCAAATCATTGGTCTCTATTGTAAATAGTTGAAGATTCAGCACTGATCACTGCACGATAGCACTGGTTTCATGCTGTCAAACTGATCAAGGTTGTTTTATTATGAGTGTCTGCTTTCTGTTTGGTCACCAATCCTTCCCCGTTCCTCACCAGGTTATTTGAAGGCTTAATACGACCAAGGGGTATTTTGAAATGCAGTCCCTAGAGCCTGCTCTGGCAGTTCATACGATTATGATTGATGTCATCTCGACCTTAGATCCACTTTCCAGCCTGCTCTCCATAATCCTTCGTTTTCTCAATGTTCCAGCATCCACTGCACTCTGCGGCAGTGAACTGCATAGATTCACAACCATTTGAATGAAGTAATTTGGCATCACCGCTGTTCTAAATCTGCTCCACGTTATACTAAAACTACGGCCTCTTGTTCGAGGTTGCTCCAAATGAGGAAATATCCACTTGACGTCTCCATTTTCAATTACCTTTAGCATTGTACAGACCTCAATGAAGTCTCCTCTCATTCTGCCAATCTCCAGAGACTACAGGCCTGATCAGCTGAATCACTGTTCACAAGAAACACTCCTCATCTCTGGAATCAGCCTAGGCAACCTCGTCTGAACTGCCTCCAATGGAACTGCAAAGCTTCTCCAGTCAGGGCGCCAAATCTGGGCACAGTCCTACGGTTGCAATCTCACTAATGACTTGCATAGTAGCAGCAACATTTTTTTTAACTCTTATACTCTATTCTTTTGGAATCAATGCTGCAATTCCACCTCCATTCGTCATTACCTGCTGTACTTGAGTGCAAGTTATCTGTGATATGCACAGAGATCACACACGTCAAATAAGGTCACACAGATTCCTCTGTACCTCAGCACGCTAACGTTTCTCACCATTTCAATCATATGTTGTCTGTCTATTTCTCTCATCAAAGTAGACACAACTGATAATTATTCATGATCAAATTCTTCTGTCAAATTATGGTTCAATTCGCCCAAGTAACCCATATTCATTTGTAAACTTCGGTCACCTTCATTGAATCTTACATGTCCAACTGTGTTAGTGTCATCTGAAAATTTGCCTCAATTATTTTACAAACGTGTAACTAGGTAACAGTGTAGTTTGCAAATTGTTGGTGCCTGAGTAGCGAGCTGTATGACTCCCAAATTTTGGCAACTAGGAAACGGCCGATCTATTCTTTTTTCATTTTGTTTTGGACCAAATCTCCATCCAAGCTATTAAGTTACTTTGCATACCAGGTGCTCTTATTTGACAGATTAGTCTTTTCTCCTTCTGAAATTTCTTCTGGATATCCAGATATATTAAATCCCCAGGATCCCCATTGTCAAAGTTGTATCTTTCTTCTTTCACGAGATTGAACAAATAATTCTAATATGATTTATTCTTCATAAAACCATGCATAGTCTGATTAATTTTAATTTGACCGTGCAAATCTCGTGTTATTAGTTCCTTGAAAATGCATCCTAATAGTTTGCTTACTATTTTTATTTACCAGTGCAGATGATCATTCCAAGTCCTTCTCCTTCTGTAATCACTACGTTCACTTTCAATCATGTGTAACAAGCACAAGGCTTTAAAATATCTGGTCCGATTCCCATGTAATGGGTATGAGCCACTGAATGGTAATATTCTGCACTTAGATTACTCACTCGATGGGCTGACTGCCCTCATAGTGTTCCTCTATTAGAGACTAAATGGCTTGATCATCCAGCTGTTGTTCTGCTGCTGTTCGTAAGAGGCTAAAGGTCTGCTTGTCCCCCTCTTATTACTGTGTAAGGCGTTTGAGGGATCATGGAATCGTCCTGTTATTGTAGAACAGTTTGAGGGGCGAAAACACCTCCTCCTTTTCTTTGGTCTACCCCTGCCTCGCGGAAATGGGATTGAAAAAGTGCCTTGACTTCGCCCGTTCCACTACAACAGACAAGTGAACTGAGTTAACGCCTGCTTTCCTACAAGTATATCTCAATGTATATTTATCCTTCTTCAAATTCTGTGCAACAGCCTCGATGGGTTGTCAAACCTTCTTTTATTCCAATATACCAATCTCCAGTCACTTTCTACCCTCTTCCAGTTCCTGTGCTGCAGACATGAGGAGCCTGAATGGGCTGACCTTGTTGCTGTGCAACTGAATACCAATGGGCATAGCCAACTCTGGGTCCTTAAATCACGGCTTCATGGGCTGATTGGCCTCCTCTTGTTTCTGTATATCAAGCTCCAGGGACTGAATTGTCTCATCCTTTTCAGGGGCAACAGGGTGAAACGTCTGTGTAACAGGCTGGAGAAGCCGAGTGGATTACTCCATATGCAGTGTTAATGGCTTCTGTTGCTGACCCTCCGTTCTCTCTGCTATGTCAATGAAAGATCATCTTCCATTCCTGTAAAGGACAATGGATATTGCATCAACCTGACAACGCGTTGCTTATAAGCTGACATCTTTATTGCAGTCATCCTTCGCGGACCCATCACTGAGCTGCTTCCAAATTGACAGTGTACTTTCTACAGTAAGGAGACCATATTCGTACACACTGCGTCAGATGTGATCTCACTGAGTCCTGAACAGTGGCAGACATACTTTGCCAACCTGCTATAAGGGTCCCATCCGGGTTTGATCAGTCTCTGCTGTCAGGAGGAATACACAACGTTGTTGAAATCTCACTGCCTTTTTCTACTCCACTAGCATGACGAGGGACCGAGTCAAAATATCAAAATGGCGAGAGGAATGAATGATCTCAATGTTGAAATACGTCTCGTGAAAGATCTCGTCTGAATCTGCCATTCATATATCCAGGGCCCCAATTGTTCAGAATATATCTGGTAAAGTGGAGGTTGGAAATGGCAAGGAAAATCAACTTCGTTGGGAATTATACATCAAATGAAAACTGCAATGCAATCGTTGGGAGTGTTATAAAACAGAAAATCAAATATCCAAGTTTGTATGAACTGCAGAACAAAATGGACAAACTCAAGTTGCATCTGAACAGTGTTAAACAAGTAACCGTTGTGAAAAGTGCATTTCATGAGCATGTATGAGATATTTTCGCAGCAAGTTGAACACCGAGCTAAATATCAGGCTGTTTTGAATTGTTGTTGTGTGATCAGAAGAGCTAACTGAAAATCTTGTTGTGAAGGAGTTTTTTTCTAGACGTGATAGTGATGTATTAATGCTTATATGATGTCTGAAAACAAAAGGGTTTGTTATGAATTTATGGCTATACATCTGAGTCAGGCAAGCCATTACGTTATTTGGGACAAGTCATCTTCAGTGAGCTGGAAACATGTGTGAAAAAAAATTTAAAGGAAGGTAGACAATGTTGATCAGTTATAGAAACACTGTATGGTGAAAAATATCGATCTACTCCGACAAGTTGAAAAGACCACAACAAAAGTGACTCTATGATGGTGAACAGAAGAGGGTGATGATCGCATTTGATCACTGGCTCCAGCTCAGAAAAATGCCAAATATTTTGTTAAAGCGGTTAATCAGGGAAACGTAGTACCCAGCAATTTAGAACCACGAAACTGATATGAACATCAAAATGAGAACAGGCACGCAAACTAACAAGAAGCACAAAGGCTGCAAAGCAAACTTTCTTTCGATATCTTAAAGGAAAATGAAAACGAGGTCAAATGTGGAACAATAAATGTGCAGCAAAGATAATGAATTGTAGAGAATAGATAAATTACAAGGAAGGAAACAGCTATTTTGTGACTGTCTTCAAGGATTAAGATCAATAAATTTTCCCGGAAAGACCAAGTGACCATGAGCCATGTGTAATTAAAGATTGAAATCAATCATAAGAGTAACGAGGTAGTATTTGGAACTGAGCTGGATTGAGCGGTGGTCAGTCTGACAGACCTAAAGTTCTTTTTAATTGAATTTCAGAGTAAGTAGCAATCCACATATTGATTACTTTGTGGATCAATATGTTACGTTCCAACACAGTTTGCAAAGGCAGGACATCTGAAAGATTACAAATGCAAACCGATGGTTGAAAGTGAGAAAGAGGGGGAGTAGACAACCACAAAACAGGAAAATTCCCATTAATTGGACGGAAACTGTTGGATTGCATTATAAAGGATATGATATCAGATATTTAGACGGTATCTTTCTGCAGCGTGCCCGCCTCCCCAGTGTTGCAGTGCTGCAAACTAAATAAATTTGTGTAGTCTGCAAACCGAGCGAGAATGCCTTGAGTTCATTAATGTACAAAATAAAAAGTTGCCGTGTCAACATCCAATTCTGTGGAAAAGCACTTGTTGCCACACTGAGAAGGACCCGTTCATCCCCATTTTCTGCTTTCTGCAAGGCAGCCAAACTTCCGTACATGGTCGTACTTTGCATCTGTCACCATGGGCCTTTGTCTAAGTCAGAAGTTTCCAGTGTGGAATATTTTGAAATGCATTCTTGAGGTCCAGGTAATAACATCTATTAGTTCTCCTTCGTTTAACATGCTAATTGCTTCCTCAAAGTATTCAAGTAGATTAGGGCGGCATGACCTCGTGTTGGTGAAACCATGCTGACTTTCCCCTACTTAACCATATATGTTGCAGAATTCAGAAATGGCAGCGTTAACAATGGATTCCAGGATCTTCCACATGACTGAGGTTAAGGTAATCAGTCTGTAATTTTCCCTCCTTTGCCTTACTCCCTTTTAAAAAAGGGGTGCCACCTTAGCTACTTTACAGTCCTTTGGAACCCTCCCTGACTCTAACGATACCGGAAAGATTCCATTAACGCCTCCACTATGTTTTCAGCTATAACCCTTGAACGCTAGCGTGCAGTCCATCCATTACAGATTATGTATTCACCTTAAGGCCATACAATTTTTGTAGCACTTTCTCCTTTGTATTGCCACCATACTCATCTGTGCCCCCTCACTCTCTTGAATTTTGGGATATTTCTCATAACTTCCATCGTGAAGACTGATATGCACTGATTACTCAGTTCCTCAGCCACTTTCTTGTTCCAAACTATTATCAATCCAGAGGCATGTTACAGCGGTCTGATCTCCACTTTTGCCTGTTTTCCCCTTTAAGAAGAAAGTGAGGACTGCAGACCCTTTTTCCCCTTAATACAATCTTCCGTCTCATGAGCAGGCTTCCTTTATATTACGGGCTAGCTTAGCCACATATTTAATCTTCTTTCTCCTGATTTCTTTTATTTTTTGCAGGCCTCTGTTGGTCTTTGTAAGCTTCCCAATTCGCTGGTTTCCCACTGCCCTTCGCCACATTGCAGTCTTTCTCCTTTTCTTAAATGCTCATCTGTATTTCCTTACTCAGCCATGTTTGCTGCATCCTCCCTGGAGGATAGTTATTTATTTTCTCGGGTTGAATTTCTGCTGTGTCTCCTGAATTTCTCCAAGAAACTCCTACCATTGTTTAACCAAAATTTTTCCTGCTCGTCCCCTCACTCAGTCAAGTGTATGAATCTCCTCCCTCATGTCTCTGAAGTAGCTTTTATTCAGTTGTCATACGGTAACATCTGATTACATCTCGTCCCTCACAAACCGCAGGTTCATTCAGTTATGGTATGATCACCGCCTCCCAAGGCTTCCTTCACTGTGTGGTTCCTCATCAATTCTACCTCATTGCAAAGCACTAAATCCAGTATTGTTTGTTCCCGACTGGGCGCCACCAAAAGCTGCTTCAAAAAACCATCTCATAGTCATTTTACGAATTCATTTTCTTGCAATCCATTCTCCACCTCATTTTCCCAGTTTATGTGCATATTGAAATGCCTAAACGATCACTACAACTTTGTCTTTCCTACACATATTCTCTCTTTCTTAGTCTATCATGCGCCTCAACTCCAGACTACAGTTTGAAGTCCTTTCCAGAACTCCACCTTTGCAATTCTTCAATTTTACACACGCACGTTCTACACCACCTGACTATACTTTGCTTCTTAATATCGGCTTAATTTCATTTCGTATCATCAGGCATACGTACCTCTCTGCCCACCTGCCGACCATTTAGACCGGATGTATATCCTTGGATACTCAGCTCCGGATCGTGATCCCATTGCAGCCACGCATCTATGATGCCTGTCACGTCAGACCTGTCAATTTTATTTTTTTTACACAAGCTCATTTACTTTATTCCTTATACTTCGTGCAATCAGATATAACACCTTCAGTGCTGTGTTCACCGTCCGACTTCTCAGTGGCAGCCGTTTATCCAGTGAGATTGAAGCTTGATTGTGAACTCGTTCCAAACATTCTTTTCTATTTGTGAATGTGCTGTAAACGTTACTAAACTCTTCTGAGGTCTGCAGTCTTCCCTCCTCATTTAATTTGGATTTTCTAATTTTCCCCCGTAAGTTAACGCTTCCCCCTCCAACGTTTCCTTTATAGCCCTGTCTACGGCCCGAGGTATTCAAATAATTAGGACTCTGCTCCCAGCATGGTTCAGATATAGACCGTTCCACTTGAACATATCCCTTCTTCCGCAGTGTTGATGCCAAGGTTCCATGAATTCAAACCCATTTATCCCGCCAAGAATTTACCCGCTTAATCGCCTTGACCCTGTGTCAAGTAGCTCGTGGAACAGGTAGTTATCCAAAGAACCTTTTTGATTCTGATTTTTAACTTAGCTCCGAGCTGTTCATGCTCTATTCGCAGAAGTACTGCCAGCGTTTTAACTCTGTCGTTGGTACCTATGTGTACTACGGCCACTGGATCGTTTCACTCCCACTCCAAGTTCCTCTGCAGCCCAGATGAGATATCCCAAATCAAGGCACCAGGCACGGAACAGCCCTTTCGGGTCTCTCTATCGTAGGCACAGAGAACAGTGTCTCGGCCTCTAACTATAATGTCTCCAATTATAACAACATTCCATTTCTCTTCCCTCACTTCCATGCACAATGGTGCTGTAATCATTGGACTCGACATTCCTGCAATAGCCTTTCCCTTCGACACAGGGTGCAATGTACTTGACTACCTCCTGGACCTCTCTACCTGCCACACTCACAGCCACACCTTCCTGACTCTGACCATTGTCCAGGTAACTCTCCCCCTTCCTCACGTGTCGCACTGTTTGAAGTTCAGACTCCAACTCATCGACTCTAAGCTTGAGTACTGCCAGCAACCAATATTTGTTACACATATAGTCATTGCTAAACAGAATAGCCGGCAGCAGCTCTCACATTATGCAGAAACAATATATCACCTGATCCTCCATCCTTTTAAGATCTGTTTTGAACCTATTCTTATTTTAACTTGCGATTCTTTTGTTTCTCTACTTGTTTTCTCAGTCTGAATGCACGTTTTAAACAATAAATTAACAAGATGCAATTCAGCACAGGTTCAAATTGAGCGGACTCCATATTAGCCAATTAAATCACAGTACTCCTGTGACATCCCTTTACAGTTTCGTCTCAGTCGAAACCTCTTTCAAGCAGAATCTCTTCCATTCCCATATTACTCTCCGCTCTCTTTTCCTCTGTTTCAGTTCTGAACTGAAATTCTGTACCTCTCTTATTTTCTGATGGCAGCTCACATCATTGCCTGTGCAGAAGAGGTCGGAGACATAGGCGCTGGCATCAGCGCATGTGCAGAATAGTGTAGATATTTTGCCATTCACATCGGTGCATTTGCAGAGATCAGTGCAGATATTAGACCATTGACATCGGAACTATCACAGAACTGTGCGGAGGCTTTGCCTTTGAAATTGGCACATTTGCAGAGAATAGTGCAGAGGACTTCGCTGTTGACATTGGCGCATTTAGAGAAAAGTGCGGATATGTTACTGTTCGCATCGATGGTTGCATATATTGCTACGTGCACAGAATTGTGCGGAGAGTTTGGCGCATGCACCAAAAGAAGTGCGCCAAACATTTGCTACTGGATTCACGCTATTGCACACGTAGAGAAATGTCTTCAAAAATACTCTTCGATAATTTTTCATCGATTTTAAAGCCAAATCGCACTGCTGAAATATATTTTATATGAGAATTACTTGTGTGCTCTGTGTATGTGTCAACTTCAGTGCTTCCTTCAAGTGTTTTCAACATTGAGTAGAAATGACTTATCATGGAGGTATGGTGTGAAGGCCAGTAGATGTCCTCATTAGGCAATTTCCTTGACCATCTTTGAATTTTACCAGGTGATGTCTTGTTTTCTGGAAGCAGTATTGGGAATTCCAAGGTCAATCCTGTCCTGACTGAGTACAACGGTGCCACCAACATTTGTGGTTCTGTTTCAGAGTCACAGAGATGCCCAGCACGGAAATAGCCTCTTTTATCCAACTTGGCCATGCTTACCAGATATCCGAACTTAATATAGCCCCATTTTCCAGCACTTGTCCCATATCCCTCTCAACACCTTTCATTTATGTTGTAATTGTACTCCAACCACAACTTCCTCTAGCAGCTCATTCAATACATGCACCAATCTCTGCATGGAAATGTAATCCTTAAAGTCCCTTTTAAATCTTTTCCCTTCCTTTAACCAATGTCCTCTCGTTCTGGACTAACCTAGCCCAGGTAAAATCACTTATCATTTCGGGGACAGGGTGGGACAAGATTAACACAGGGATGGTGACCGTTCTTCATGAAACATTACAAATCAGGTCCGATTCTGTGAATACGATGATGTCAAGATTGTTTCCTGCCGAGTCACATTTAGGAACAAAAGTAAAAATGGAGCAGGAATAACGGTTTAAAAAAACATAATAAAAGGCACTGTGAATGTGTACTATTTTCTCAATAAAGTTTCAGGAATTCACTTTGTGCATTGTCAGAAATGGATATGATGGAACAGCATTACAGAGACATGACGACAGGATGATCTATAGTAGGAATTAGATATTCCGGATATTTCATATTCATGAGTGTTATCTAACAATGAAAAGGAATTGGGGGAGATCTCTGAGTAAGAGATGGTATCTGTGTAACCATAAAAGAGGACCTGACATCAAATGATCAAGAGATTGTGTTAATCTTGTGGATTTTATTATGAAAAGTGACAAGTGAGTCGAGTTTGTGGAGAAATTTCCACCGTGAGCCAGAGTGAATCTCCACAAACTTACTGGACAGAAGGACTTTTTTGATGCGGGTTTTATGAATCTACCGCCTTCTATACTTAATATTTTCCAGAACATTCTAAAACTATCACGCGCATAGCATTCTGAAACCGACATTATTTGTGAACGGCGGATATTAGTTTGATTAAGATAACCTCCTGAGGGAAGAAATCCTGTTCCAGACAGACGGAGATTTTGTTTTGAAGTACCTTTCTTTGAGGGTAGTTAAATTGGTGAACATGTTTTCCCTGCATTTACCTTTCTTGATGACAGATGATCCACTGAAATTCAGAAAAAAAAGACAGAAATGGCCAATTATTTGTTGCTTTCAAGAACTGGGGAACAATTCTTCAGGTCAGCAATGTTTTCCCTCTTCGTATTCGGAAGTGGAAAGAAGCGACTCCATCTGTACTCGAATGAACGAGTCTGTGGGAATGTTCTCAAAATCATCTGTTGGTATGAATATGTGCCTGCCTATTTGGGAAGTGATCATTTATTTTGTTGCATGTCACATTTTGTGAGTAATTCACGAATTGTCATTTGTTCTTTCTGCTTCTAATACTTCAATAACGTGACACATTTGAGTATCGCACTGGGTCTTCGATTAAAGTGGTAACTTCCCCTCGAGGCTGATAAATAATTTGCTTGTTTTCCTTCCTCACAGTTAACTTAGTGACGATCTTTGTCCTGCTTTATAAAGATTGCGGATTGTCTCCATGTGTCAGACTTTACCTGGCGGCCATGGCAGTGGCAGATCTACTGGTCATCATTCTTGATTTAACATTGAGACACATTCCCATTGTTTATCGGGAGCAGTTTTATTTCCTGCAGTCCATCCGCGTGTGTAATATCCACGCTGTCCTGCTTTATGCCGCCACTGACTGTTCTGTCTGGTTCACCGTCACTTTCACCTTCGATCGATTTGTCGCCATTTGCTGCCAGAATTTGAAAAGTAAATATTGCAATGAGAAAACTGCGGCCGTGGTTCTGGGAAGAATGACTGTGCTGAGCTGCTTAAAGAACATTTTCTGGTATTTTATGCTCTCCGCTTGGTATTCGCTGATGAACCACCCCTGGTTTTGTAATGTCGCAACAGATGTTTATTACTCTCGTGTTTGGGTCACAATTGAGTTCCTCCACCACATTCTTAACCCAACACTCCCATTTATCCTGATTCTGCTGCTCAATGCTTTCACCGTGAGACATATTTTAATGACCAGCAGAGCCCGCAGGCGACTCCAAGCTCACACCATTGGGGACGTTCAGTGTGACGCAGAAATGAGAAATCGAAAAAAATCCATAATTTTACTGTTTGTGATCTCGGCCAATTTCATCATATTATGGTCCACGTTAATGATTTACTTTATATGGTACCGGATGTGGTTTATTGGGTTCCAGTCTGTCTATATACATTACTTTGTGCGCGAATTGGGCTTCATGCTACAGCTCCTCAGTTGCTGCACAAACACCGCAATTTATGCCATCACTCAGACTAAGTTCAGACAGCAGCTGAAGAATATGCTGAAATATCCCTTTACCCAAATTCACCAGTCAATCAAATTCACTCATTTATTAATCCATCCGGGATTTTCTCATTTCAGTTCAATGTTTGAGCGATGAAGCAACCTTTTGCGATGGGAGCAGTCTGAGCGGATTCCTGGTTGATCCAATCTTTATCCCACTGGTGGTTACAAGGACACATTGCAATGTTTCTCACAACTCAGGGTACAGTGAGAATAGGCACCATTGTAATGATTGTGTTTGTAACGTCAACTTCTAAAAAAAAATAAAAATATTCATCGAGAAGTGCCGAGCAGCAGAGTGAACTCTATTATTGTTTGACTTTGTGTTGAAGAAGCTGGATGGAAACAGAGAGAGTCGGCCCCAAGTCATCGTCCACAGGGAAGGGAGGAGACACGGTCATGAGTTCAGGAGTTGGGGTTAAATAACTCTGTCATTGCACTCACCTCCGGGTCACACCCTCCGACGAAGCCACAGAAGAATTCATCTCTCTTCCTTGCTCTCTTTTGCTTCATATCTCTTTCGCACTCTCACAATGTTCTTCTCTCTCCCCACGCACCTATTTTCTCTTTTTTTCAACGTCTCTCCCTCCCCACTTTACATCAATCCCTCTGTTTCCCCTCTTGCACTCTTCACCCACTCATCACATTCTCCATACCTCTCGTTCTCTGGTCCTCGTTCGCATTCCATTTTTAAGGCAACACGATGGTGTGAAGTGTCAGGATGATGCTTGGGGCCATAGTGTCAGCGAGAACATTGGTGGTGTAGTGGACAGCGAAGGGGGTAACCTCAGATTACAACAGTACCTGTACCAGATGGGCTAATGGGCTGAGAAGTGGCAGATGGAGTTTAATTCAGATAAATGCGAGGTGCTGCATTTTGGGAAAGCAAATCTTAGCAGGACTTAAGGTTCAGGTCCTAGGGAGCGTTGCAGAACAAAGACACCTTGGAGTGCAGGTTCACAGCTTCTTGAAAGTGAGTCGCAGTTAGATAGGATAGTGAAGAAGGCGTTTGGTATACTTTCCTTTTTTGGTCAGAGCACTGAGTACAGGAGTTGGGAGGTCATGATACGGCTGTACCGGACATCAGGTCGGCGACTGTTGGAATATTGGGTGCATTTCTGGTCTCCTTCCTATCGGAAAGATGTTGAGAATCTTGAAAGGGTTCAGAAAATATTTACAAGAATGTTGCCAGGTTTGGAGGATCTGAGCTACAAGGACAGGCTGAACAGGCTGGGGCTGTTTTCCCTGGAGCGTCGGAGGCTGAGGGGTCATCTTATGGATGTTTACAAAATTATGAGAGGCATGGATATGATACATAGACAATGTATTTTCCCTGAGGTCGGGGAGTCCATAACTAGAAGGCATAGGTTCAGTTTGAGAGGGGAAAGATATAAAAGAAACCTAAGGGGCAACTTTTCATGCAGTGGATGGTACATGTATGGAATGAGTTTCCAGTTGTGGAGGCTGGTACAATTGCAAAATTTAAGAGACATTGGATGGATATATGAATAGGAAGGGTTTTCAGGGATATGGTCCGGGTGCTGGCAGGTGGGTCTAGGTTGGGTTGGGATATCTGGACGTCATGGACAGGTTGGACCGAAGGCTCTGTTTTCATGCTGTACATCTCTATGACTCTACTCAAATACTTAGGTGTCAGTGAAACAGACATGTGCAGTGTCCATGAAAAAAGATTTAAATTACAATTGAGGAAAAGTCTGTTAGATGATAAAGAAAGACAGAATAAAGGGAGAGAAAAAGACAAAAGAAAGGTAGAGAGAAAGACAGACAGAATAAAGGGTGAGAGAAAGTTTTCACTGAGCAATAAGAGTGAGAATTCGAAGTTGCGAATTTGGAACTTCGTCATCAGAGTCAAGTTAACTGGATGGAGATTAGATGAGATGTTAGTATTATTACAAATATTTCAAATTTCAGCGACATTATCATGAGAGAAACATCGAAAACCTTCTTCAACTTATTTGAAAAATTGGTGAGCCTGTTGGAGTGGTCCCTGTATTTATGGACAATGCTAGTTTAGACTAAACTGGTAGGTTGGACTAGTAAGGTATTTGACGCTATGTCAGATGAGAGGGCATGAGATTACAAAGAGGTCAAACAGCTATTTTAAGCGCTTATGAATTGATACCAGATGCACGGAAACAGCCTTCAGAAGCATAAAAATGGAATTAGGTTTGACTTATGTTTTGCGTTTGAAGGAAGTAAACACCGTAATTTCTAATAATGGATGCCGGCCTTAAAAATAGATAAGATCTATGAGGTTGAACGTGAGATTAGTCTGCTGGTGGAGTTGAAAATTCATGTGGAGTGTTCCTGTGGTGTATCAGAAATCCCAGAATTTTCCAAAAGCATTATGTTAAACACGGTATAAAAGAAGGAGAATACACCTGAGGGTAACTCTCAGAAAGGTGAAAGCTTGAGACGGAAATGGAGACCAAGTCAGCATAGTGCAGAACCGAAATCGGCGAAATGCAGTAGATTGTGTAGTCTGTGTATTACACCTTGGAATTTTTAGAAGTAGAATATGAACTCGATAGATTAGACTAGATTCCCTACATTGTGGAAACAGGCCCTTCGGCCCAACCATTCCATACTGACCCTCCGAAGAATAACCCACCCAAACCTGTTTCCACCTGACTAATGCACCTAACACTACGAGCAATTTAGCACGGCCAATTCACCTGGCCTGCATATCTTTGGACTGTGGAAGGAAACCGGAGCACCCGGAACAAACCCACGCTGACACTGGGACAACGTGCAATCTCCACACAGACTGTCACCCTAGGTTGGAATCGAACCTGGGACTCTCGTGCTGTATGTCGTTAGTGCTAACCACTGAGCCACCGTGCCGCCCATGAATGTGTCCACTGTGGTATTTGAAAGACTCAGGCTTCGTTAAAAAAATCATTTTTATTGGCCTGGACCACACGAGGATGTTGCTCACCTTCACCAGACGTCTCATACATGCCAAATGGTCGGTACGTTACAGGCGGAAAAAAAGCCAGGACCTTTGTTAACAATTTCTGCACGTGAAGAACGTTTCACACGGGTTATGAAAGATATTTTCGGACAGACGCCGAGAAATAAAAACGGGAAACAGATTTCGTTAACCATAATGGCTTTGTCTACCAGATTTCAAGAGTAAATTGAATTATGAGAATTAAGGCAAAATGAGTGGTGGAGGAGTTTGTCGCTTTGTTCGCGTTTTATGGGCTACCCAGAGAGATTCATTTGAATCAAGGTTCTAATTGTTTTGCAAGCCTAGTTATGGACTTGGATTTTATTCAAGTACGTATCATACTTATTCCAAGAGAGCTTTAGAAAGCTGGCATGAGACCTTGAAGACCATGTTGAGAGCAGACTGTCAGGATGACCCGAATAATGAGGAGGAAGATGTCCAATTCGGATTGTTTCCCATTACAGATGCACCAAATGAATAGACGCAGCTTACTCCCTTCGAGTTAATATTCTGACATGAAGGTGAGGACCCATGAAATTATTTAAAGTAAACTTGACAAGACCAAAGCACAAGACCTAACAATTTGGTTTTGCATCTGGTGAGAAGAAGATGTTATGTCGAGCAGGTGATTTTGCTAAAACGTACCAAAAGGGGCCACAGCATAAAATGAAGCAGTTTCCATGTACAAGCACAGACTCAGAAGTTGTCTTTTAGTCATGACCTGTTAGTACTGTTGCCAGTGATAGGACACAATTTATAGTCAGGTTTAGTAGCCCCTGATAAATTTAGAAAAAAGTTGAGTTAGGTGAACTATCTCATAAAGTTGTTGACTTGTTGAAACTGAATTGCACTGGACAGAAACAACTGAAGAAACAAATGTAAGTTACTTCTCAGCAGAGTGCGGAATCAAATCCAGATATTGTGGATTTTGATCTGACTCAAAATATCTTTCAAACTAAGAAGGCCTTGAGTACTGGGAACAGGTTAGTACACTATCCTCCTCAGAACCAATGAACACAGTTGAAAGTTTGCTAGTGTAGTATGCGGACATATGTATGAGTCTGATGCATGGGAAGAATACAATTGTAAATGATGTGGATATAGGCAATGCTGTTCAGATACAGCAACACTCTAATCAGCGTCACACTTCCAAAGCCAGCGAGGTCCTGAAGGGTGTGGTAGCCAAAATCAACGAGGATGGCATTGAACTGAGCCAGAATGCATAAAGTTCAATGATGTTCTTAGATACCAAAGCCCAAATGCAAATAACGTTTCAAACGGATTATGAATGATTGTGATGGAGCCCTGCCTGGAAATAAAAAAACGTTTTCATTATCCACAATGGTTGTACCTACCAGATTTCAAGAGACAATTTGATCACAAGAATTCAAGCAATCAGATTGGACTCAAGGCCAGACTGGATTCAACGATTTTGCTTGAATTATTGGAAGTCCATACCGTTACAAAATCGGACTCATACCCAATATCGAGGTTGGAGGTCTGTATGGAGGGAATTTGACAAGCAGTTATATCAGCAAGTTGGACAAACTGTGTGTTTATGACAAGTACATTTCCCAGTGACAGTGAAAGACATTTCTGCGCTTGCAAACACAAATGAACTGCAACAAGTCAAATTGAAGCACTTTGGAATGAATAACACACCCGCCAAATTTGAAAGACTC
The DNA here is from genome assembly GCF_047496795.1 of Chiloscyllium punctatum. Classification (NCBI taxonomy): domain Eukaryota; kingdom Metazoa; phylum Chordata; class Chondrichthyes; order Orectolobiformes; family Hemiscylliidae; genus Chiloscyllium; species Chiloscyllium punctatum. Next base: position 55,000,140 of record NC_092773.1, read on the forward strand.
ACAAACAAAGTTGTCGATTGGTTTACAAACTGTGAAGTCTGTTTGAACAATGTATTGGTGTTTTGTAAGCACGGGTAGGATCATACTGTGTCGTTTGAATGAACACGAGAGGCGAAATTGGCAATAATATTAAACAATACAGAAGACACAAAAGGTGTCTTCTTGAGTGATGTTCTTGGGACATAGCAGTGGTCCTGGAATGTTGACCACACGGAACGCAAAGATGAACGCCATAGAGGAATTCTACCTAATAAAGTATAGATAAGGTAGGTATCTATTCAATTATGAAATATATTTGTCTGGCAAGAAGTTAATGTGAAATTAGATTAATGTCATACACATGGCATGGTGATGGTGTTAAGGCAAATAAGAAATTGAGCCATTTTTTTCATTATATTGGTTAATTTGCTTTCTTCAGGGGAAGGGGTCATGAAGTTCTATACGCGTACTGTATTTTTAAAGGAGAGAGGAAACTAATCCCGAAATAGATAAGCACACCTGAAAATATGTAACATTTGGTGTCCACAAACACTGCACGGTGTTGCCATACACCTAACAAATTCAAACTCGGCCAATTAATTTCAGTCGTACCACAGATAACAAATACCAATCGAATTTCAATTTTTCAATTTGGGATGACATCAAACCAATTAAATGATCCAATGTTTTGGGGAATAAAACCAGACATTTTGAAGAGATTGGTAGAGAATAGCAACGACTACTAACAAACAAACTGCTAGCTATATAGCTGTCTGAAAGTTCCCTTATGAAAACAAATATATGCAGCAGAACACTAATGTCAAACCAAAGAAATCCACAAAGAATGGTTTGGATCTGGAGATGATAACAGGTTTTCAAATTGATGTTGACGTAAATTTAAGAGGGAATGTATCGGACCAGTATTGTTGCGTGATAGTTAAAAGATAGAATTAAGAGGATGTTGGAAATAGTTTTTGTTTTTAGTATTCTCTTTCAGACGTTTAGAATAAAATTGATATTTTTTACTTTAAATGGTGACCTTTGGGATTATAGTTTTCCTCTCGATGATTATCGCATTGCAGCAAGCGGTGCGGGTCTCTGTGTGTCAGTTTTAGAATGATCAGAGTGTTTTAACCCGTGTCATAACCAAGTCTTTATGTCTTTCTCCACGATAAACACAGGGAGGAAATATTCGTTGAGAAGCTCGCCCATTTGCAGTAGTTAGACAAAAATATAAACTCACACACTTACTCTTGAGAGGACATAATCTTTCTGTAATAATTCTTTTCTCTCAGCCAAAGCTATCTCAAAGCCTTCATCAATAAACTCTGTTGTCCACTGCATACCTCTAGGGAATCCCTTGATCATAGCTGCCTTTACGTTGACTATAAAGCCTTTATTCCTTTATTGCTGATGTTCTGTTCAAGAAAGTAAACAGTGATATTTCATCAAACTAAAGGAAAGTCAGCATCGCACTGTCATTTGGAAAGCTGTTGGAGAGTATTCTAATGGACAAGACTGTTGATGTTTCAAACCGCCTGGCTAATTAGACACAGTTAAAATACCTTTGCGCAGGCAAGGGCATGTCTTATTAACATGATTGAATGTTTCGAGGAGGTGATGAAACTTGTCGTTTATGGTAGTGCTGTGGATATTATCGACATGGATTTCACTGAGACTTTCAGCAAAGCCCCTCATGATAGAGTCGTCCAGAGATTTAAATGCATGGGATCCACTGTGAATGGGTCGCATGAATTCTTTTGGTTTTGCCCATACTAGGCAGAGGAACGTGGTGGAATAGAGGAGTTTTGTTTTCTGAAGGAAGTCCGCGACAAGTGGTGGTCCTTGGTTATCGCGATTGGCAGCTCTGCTGTTTCTGGTTTGCATTTTTCACATGGATGAAATTGCAGATTGGTGAGTTTGTAAGTTTACAGATGAGATTAGGCTCAGTGGTTTCTGGGAGGTATAGAAGGTTGTCAAAGAATAGAGCAGGAACTAGATCTCTTCCAGGAATGCACGGAGATTTGGCAGATGGAGTTGAGTCCAGTGCTGCACTTGGAGATCATGCCTTCAGGAAAAGTATATAGTTAATCGTAGGAACCTGAAGAGCTTTTATTTGAAGAGGGATTTTGCTTTCAAATCCAGTGCTCCCTGAAAGTGGCAACACAAATCGACAGGGCAGTAAAACAGGTTTATGACATGCACGTCTTTATTGTTCGGAGACTTGTGAGCAACAGTCAGGCTATCATGTTGCAGCTTGATAAGACATTAGTTCGGCTTAAATTAGAGTTCAATTCTGTTCACCATGTTATAGGAACATTATGGAGCTTTGGAGAAGGTGCAGCAGAGTTTTACCAGGATGCTACCAGGATTTGTGGATATGAGCGATAAGGAAATGCAATTAAAAAGCTCGGGTTGTTTTCTATCGTGAGGCGGAGGTGAGGTGAGACTGGGCAAAAGGCTACAGAAATATGAAATTAATGGATAGGGTTATTGGCCTGAGTCTCTTCCCCACAATGAAGTGTCTAACTTTAAATTACATGCATTTCAGGTGAGAGGATCAAAGTTCAAAGGGATAAATGAAGGGTGCGTTTCTTTAATACAGTTGAGGTTTCGGAGTCTGGAATGCACTGTCGTGATGTCAGTAGTGGCAGAAGGGTGAGCTAAGAAAGCCTTTAGGTATGCATGTCAGAATGCAAGTCATGTAGGGATATGGACAAAGGGCAGGGAGAATTAATTAGTTTAATTTGGATGCATGTTCAGGACAACGTCATCCATCGAAGTGCACGTTCCTGTGCTTTCCAGGTCCAAGTCAGTTGTTCCATGTTCCCGAAATTAGGTACTTCTGTATCTTTGATAACCCAACATCGATGGAAGAGTAAATGTTTCAACACAGGCATGTGAGTACACGTGACAATTTATGTAACTCAATTGAAATCAATTCAATCATTCCTTCTCCGCCTTTTCCTAAGACCGCTGTTTTCCCCCGGTTGTTTCAAAGGAAGATTTGGATTTTCCTTCTTTTATGTGCGAAACTGGCAGTCATGAATTGATGACCAAAATGAATATTGACTGGGGGGATGAAGAACTAGGCTATCTGGATTCAAAGAATACCGCGAGGTAATGTGACTTTCAGATTGTTCTGTAATGAAAGGACATTACTTCCATATTGCACGAAGACAAATTTCAGACAACTATTCGAATTTCTGTTATCGTTTTTCTGCACTGCTTGTTTATCTACTCTCTAGAGACGCATCAAATTCTCCCTTTACTCTGAGGCAAAGCATTCAAAGTTCCATAGTCAAAGCATCAGCAAATGTCTGTAATGTATGTTTCATTCACTTACCAAGCTTCTGAGAAGTCTGTACTCTGAAGAAACCTCCCATAAATGATAAGAAGTCTTCGCCTGTCCACTTAACTCTTGGTACCTCAGTGTGATTAGATTCAATTACTGACTTTTCGTCCTTTAATTTGGATCTAAGTGCCATCATAGAACATAGATTGTAGAACATTACAGCACATGACAGGCCTTTCAGCCCTCGATGTCGCCCCGACCTGTGAAACCAATCTGAAGCCGATTCATCCTGAACTATTCCACTTGCATCCGAATGTTTATCCAATATCATTTAAATGCACATTAACTTGGCGAGTCGACGAATGCTATGAGCAGGGCATTCCACGCCTTGAGTGTCTTGAGTGACGAAACTACCTCTGACTTCAGACCTATATCAGTGAGCCCAAAATTGAAGTCTATGCCACATCGTATTGGCCTTCACCATCCGAGGGAGAAAGCTGTCAGTGTGCAACTTGTCTAAACCTCTGATAGTCTTACCTGTTTCAATTAAGTCACAGGTTGACCTTCTTCTCTCGAACGAAAACAGCCTCGAGTCCCTCAGTCTTTCCTCGTCAGAACTTCTTTCCTTACTCAACAACATCCTGGTAAATCTGCTGTGAGTCCTTTCCAAAATTCCCTTGTCTTTACTGTAATACAGTTACCAGAACTGCGCGCAATACTCCAAGTATGGCCACACCAGAATTTTGTACAGCTGAAACTTAACCTCATGGCTATGACGATCAATTCCTCTACCAAAAATGCCAATACTACATGTGCCTTCTTAACAGCAATATCAACCTTAGTGTTAATTTTAAGAGATGTATGCACATGGACACCAAGATCTCTCTGTTCATCTACACTATCAAGAATCCTTCCTCTAGCCCACCACTCTGTATTTCTGTTGCTCTTTCGAAAGTGACTCACCTCACACTGATCCACAGTAAACTCCATTTTCCACCTCTCAGCCTAGCTCTGTAGCTTGTCTAAGCCGCATTGTACCCTGCAACATCGTTCGTTACTATACACAACTCCAACAACATTAGTGTCATTCACAATTTTCATTACCCAGTCTGCTACGCCCTCGTCCAGATGACACACTGCAGTGGCCGAAACAGATCCTTTCATTCCACTACTGAACTCAGGATATACGTCTCCCATCAACCACAACCCCCTGTCTTCTCTCAGCGAGCCGATTTCTGATCCACACCCCAAATCACGCTCGATCCCATGCCTCTTATTTTTGTGCAATAGCTTCCTTTGGGGATCCGTTTTGAAAACCTTCTTGAAATCACCGACGTCACCCTTATTCACTGGGAGTTTGCCTTCTGAAAGAAAACAACAAAGTTTAGGAGGTACGATATACCCTTCACAAAACCGTGTCCCGTGTCTCTAATCAACTCATTCCTTTCTCGGTGATTATAAATCAATCTCTTCTGATCTTTTCCAACACTTTACCCACAACTGACATAAGGTTCACTGGTCTATAATTTCCAGTGGTGGCTCTCGTCCCCTTCTTGAACAATATGAAAAGCATTTGCTTTCCTGTAGTCTTCTGGAGCTATGCCTGGTAAAGATGAGCTGTAAAGATCAAAGCCAAATGCTGTGCAATTCCAATTCTCAATTGTGATGTTCGACAACAAAATGAGAAATGCAAAAAAGTCAGGTAATCTCCTATGGGACTGTGCTTTAATTGCACGATATGCTTAATGATTTCCATGGACCTAAAGTTATTAAAATGGGTTAAATCTGTCTTGGACTGGCCGTCATGGAAAATAAAGCTCCTCACTTAATTGGCACTACATTTGGTCCCTGCAACATTGAGGTCTAATTAAACCACTCAACACAATCTCCAAGATACACTTTAGGAAAATCACAGTATTCACAACAGATCACCTTTTATTTCCACTACCATTACCAAGAACGGAACACCAGATACGTAGGAACACCTCCCTCTGCAATCTTCTCTGTGCACCACTGAGCACCTGATTACTAACTTCTCAAAGTTCCTTCGATGAGAAGAATTCTGGAATAGCAGTGTGAGTTTACTGACAGCACAAGTACAGCAGCAGTTTTTTTTTCTCATCAGGACAATTATGGACAACTAACAGAACACTGAATAAACCAGAAAATTACACATTACAGATTCGTTTTTGTAAGATATTTGGCAAATAAAGACTAAACTTCTCTCAGCAGATCAACGGTTAATTTTATATCATGTCATTGCAAATATCAAAAAAACAGTCAGTGCCGGCATTCTGAACTGAGGCGAATTAATCCCATATAACTGGCATACTGGTTTCCGAAATAACTTTTCTTGACAAACAGTTAGAGCAGTCTAGTGTTCTCTTTTTTTCCCCTATGCAATGGCTTTCAGGAGCTGCTTGCCATTCTTCCATTTCTGTGTAACAGGAACAAAGATAAAATGGCTGTTGTCCAGACTTTTTTCTGTGACTCGTAAGTAATTAAAAGTTGCCTTATGCCTCCCTGTTGCAGTTCAAATAGAGTTCAGCGATGTCTTCACTTTTCATTTTTTCAGGTTTGTAGTCACTGATGATCTCAACTAATTGACAAGATATCAGAAGTACTGAGCAACCTCGTTCCAGTTGTGTGCGATGTGCTGAAGTGTACTAATGGGAGTGCCTGCTCTGTCATTTCAGTTTCTGAAAAAAAAATCAATGTGTTACCTCGGCTGCTTCTTGAATCGTGTCAAGCATTTAGATCAAATGTGTTCTATATTCAGCAGGATATTTTATGCATGCTCTTAGATATTATCAAATTCTCTTTCAGGTATTGGTCCGATGGAATCAATTAAAATCCTCGCAAAAGATTTCTCAAATGCAGAAACGGGTGTTAAAAATGCTGGTTTTATTGATGCCTCTGTTTTTCCAATTGCCTGACACGTATGACATTTCCGGCAAAATGAAAGCACATCTTTGTGCATTAGAAAATGTTTTTCTGTACCAGCAAGACTTTTTTTCCAATTGGTAATTCAAGTGTTTCCTCCAACACCTCTTTTCTGTGAACCACTGGCACTGCACCTTTTTGAAAGTTTGCCCATCCCTCATCCATATATCTTTTGTTAAGATGGTCGCATTCCGAAATACGTTCAGAATATTCTTCTGCATACGCATTTGGATATAATTGTTTCAGTTTTCCATTTTTTGTTGTAACTTAGTTAAATTTTCTGAATGAAAAACATCTTCTTTGTCCTCCACCTGCCCATGATTTGGCTCAAGCATTCAATCGAACACAATTACAGACAATTCTCCTTTAACATGATAATATTTATTCATTGATTTCTCATCCTTTTTCCACTGGTGATATTTTGACCTTGTTATCAGATTGTCAGGAAAAATCTCATGATATATGTTCTGTAATACCTCAGTATTACAGAATTCTGCTTCTCCATTTAGGCTTTTCATCACAGCAGGCAGCACACCTACCTGTGGCCCAACTATATTGTTATAAAACACCAATTGTCCTCCAGGAGCCGAGAGTTTCTCCAGTACTCCTAGTAATAATTCTCCACAATTCCCTTCACACTCCAAACTCACTGCGCATATGGAGCATTTCTCGGATCGCCATAGATTCCACGTGATAGCACTTTTTCCAGGACTAGTATTTCAGCGTTACATATTCTCTTCATCCATCAACATGAAGGATTGATCTGATCCCGTATCTCTTAATACTAAATATTCTTGAGGTAGTGTTCCCACTCTATGAGAGGAAATCTTATTTTTGCAAGTAAATAATTGATGAACTACTACCACTTTCTTCACAAGTATAGTCTTTCTGGTGTAGTACGTTCTGGTGCAAAATTATCGCATCCATTGTGATTCATTTTCCATTTTAGCAACATTCCCTGTCTTATGCTGCTTTCCGATACCTTCTACCCAGTGCTTTTACTGAACCACAAACGCTGTGCACTTATTGGGCCTATTTTATTGCAGTGAAAACACGTCAGCCTTTTCAGTTATCTTCCCCCTTCATGGGTTTCCATTTTATCTTGTGGTAAACTATCTTTATTAACTTGAACAACGTCTACTTTGCCCTTACCAGAGGATTTCTCTTGAACATCATTTCAATTTCACATGTATTGTAATTAATGTCAGAAGCAAGATTTTACCCTTTCACACTCAATGTACGTTGGAACATTGTCCATTCTTAGGTTTCTAAATCGCTGCCTGTGATTTTCGGATAGAATGTCATATGCACTCATGTATGGCTTCCTTGACCTCGTCACATCCCCACCTCCCTTTTCTGATGGTGATGCGGATACACCACTAACTCTACCGAGCAAATCTCTTTGGTTCAGTCAAACCCGGATCATGAGGGGCCACTTCATTTGTTTCGCCTGTTTCTGGAATGAAATGAAAAAGGCTTCGACACTCTCCGAATCAAACGTGCATACTGCCTGGATACATTTGAACACACTTCCATCAAGTCTTCAGGGACGATGACTTTGCTCAACATCACTAACTTCCTGACTAAGCATAACTTTTAACTTCACCTTCATCCATTTACATCAACTTTCCATTAGAACTGCCAAATGTTGTCGACCAAACTCGATCTGTTTCTCCCCATCCTTTCTCTCTCTGTTATCTTTCTTCTGTGAGGGCACTCCTCTCTCATTCTTTTCTTTTTTCTGAGAGTGACTCTGTCCTCCTACTTTTTCCTCTGTCTTCAACTAATGAAAACTATTTCAGTCCCAGTTCATGGTCAAGCTGCTTCATATCCAATTGAAGCCGAGTCAATTCCAACGTTTCCAGCAAATTTAAATTTTGAACTATTGTTATTACCGTTTCTTTTCTCACTGAGGAAGGTAAAAACAAGTCCACCTTTGTCTCTGCAAACCAGCCTGCCAATTGCAATACCTTTAACTTTATCTTTGCCTTCTGTAAAATGACCAAATTGCTTCATCCACCACCCGCAGAAAATTCTCACTGACTGAAAGAGCCATTCCACCGCAAAGTACTGTTTAAACTGTTGTGGTTCTGTTCGCCGAGCTGGGAATTTGTGTTGCAGACGTTTCGTCCCCTGTCCAGGTGACATGCTCAGTGCTTGGGAGCCTCCTGTGAAGCGCTTCACACAAGCACTGAGAATGTCACCTGGACGGGATGAAACGTCTGCAACACAAATTCCCAGCTCGGCGAACACAACCACAACAACGTGCATCAGAGCTACAAATCTTTTCCCAATCTTTGAAACACGCAGCAAAAAAGAAACCGACATCTGCTACTCGCCTTTAAGTGCAACTACTCTAAAACCAAATTTGAATGATCAAAACATTCCAACAAAATGCAACTGTACAGGCCTGACCCTCTCAAAGTATTTTCAGAAGGTGGCCCTGACTATTTTTTGTATGTTGGTTGATGTGAAGTGAGTGTTCCCCATCTGATACAAGTCATCAAAGCACTGGACTTTCAGGGGAAAAAACAGTAATTTCAGGACAACAGTTGTCGCCCCAACAAATGAAAACGTAATTTTGAATAACTTAACTGTTGAAATACTACACCAATCAGCTCCAATAGCTATTAGTAATTAACTGTTCCAATACTTGAAAAGCACATGAACATATCCATGGCAAAAACAAATCAAACACAGACTCTTATAGAAGGAAGGAAACAATTTCAAAGACATAACATTCAATATAAATTCAGAAAAGTCTTTTAAAGAAGCTGGCGACGTCCCTGCACTCCACCAACTTGTGTCTGCTGCAGCTGAAATAAAGACGAAAAAAAGGGAATGAACTGAGAGCACTGGCCATTCCTTTTCCAGCTTTAACCGGAAAAGTAATGCATGAAAATAAAACTGTTGGACTATAACCTGGTGTTTTAGTCGAACAATGACACCTCCAAATCCTTATTAAAATCGACACTACGGCAGCTATGCCTTTATGACCTCTTCATATAAAAAAGACAGAATATCATTTATAAAGTGACAGCATTGTCATCAGCACAATACGTTTTTTTTGTGATTCTACTTCTCTCGCAATGGTATTGATATTTAATTCCACCCGCATATTCTTTATCATTAGTTGCTTGCTTAAATATCGTAGAAACTATGCATGCTGTCAGTAAGGAATATTGACATTTATTCAGTGTTCTTTGCCTAATCCCAGGCGTTCAGATGAGCACGAGTAAATTTCCAACTGGTCTGGAATGAGTTCCTGGATAAATAGATCGCATTCATCGCATGTGATACATGAAAAAAATATCCAATGTGGTAAGTCAATCTCTTCGTGTGCATTTTCCTCTATTTGTCACTAAGTATGCAATTTCAAAAACTGGATAAATATTCGAATTTGATGAGCTACAATATGCGTAAGGATTCAACATTTGGCAGCGAAGAAGCGCATAGCACAATTGATAAACGTATTAATAACAAAAATAGTCAAGAGTTACTTTTCACAAAATCCAGCTGTCTAAATTCTGAAATAAGGTGATGTACATGACATCTGACGTCCAATGCATAGAGAAGTCGAGAATATCAGGGCCAGATCTTTTTTTGTTTCATTGTGTTATTCAAAACAAAAACATTCTAAATGAGCTGAACTAATGTCAGTGATGATTTGACGTAATCGACACAATGGAGGTCTGATGTGTGCATAAATACAGCTGAGAATTTCCATGTGTCGGTCATATGGCAGCCAGAGACCTTCAACAACTACAACAGTCATTCATTTTCAGAAATGTGGAAACCACCGGTTTTGCTGTTGCAAGAGATTTACTATCCACTTCTTGCAGCTGCTGCTCTTCCAGGTAAGCCATTGATCTTGTTTCTTTCCAGTTGATTTTATTTTACCCGTGTAAGCGTTGAATACTCTATTTTTCCATTGTCAGTTTTCACAGAAGATTATCAAACCAGTGATTGAACACTTTCGGCTCCTCCATTTTAAATGGGAGCATAACTCGTGTTCAATTGCCACGCATAATTGCCACCAATGTGCCGCCTGCAAGGAGTCGTGTCGTTCTTTAGACAGTCTGCTAATACCAAACAAAATGATGTCTACAGCAGCATATTAAACCTTTGCGTGAATGTCATGTTTTGTAAATCTCTCAAAATGCGTTCACATCCTCTTAATAAATATCTACACCTCTATATCAATCATGCTTTGCAACATTGCCGACTCTGTCTCTTATATCTGTCTTTATTACAGCGAACACGATGACTATTTTAATTCTTTTGCGAAGAAACTGTGGTCTTTCCAAATGCATCACTGCTTATATCGTGGCCATGGCAGCAGCGGATCTATTGGTCGTCATCAATAATGTTGTAGTGTATCGCATTTTAAGTTATCACTTTCCATTGTCCTTCTTCTCCCTTACACCTGTTTGCAAGCTCATTATATACATGACTGTCATCAGTCTCGATTTAACTGTTTGGTTCACTGTGTCCTTCACATTTGACAGATTTGTGATGATCGGCTGCCAGAGATTTAAAACATTATATTGTACCGAAAGAACTGCAACCACGGTATTAATAATCATTTCGGTCTTGACTTTGTCAAAGAATATTCCAGTTTTGTTTGCATTTGAGCCAGAGGAAATCATTAATGGAATCCAATGGGGCTGCCGATCAACTGGAACATCATCTGCATGGGTAGCGTTGGTCTGGTTTTATAGTGCCTGGCTTGGTTGGCTTCCATTTCTCTTAATATTCTCATTTAATTCTTTAACCATCCACTGTATTGTGATGGCGAATCGAACTCGGATTAGGCTCCATGGTCACAGAAATAAGAATGAAAGCAGTGCAGAGATGGAGAACCGGAGGAAGTCCATCGTTCTATTATTTTCGGTATCCATCAGTTTCATGTTGCTTTGGTTGACATATTCTGCTATTTTGGTCATTACCAGACTGGCAAACTCTAATTATTACAGAGGTGACTTTAACGACCCTGAATATATTGCAACTGAAACAGGAAATATCCTCAAGTTGTTGAGTTGTTTCCTGAATCCCTGTATTTATGCCACAACCCAGAAAAAATTCAGAGGAGAACTGAAGAATGCAATGGAATCGCTATTGAAACAAACTCTCAGAGTATTTATAAAAAATGTGGACAAGAGCAATATATTTTAGCGGAATCTCTTTGCAGCTGAGGCTAGATTTCACCCTGATTTCCTTAATTCTCCGGGTTGTTAAAAAAACTTTGCACAGTTACCCTTCAGATTTTCAATCAGAATTTTGATGTGTGATAATTTCTGTTTCGTGCGATTTTTGATTGAAACATACTTATCAAACACCCATTGAAATTTTCGTCTTCAAAATCAGGTGTCAATGTTCTAAAACCTCTCTTGTGCAGGATATTTTTAAAATAAATACATGAATATAAAATCGATACCGTGATCAAATACGTCAGCATAAAATCGAACTCATATGTATTGCTGTCAGTAGAAATTATCAAAAATAGTATTGCTTCAAATTGGAAACTGGCTATTTTTGTGCACGTTTTGCAAAAAAAGAGATTTTATAGTCTGACGAAATTACACATTGGAACGCCATAGTCGACAACTTCAAACTTGCAAGAAGAAACAAAGGAAACGTTCTTGCGGTCCTGGCTCTTGTATGACATGGAACAGAGCATTAATTCATTCAATAGACTGATCAGATAACCTCTGTCAATCGGCCTACTATGTACACAGGAATAGTGCCGATAACACTCAGTGATGAGTCCATGAACGAAATGCATATTTAGAGAGATATCGAAAATAAGAGCGATCTTACATCTCAAGACTTCTTTTTCGTATTCTCTCGATGCTCAAGCATCCTCAGAGACCTCAGAAATATGCATTGCTATTACTTTAATACATTTAAGGAAACGACCACAACCGGTTTCTGTGACAGAGAACGCCACTGTCTCTGTTTGAAAACACTCTCTTCATCGCAGTCATATATATTCTATCTCATCTTCCGAGATACTGAAGCATGGCTCCATCGCGCAATAAGAATTGTGGAAGATCTGATGGATCTTACTTTTCTTGTTCTCAAACATAAAGCAAGATTATCGGATGGAAACCCTCAACCTACATATTTGAATAAACGTGATGTATTTTCAGTCACTGTCTAAGGCAAATTTAATGTCTAATCCTTTTTTGCCTGCCTGAAGTTACATTGTACTTTCTTCGTTAACTTCTGAAATTGGTGTGGGAATACCAAATGTGCGAATACAGGGTCTTGAGGTGAAAGAAGGGCATTTAGTTAAATTCGTCTTTATCTTTACATGCAGATATAAATATCAATGAACAGTTGCTCTCTGACGATTACAACATGATCACATAAATAACGTGTAGTGTCAAAGAGTCACACAGCACAGAACGCGGAAACGTTCATCTAGCCAGTTCGTGCCATCCATAATCAAAAATAAACTAGTCGCACTTCTCTGTGCGTGGCCCATCTACTTTCAAACAATTCTTGTTATCATACTGAATTTAATGAATTTTAAAAGTCGTAACTCGATGTCCAATTCTACCTGTGCAAGTTCATTCCACAACCGAACCACTGTTTGCGTAAAAAATACCAGCATGTATGTATAAAAGTTTCTCCTCTCACCTTGAAAATATGTGACGTTTTCTTAAACTCCCCCATACAATGGAAAACCCACCTGCAATTCTCCTCATCTGTGCATCTCATGATTTTATAAACCTGTATAATGCCACCTCTCAACGGCAATTACTTCATTAAAAATGTCCTTGCATATCCAGTCAATATTTCAGAGGTAAACCCTTCATTCCCAATAACATCTCACTGAATCTCTTCTGACCACTCTGCAGCTGAGCTCCAAATTATATTCGGGGCTTTGACGGGCTGAAACTGAGTACTCATCCTTTCAACATTACAGTCATGGTAGACTTGTCAAAGGAAGATTGTGAACAAATCGCTGCCCAATTTCATGTGATGTCCGTTGGCAGGAAGAACCTCGACCCTCCTGAGAAGCAGGTAAGGGGTGTATTCTGCTGCAATTCCCAGTTGCTTCTATCCTTCATTAAATTAGCACAGTCAGCAATAACTGACCATCTCCAGTTGTAAGTTTTAACACATTTTGGGCTACATTGTTAACCAATCGCATTACGATTTCAGGTGGATGATAGTTCACTGACTCATTCAGTGATGGAACGTTCGATGATGGATTGGGAATCGGTTTCCCATATCCTAACACCTCTGGAAAGGATTATACCAGATATTGATTTGATAGTAATTCTCCTTCTTTTGACGAAAGCACTATCAAGAGTGAAAGAGGCTGAGTAATGTTTCCTGATTTATTTCTGGTCAAACTGCAATTCCTCATTTTCATACCTGACTCCTCATCGAACAATTACCTCTCTCCGCAGGGAGAGGAGATGCTGAAAGATCATCTCCATTGCAAGAAATTGTTGCGAAAACTCCACATAAAACAGGAAGTAGGAAACCGTATTGGACATGAACATGAATAATATTCAGTGTTTGTCGGGGTCTCAGAACAGGATCAATGAATAGTATGTTGTTGGGGTACGTTATTGGTGTCGTAGAGTCGTGGAAATTGTTTTATTGAAGTTTTTTTCTGATATTGTGTTGGTGAAGGCGTTTTCACATTATGTGGAGCGTGAATTAGTGTGATCATGAAGGGGCTTTTAATGCTGTGTGACTTATGATTTATTATGTTGGAGTACTTTGCATAATACCCTTTTGAAGTGGAAGTAGGAAGATGTGAACACACAAAACTCGGGACCTCAAAGAAGATCAAAGCAAATTTTCGACAGGCAACAAGGCAATCACAAGGTGTAGCCTGCAAAAAGGAAAATCACGCCGAATTCTCGATTCATTCTGCCAATGGATAATGCATAGGAATGGATGACTTTGTCTCTTTGAATTAACTTTGGAAAGATATTCGAATATGGGTAGAATGGCAAGTTTTTTTTTCAAAAGAAACGACTGTGAATGCATTTAATGTCGTTCTCCAGAAGAAGATATTCTTGCCTCTTCTTCCAAATCAAACAGGAATAAAATATATATTTTCATAACTGTTTTGAAGGCATGAAGCTCATCAGAGAATTCGGAGAGGATTTTATCCTGTATGAGCTCACTGAGACTGTGAGGTTGGGAGTCTGCAGAGGGAGTAAATTTGATATGTTTGCATTAGAATTTTGCCAGTATGTTGGAGGGAATGTAGAGAGAACAAAGGCCTGCCTCATGACGAATGTAGCTTAGTAGAGCACAACTGGAACAGGAGGCTCTGGTTGGAGGCTGAATAAGCTCGTGCTGCTTATTGTGGAGCAATAACTGTCTATGAGAGGCATGGTCATGGTGATAAGGAAATCGCTGTCTCCCTTCGACCACGGGGCACAACAAAGGGGGCACAGTTGTCTTGGAAAACAGAATGTTTACCGGGGAGTTGAGGGCTAAATATTTAAACCCAGAAATGGTGGTACTCTCGAGCGGATTGCCTCGGAGGGTATTTGAGACGGGTACCATCTACAGTTTGAACGATACTTGCATGAACACTTACAGTGTCATGACTTCCATGCCTATTGACCAAATCCGCAAATTAGACACCAGTAGGTATGGCATAGTTAAGGTAGGATAGAATCGATGGACCGAAGTGTCTCTTCTAACGTGTTTCTTCGAAAATTCCATAAAAGAGTTTGGGAGAAGGGAACTGTGCATGAGCAAAGACTACATGATATCAACACATGTTGGAACATATTTGAGGAAATTGTGGTTTGAAACATAAAGTAAATGATGTTTGAAGTGGTAATACAATATAAATTCAAAAGTTTGAATAAGCAAATAAACAAAATATGTTATGTACCACAGAAAGTACCTTAAAGCCTTGGGCACACAGACATTAAGAAGTTAACCTAAAAAACGTTGCACATAGTAGGCACGTGCGAATTGTTCTAACATTCAAGTCAACGTTTCATATGTTACAAGCTAGACTCTGGAAGTGAAAAGAACGCGAATCAGAAAAGTACATATTTCAAGTTGCTGAGACGGTACAAGGGCAAAAGAATTTGACAACTCATTCTGAAAGGCAAGTATAACTGTTCAGGCGATGTATAGATATTTTTAATTGTATCCGAACTTCTTCTTTACTAACAATTTTCAGTAAATTGAAAACTGGAATTGGTAATTTTGATGAACATCTTTAACATTACTCTCGAACTGAATTGAGCATTCATTGAAAAATAATTCACTAACAATGGATTGCGAGGATGATTCAGGAGAAGAGTGAAAGTAAGAGGGTGGTTGTTATGGGGTCTTTAACTTTCCTGATATTGACTGGGAAAGCTATAGCTCGAGTTCGTTAGATGGGTCGGTGTTTGTCCAATGTATGCAGGAGGGTTCCTGACACAATATGTAGACAGGCCAACAACAGGTGAGGCCATACTGGATTTGGTTCTGGCAAACGAACCAGGCCAGGTGTTAGAATTGGAGGGAAGTGTGCAGTTTGGAGACAGTGACCACAATTCGGTGACGTTTACTCTAGTGATGGAGAGGGATAAATGTGCACTGCAGGGCAAGAGTTATAGCTGGGGGCAGGAAAATTATGATGCGGTGAGGCACGACTTAGGATGCGTGGCTTGGAAAAATAGATTTCAAGGCAAAGGGGGCAATTGATATGTGGAGCTTGTTCAAGGAGCGACTTTTGAGTGACCTTGATAAGTATGTACCTGTCAGACAGGGAAGAAAGGCCGTGTGAGGGAGCCGTGGTTTAACAAGGAATTGGAATCCCTTGTTAAATGGAAGACGGCGGCCTATGTAAAGACGAGGCGTGAAGGTTCAATTGGGGAGATTGAAAGTTATAAGGTAGCCAGGAAGGATCTGAAGAGAGTGGTAATAGCAGCAAGGAGGGGACATGAAAAGTCGTTAGTTGGTAGGATTAGGGAAAACCCTAAGTCTTTCTATAGGTATGTCAGGAATAAAAGAATGACGAGGGTAGGAATAAGTCCAGTCAAGGATAGTAGCGTGTGGAGGCTGAAGAGATTGGGGAGATACTGAATGAATGCTTTTCGTCAGTATTCACTCAGGAACAAGACATTGTTGCCGATGTGAATACTGAGTCGCAATTAATTAGAATGGACGGCTTTGAGGTATATAGGGAAGAGATGTTGGACATTCCAGAAAGGGTGAAAATAGATACGTCCCCTGGACCTAATGGCATTTATCCTAGGATTCTCTGGGTAGCAAGGGAGGAGATTGCAGAGCCATTGGCCTTGATTTTTATGTCCTCGTTGTCTACAGGAATAGTGCCAGAAGACTGGAGGATAGCAAATGTGGTTCCCTTGTTGAAGAATGGGAGTAGGGATAACCCTAGGAACTATAGTCCGGTGAGCCTCACTTCTGTTTTGGGCAAAGTCTTAGAGAGAATTGTAAGGGATAGGATTTATGAACATCTGGATAGGAATAATGTGATCAAGGATAGTCAGCATGGTTTTGAGAAGGGCAGATCGTGCCTCACAAAACTTAGTGAATTCTTTGAGAAGGTGACTAAGGAGGTGGACGAAGGTAAAGCGGTCGATGTGGTGTATATGGATTTTAGTAAGGCGTTTGATAAGGTTCCCCATGGTAAGCTACTGCAAAAAATACGGAGGTATGGCATTGAGGGTGAGTTGGAGGTTAGGATTAGGAATTGGCTGACTGGAAGAAGACAGAGGGTAGCAGTTGATGCAAAAGGTTCATCTTGGAGTGCAGTTACTCGCGGTGTTCCGCAAGGATCTGTTTTGGGAACATTGCTGTTTGTCATTTTTATAAATGACCTGGAGGAAGGGCTTGAAGGCTGGGTGAGCAAGTTTGCGGATGACACGAAAGTCGATGGAGTTGTGGACAGTGAATAAGGATGTGGCAGGTTACAGCGGGATATAGATAAGTTGCAGAGATGGGCAGTAAGGTGGCAAATGGAGTTCAATGTGGGCAAGTGTGAGGTGATTCACTTTGGTATGAGTAACAAAAAGATGGGGTACTGGGCTATTGGTCGGATACTTGGTCGTGTGGATGAGCAGAGGGATCTTGGTGTCCATGTACACAGATCTCTGAAAGTTGCTACACAGGTAAGTCGTGCTGTGAAGAAGGCATACGGCGTACTGGCTTTTATTGGTAGAGGAATTGAGTTCCGGAGTCCTGAGGTCATGTTGCAATTGTATAATACTCTGGTGCGGCCGCATCTGGAGTATTGTGTTCAGTTTTGGTCGCCATACCATAGGAAGGATGTGGAGGTACTGGAACGGGTGCAGAGCAGGTTTACCAGGATGTTGCCTGGTATGGTAGGAAGATCTTATGAGGAAAGGTTGAGGCACTTTGGGCTGTTTTCATTGGAGAAAAGAATGTTTAGGGGTGACTTGGTAGCGGTGTACAAGATGATTAGAGGTTTAGATAGGGTTGACCATGAGAACCTTTTTCCACGTGTGGAGTCAGCTATTACGAGGGGGCATAGCTTTAAATTAAGAGGTGGTAGGTATAGCACAGATGTTAGGGGTAAATTCTTTACTCAGCGAGTCGTGAGATCGTGGAATGCCCTGCCAGTAGCAGTGGTGGACTCTCCCTCGTTTTGGCCATTTAAACGGGCATTGGATAGGCATATGGAGGATAGTGGGCGAGTGAAGGTTAGGTGGGCTTGGATCGGCGCAACATCGAGGGCCTAAGGGCCATACTGCGCTGTATTTTTCTATGTTCTATGTTCTATGTTCTAATGCAATTTCAGATAGTTTTGTGAAATTTTGGTTGTTCGCATATTTTGTTTATTTTGATGAATAAATTAATGAAGTCTCATTATCAGTTCAGCAACTGACATTGTTTTGAGTACACAAAACTGACAGGTGATGTGCATAAAATGCAGCAAGGCATTTAATAATATTTCCCACGGTAGGCAATTTCATAAAATACGAGGCATTGGACATAAGGAAACCTGTCCGTCTGGGTGCCGATTTGCCTGACCCACAAAAGAGAAAACGCAATGACAGATGATAAGTATACTGGCTGGAGCTCGTTGGCCAGTGGTATTCCACAGACATCGGTTCTGGAACCTCTGCTGTTTCTGACTTTATTAATGACTTGGAAGGAAGGATTAGTTCGTTTGCCTATGACACGAAGATTCATGGAATTGTGGGTAGTGTTAAGGGCTGTTATCGGTTGCAAGAGAACATTAACAGATTGCAGAACTTTGTGGATCAGTGGCAGCTGGAGTACAACGTTGAAAAGTGTGAATTCTTTCATTTTGAAAGGTCGAATTTGAATGGTGAATGCATGTTTGAACGCAACATTCTTGAGAGTGTGGAGGAACAGAAGGATCTGTGGTCCATGTTCATGCATCCCGAAAACTTGTCACCCAAGTTGATTGGATTTTCCGGACGACATATGGTGTACTGGCTTTTATTCGCAAGGGGGGTTTTGATTTAGAGTTGCGTGTTTATGCAGCAGATCAGTAGAGTTTGGTTAGACCACACTTGGAATGCTGTGTTCAATTGTGGTCACTTCATGAGACGAAAGATGCTGAAGCTTTAGACATGTGCAGAGGAGATTTAATGGGATGCTGCGTGGACTGGATGGCATGTCTTATGAAGAAAGGTTGAGGGAACGAGGGCTAATCTCATTGGAGTGAAGAAGGATAAGAGATGTTTTGATAGAGGTGTACAAGACGTTGAAAGTCATAGAAGGATTAGATAAACATGGACTGTTTCCCAGGCCAGACATATTGATCACGAGAAGGGATAATTTTCCGGAATTTCAATATAATGAAGTATTTCAGCCTGGTGATGACCATGGGACCATTATTGATTTTTACGTATAAAAGAAACCAAACAAATCCCGATCACTGTTGTCTTTGAGGAAGTCATTAGCTGCTCTTGCCTGAAGGTGATACCAGATCATTAACAATTTACTTTTTTCGAAACACCTCTATTGGCAAAAAAAAGGTTTCGCAATCACTTGTGGAATAGGCAGCGACACATATGTCCAAGCAATAAGTAACAAGAAAAAGTAATCATGGGATGAAAATTAACAGAAGAGGCACAGCAGCACACCAGGTGGGTTCCATCGAAGTGACATGAAATTTTCATTCGTCCCATGGGCTCCAATGTTATCGCACTTCAAGAGATCATGCAAACATTTTCACATAATTCAAATTGAAAATATACCCGTAGGAAGTTGAAAGGGAATATCTACTGAGAAATGCTGATTGAAAATATATTACAACATACTATTAAAGGGAATACTGCAATCAGTTTATATCTGATGAAATATAAGATCGGGATGAGAAATCAGAAGGAGTAAAGAGGCTGTCATCAAAACTTGCTTTTTCAAAGGTACCAACAGTCTTCCCAGCGGAATCGCTCGAAGTATGTTGGATATTATTATCAAGTAAACCTCAAAGATACTGCATGTTCGGAAACGAGTGATACAAAGTCTTACTAATTGTGGGAGAATTGTTTAGTAGGCTTATAAGAGTATCCTCTGCTTTTATTGGAAAATGGCTTACCATACTTATGATTGTTTCCTGTGATTTTAAATTTATAATTTAATTACAAAGCGCATTTAAAAAGAAATTCACATCGCCTTGCCGCTGCATATTTAACACTTTTCGATTTTGATTTTGCTGGAAATGTCAAGGATGCCTATGACGTATTTGCAGAATATGAATTAAATGAAATATTCCACAAATCTTTTAAATTGTACGTTTACGGTAATGCATGTTTACAGTCAACGAAACTGAGTTAGAAAATAACAATAGACTGTAACATTAGCAGAAATAAAGATCGAGAAAAGACAGACTATCCCATCTTGCAATCATCACTTCTCGTATGCAAAAAGTAAAATCAGACTTTCCAATTCGATTCATGCACCGTTAAATATAGGTGCACAATAGATGTGTCACGGTTGATCCAGAGATGCATTAGTGGTTGTAAACGGTATATCCTAACTGAAGAAATGAAAGTACGTCTGCTATGATTGGGAAATGCATATTTCGTGCAAGGCTTTCTTGCTTCTATATGCTGTCCTTTATTTATGAAGCTAGAGTCCTGCTTTTTGAGTGGTCTTACACATTTGTCAAACTCTCGGAAAACTCCAAGCTTGCTAAATTTTGTTCTTTTGCGAGTGCAAACTTTAAATCTGGAAATTATATTGCTTCTCCACAATCTCGCAAATGAATCTCTGTGAAATTTCCTCGTTTCCTTGGTAGCATGCGAACAGGTTTCTGAGTCTGACTACAATGTTATCGTAATGTTCATTTGACGAAGTTTCTTCCTTTGACTCATCAATCAACAAACTAATTCACAGACTAATCTAATTCACCAGTGTCACTGCCAATTCTCTGCAGTTAAAGCATTCTAAATTTTCTGCATTTATCATGTACATTTTTGATTTCCGTGATCAATCCCAGACATGGGTTTGTGAAAATCAATTTTTTCATTGGCATCCCTGTACATCCTGGTTATGTTAATCAGCAGCTATGTTCAATGCGGTATTCGATACTATCAGCAGCATGACCACCAACAGAGAAAACAAACAACTGATGCAGTAATCGCTGGATAAAACAGATCTTGACACAATGTATTCAATGATATGAGCATTCAATCTTCGTCTGAAAACTGTAAGTTGGAATTTAGTGGCAATTTGTCACAATCTAACCAAAAACAAAACATTGATTATCACGGTGTAAGGTTGGACTTGGGTTTATGCTGCGTTCTCTTTTTTTGGTTGATTCTTACATTTTAAATAATAATACAACAAACTCTGACGTACAATTTGTTTTCCTTAGTACGATTAAGTACATAATCGCATGCTCTCTGCTTTGTATGAAACTTTAAAATATAGCCTGAAAAATGTTAAAGCAATCCAACCATTCTTGTAATTTGCCTCCACTCTACTTCTTGGTGGTGTCATTGTAAATATGTTTTCAGTTCATTAACTGCTTCTGTAAATAACATACAAAATACATGTTGTTTCTCCAAACCCTTTGCGAAAGTTGAAACCATTCAGATTTGTCCCTGTCAGAAGCCATGCGAATGCGACCCATCTGATGATGAATATTTGCCCAGGAGAAAACGAATACTGCTTTCTCCCATCTCTGTAATCTCGCACTCCACCTCAATACATGAGGTGTATAAAGCCGCAGGGACGCTTTAGTTCAGCAGAGCTGAGAGGTAATGCTATTCCAGTGATCTCCAAACCAAATTACCATTTAAAATCCCGTTTAGAATTAGTACGAAATTCATATCAGTCCATCTAATTTTTCTACCAATTTACGCCAACCGAAACTGATTTTCAGCTATGCTTGTTTGTGATCTGGGTGGTTGGAAGGTTGGAAACATCGCATCAAACGCTTCAGATCAATCATTCTGTGTGGTACGACACCGATGCCTTCAGGTCTGTCTCTTTTATTCTGAAGAAGGGAATCAGTGCTCAAAACATTAACGGAGACTTCTTTCACAGAATTTGCTAGAACAGCTATGTTTCAAAAGGCGAAGATGCTTTTTTTTTGTTTCATCCATGTCTTCTGCCATATAGCAAATGCAATCAAAATAATTGCTTCCAATTACATATGTCACGCAATGATACAAACTGACACACCTATGTGTGTGTGCTTGTCTACTTTATTTCATTGTAAATCAAGGTATTGTTTTAACAGTAAGTCTTCCACTTTAATTTTACGCAATCGTCTAATTGACATCTCGACCAACGCGAATTTTTCTTTGTTTCACCGAATCAATGCCATTCAAAGTCGTGCATGCCTCCACCAGATTCCCCACTCATGTTTCTCTGCTGCATTTCCAACAATCGCAGATCACCAAGTACAAACCTACTTGTGTCTCATCTAGCCATACTTAATGCACATTATTAAATGATGTGGAAAGATCACAAGCTAAGAAAAGTTCCTTCCCTGCGAAGCATCAATTTGCCAATGTCATATCTTGTCATTCCTGCATCGATTCCCATGTCGCGATCCATGCAGAGAGACTTGCAAAGTCGGAAGCACCTTCTGTTCATTAGTGTGTGTGGTTTCAATGTTTTTTGGCTGAAGGGAAAGAATTGGTAAGCCGTGCTCACTGCCCACAGACCAGTTGACACGTTTCCTAGACGCATAGTGTCATGGCTAAAACAGCAAAGAAAATGAACTTGCAAAAATGACCTTGCACTGTCCTATTGACACTAATCCCACATTCCAAGGCTTGTCCCATGACGTTGTCTGCCATCACAATTCAAGTGTTCATTGACATAATTTTTAACAGTGGTGAGGTTCAGCACTTCGACTGACCCCTACACTCTCCAGCAGCCACTTCCAGACATCCAAACCCTTTGGCTGCGAAAGTAAATCTTTGATAGCCCCTAAACACATAATATAAGATTATGTCCTCTTCGTTATTCATCCATCAGTTTAATAAACTGCTACATAATTGAACTGCTCCGTTGCCTCTGATAAACTCATAATCCTCACTCTGGAATCACAAAGCCGTCTCAGCTGTAAAGTAAACCCTCAGGTCTATCCAAACTCTCTTACTGGCTAAATTTATTCTGTCCAGCAAACACCTTGCCAAAAGTGCACACCCGCCGGAGAATTCACAGCACAGTATGGCATGGCTAATAGGACTGCACACTGTTATCTGGCTCTGGCATACGCGAAGATTTGTACAATACTAATCGTATGCCCCTGCTCTCTGAACTGATGTACACAAGGCAGGAAAGAACAGAAGCTGTATTTGTCTTCTGAAGCATAGTTTCAACGTTTGGTACCAATTTCAATTTTCGATGGACAAGGACCCCAAGTTCCCTTTGTTACTCAGAGCTTTCGAACGTCCTTCCATTCATTGAGTGACTGTTTGTCGTGTTACGTCTTGCAAAGTGCATTATTGAACAGCTTTCATGGCAAATTTCGATCGGCTGCTGATCTGTCCATTTGAGCAACCCGTCAAAAACTTCCTTAAACCTAATATCAGTTTCTGCACTTTTGAACACCAACATGAACGTCCTGCCATTTGCACACCCATGTATTATCTCTATCCTCAACTTAACCATAGCTTCCGAAAAAAAAATGTTTTGTACTATTTCGAAGTCGTCCCGAACAATGTTTCTGTGCAATTTACTTTGGTATATTTTACTTGGCTGCTGGACGTTAAGGCTGAATGTCGCCAGAAACGTCTCTGACCTATTCACTTAATCATTAAACGTAAAATTCACAGCAGCTGCTGAAACAAAAAAAAAAATTCTTCTTCTTCATGTTACTGCATTTGAGAGGGTAAAAACAACTCTTGCTTTTGTGAAGATCTGATTACGTCCGAGCGTTTTGTTCACAACTTAAGATGCTTAGCTTTTCAGAGCCATAACATAGTTACTCTCAGCCAGAAGAATTTAATCAAAAATATCTCAGAAATCCGCAGTTGAATCAGTTATTACTTGTCAGGCGAAACTCCACTCGTGCACAGTCTCAAGTTTTCCCCATCATAACGTTCTCATAAACGAGCAGCTGCATAATACTGGGGAGACTCTGTGCCTCAAAAAATGTGCATCAACTGTATCATGAAGAAGGCTCCTTTTATTTTGCTTTAATGATTTGTTTTCGCAGTTCATCCGATAAACAAAGTACAAATTAATATAAAATAACGACCTTCTCAAACACTGGAGTTTCAAGCGGGATTTCGGAGCTGCGGATGGAGTATACAAAGCTGGGAGATCGATATTGGCAACATGACTGAAGTTGGAGAGCTTCCAAACGCTCCTCGTTCCTTCTTTAACCAAATTGTATTCCAAAAATCTATTGACCATTCCTTGTTTTTCTGCAAAAGAGACATGTCGGATTGGAAACGTTAACACATTTTGTCTTTTCGCTGACCCTGCCACATCTGCTGTTTCACCAAATCTTCCGACGTTGCAGCTCTCCATTATCTGCTGTATTTTATATGAATTTTCTTAGTGTTGAATGGCTAATGCTAGTCACATGTAAGGGAACCAGATGTCTTATATCTGTTTTCGGGTGGCGATAAAAATCTCAAAATCAAAATTGAGAAACAACCCCTTTCACATAACTTACAAACTCATGCAAATATCATCCATTCTCTCATTACAAACACTGTTTCAGATCAGATCAGGAACCTTCAAAGAATTTCAAGAACGTGACCCAAACCTAACTCTACAACGTGCTTTAAGCAGGTGTATTGCAGCTGTTCCAGGAAGAATGCAGCTCGCTAACCCATTTCGTTTTAAACAAAATATAATGTGTTTATATATTTACTGCATAAACAAGAACAAAGAGAACAGAACACAAAATAACTTAAACTATCAGAAAAGCCAAAAGACAATCACAACATTCTCCTGTTGGTTTAACTGCTTGTAAAAACACCTTATATACCCCTTGTCATAAAAGGTAAAATCAAACAAATGGTCTCACAGGAAAGAGGTCATAGAGCGTTGGCGAGTATGGACCAGCAGCTTTAAAACTGTCTCACACGAGCAACCACACGATCAAACACTACATCAAACCAGAGAAAACCTCAGCCGGAAAAAAGAAAAACCGTTTAATCCACTCTCATTGGACAGGTGTTGCCTTTTGAAGTCAAAGATTTTTTTACCTTCAGCGGTATCTGTCAGCTGTGATCAAACTGGCCCTATAACTCATTAAACTTAAAAGTGTCAGAGGCAATGTCTATGGCGACCTCTCCGAATAAAATGCCAAGGCAACGTAAACTATTTACTGGTGCAGCAACATCACAACATCATCGTAGGCCCTGACTGACAGGCGCGTGCGCGCGTGCAGACACAAACACACACACACACTCTCACATTCAAACACACACATACACACACACACAAACACACACACATATATATATATATCTGTACATCTCTCACACAGGCACAGACACACATGCACGAATGAACGTTTCATGTTGTATTGAGTGTGAACTTCAGAATTCGGTATCGTTTGCAGTGATTTACGTTCAGTTTTCATTCTGTCTTCTCCAATGTATTTACCAGGGATTGTCAATCAGCCCAACGGAAAATGTGGTCTTTTCTCCTGCACTATTTACTACTTCGGCCATGGCAATAGGCAATCTCCTTGTTATTGTCAAGGAGGTTATCTTGAGGCATACTAATAATGATTGCTTCCCATTGTCTTTCCTGGATATCGCTCCTGTGTGAAGTTTTATTGCAGTCCGTCTTCCTGCAGCCACAGACTGTTTCCTGTTATGTTATCTTTTCATTGATTTGTTGTCATTTTTTGCCAGCAACTGAAAACAAGATATTCCAATACGACAATAGCAACTGTTGTTCTGGCACCAAACTGTGTTCTACACGTTTGAAAAAACATTGTTTTATCCTCCAACACATTCACCCTTCCCTGTCTCCGTGTCTCCGTAACCTCGACGTTTCCCGACACCTCTCCAGATATCTCCGATCTCGTCCAACCTCGACAACATTCCTAAATATCTAAAACCCAGAACTGACATTGCTTCCTATCATTCTCAACTCTTTCAGACCCCACAACTCTTCCGATCTTTTTAGCATGCACACCTCTACACCCCTATCTATCACTCCAATGCCCAGCCGTTACCCCTCCTTCTATCTGGTGCAGATCAACAGAGGAGATCATTTCCTCATCAAATCAATCACATACAGTTTGGTGTAGGTTGGCAATGCTCGTGAAAAATACGCCTGGGTACAAAGGTGTCCCCTCCTTTCTCTTTACAGAGGTTCCCCTCTCCGAAACTTGTGCTTCATCTATTGGCCTTGTTGCAGTCCCAGGTTCACTGTCAATACAGGCCCCATATCTCACTCAGAGATTGCTCATGAAATCCTCTCGTCTCCATGACTCCAACGTTTCTCAGCAGAGTTTTGAGGGGTTTTAAGTAACAAAGGGAATACGAATGAGGAGCAGAAATGCTTTGACCTTTTCCCACCAGCAATGAGATGGTGACTAATCTGCTTGGGGTCGAAGCAAACATTCCTGTCTGTACCCCAATACACAGACACACGCCTGTACAGAACGTCAATGTGAAAAAAACTTTGTCCAAACAATACCGAAGCACTTGAGAAAATATAAAAAAGGTGATTGCCCAAATAGTATTCTGCACCTGAAAGTTATTCTGCTCAAACATTCCGTTGGCAATGGGCTGTCCACCTGGAACAAGTGGATTTTGCGGATTTCCTTTGATTCAGACGGTGGGGAAATTTCAGTGCATCATTTTCTGGAATCCTGTACGAGTGGTAAAGATGAGTGAAAAGTTTTCTGTTACCCCAATTTGGTATGAGGAGGAATAAAGAACGACAGAAAGTGGAGTAGACTATTCCTTCTCAGGCAGGTTCCATTTTCTCCCTCTTTGATCTGAAGCATACAATAATGTTACTCGACCCCCAAATTGGACCATGTTGAGGTAAGCATGGGGAAGCTGCTCCTACGCCAATGTTTAGAATGTTTGAATGGCTTCGTCTCTTGCTTTGTAATTACGTAAAGAGCTGAATGGCTTCATTCTATTCCTGTGTAACTCCTGAGGGATAGAATGATCGTCTCCTGACTGGTTGAATGGGATCTTCCTCTCACTGCGCAAAGGCATTGAGGGTTTGAGTGAGACAGAAACGCATAGAGTTGGCCATTCGGCTCCGCGAGACTGTTGCCTAATTCAGAATGCTCATTGATGATATGATTGAATCTGAACATTATTTGCCCAATAATTATTGATTGCAATGCCCAAAGATTCTTTGAGCTCAGCCTTGAACATCTACAAAGACCCATTTTTTGCTATTCCCTGGGGATGAGGGCACTGCAGACGGAACAGTGCAAAGGGGAAAGGGACAACCGTATCTCAATCGGGTATCCATTATGATCAAAGTATGTTAAACCCACAATAAGGAACGAACTATTTTGAGACCTAAAGACAACAATTAGGAACAAACATATATAATTCAAGCTCTGGAACCTATCCCACATTACCACTGAATCCCCAATAAAATGTTCAGCAGCCTTAATTGACTCTCGACTCTAAGGACACGTTTTAAGATCCCATAATACAATAAGAGCGTAAAAAGGAGCAGAATGCGGTCATTTGTACCCCTAAGTCCGCCCTACTGTCCGATAATGGTTGCTGTGTTCCTCAACGTCATTCCTCCTGCCTTTCCCCATAATGCATGATCACTAATGAATCAAAAACTTTTTTTTTATTTTTGTAATTTAAAATGTATTGTTTCTAAATGACTCTGTGATTAAGGTTTTGTATGCGTGTGTCTGTATCTGTGTTTTTCTGTGTATTTGGGTGTGTACCTGTTCCATGTGCCGCCTTAATTATCTGCTGCACCTGCAAACCACCTTATTCTGATTAATGAACAAGGACACCAGGTCCCTCTGCATTGCAGAATGCTGCAATATTTTTACTATTATATATAATAGGACAATTTGCTATTGATGAACACGCACGTGAATATTGCACATTTAAGAGAGCATGAAACCTGGCAAGGAAAGACTGAAAGCACAGAGTGTGCTGAACAATTTAAAAAGGGACCATTTGCTTGTGAAAAGAATAGCTGGAGCTGCATTGCTATCGTGCACAACGAATTCGAATTTGGAAAATCAGTTTATATTATGTCTCAACATCCCAAAATGCATTCGAATTTGAATTTTAATCTTTTGATGATATTAAACCAGTAAGACGATTCGATGTTTTGGGGCATAAAATCGGGCTCTTTAAACAGTTGCGAGAACGGCAAAGATCAAACGACTGCTAACCGAATTGCTCTTTGAAAGCTACCTGCCCATCAGAAATTCATGCAGCAGAAGACCGAAGAATAGATAACACCAAAAAAATCGACTGAGGAAAATCGGCAGAGTAAAATCAACACAGAGAAAATGATAGAAGAAAATGTCAGAGGTAAGTCGACACCGAGAATTGACAGTGTGCGCTATGAAACGCGTTTTTAGTTTTTTGTAAATCTCATACCGTGTTTTTATCAAACCAATATTGGAGAGTGGGGGGGTAAATGATATGTTTAAGATTAAGATTTGCAAAAAGTCGTTGTCTAATTTTCTTTTTTGGTCTAAAAGAATGAGAATATCAGTATTGTTTTCTTGAGGTGGTGAAATTTGGAATATTTCTTTGCATCTCCAAATTTAAGAGATTATGGTGCGAGTTGTCAGAATTCTGGCTGAGCAAATTCTCCTTCATCAATTTTAACCAACCTCTCACATCATGCCTAAAACTGGTTTAAATAGACTGAATTTGATCGATTCATGTAGAGCATTTCTGATCGCAATAAAGCACAAACGGAATTTTCTTCCCACAGTCATCAGGATAGTCTTCACTCTCAGTACTTAACGTGGCATTTAATTTGCGATGTCACCAATCTAGTGCTTGCTGTGACTCAGGATGGTATGCAGTAGATTTAAATTGTTATATTGCGAGCTGTCCATAGCTTAATTGAATACTGTTGATGTGAGTTTTGACACTGACGTGATTATATCGTTGTGGGTAGTCCGTATCTTGTGCAAAATTTGAGTCATTCCTCAATTATTCATTGAGCTGTGGTATTGTATCATGGAACGGCCTTTGGAAATCCATTAGAGACATTCATTTTTGTTTTGGGTACAGGTGCTACACAAACAATTAAGACTCTTGCAATAGGTAGTAAAGTGCGAATTTGGTTTTCCAATTACCTGACATGTACGACACGGCTGGCAAAATGCAAACACATCCTTGTGCACTCGAGGCTAATAAAAACGCTTTTCTGTTTTAATTTCAGTTGTTCTCACTCCTAAATGAACCATTGGAGGGAGCTTCAGTGACACCCGCAACAGCTCCTTTCCATAAACCACTGGCAATCGAATTTGATGAACTTCTGCACGTTACACGTCTGCCTGAATATGTGATGGTCTCCATTTGCCCATTAAGACATATTTTTTAAGATACGGGAATTCATTCCAATTATTTTTGTGTATGAATTTTGACATGATTAATTTCAGCGTTCATATTTCTGCTGTAAGTGAGTTTATTTATCTGAGCAAGAGATACTTGCTTCGACATTTCCCTGCTCCTGAAATGTTTCAACCGTGTGATCAGACCAAATCTCTGCTAATGAAACGTCAACTTGCTTTTCTGTGATCTCGTTTTCTCCTCATCCAGCTTGTGATTTTGTGACCTAGATACCATTGAGTCAGCAAAATTTCTAGAATGTGTGTTATGGAATAATTCAATTACCTGATTTTCCATTTAGTTTCAACCACTTCTAGTGGTGAATCATCTTTATCATTATCAATCACAAGTTACATTTCTGGAACAGAGCGCTTGTCCGACTATGACTTCCCCACTCTTCTCAGGACACTGTAACATCACTTTACATAATGGAGCGTTCCTTGTTTCACCGTGAATTGTTGTCTCTGGGACCTGTTCCAGCAATAGACTTTCAGAGATATATAACGCCTCATCGATCAGCATCAGATATTGAGAGGTATCTCGGAACATTGTAAACTCTTCACTTCCCGCTCCTGACATATGAGAGTAAAACTTACATTTGCAGGTATATGATTTAAGAAAATATTTTCCTCCTCAACCAAACTCCGACCACCTTGTACGTTCTGGTTCAGTTTTCTGGCCTTCACTGGATTTTCTGTCACCAGTGCAACAAAATTTATTGGCTTATTGTGTTTCCTTACAGTTGGTTTCCCAAAGCTTATACTCATATTCCAGCAGTGTGATTTCCTATGGCCTACATTACTGCAATGCAAACACAGGAGGTTTAATTTTCTTTTCTCTGTTCCTTTTAACCGTTTGAATTTCATCGAAATCTACCTTTCCATGTCCACGTGAGAAATTCTCTTTTCCCAAATTTGAGTCCCTCACTGATTGAAATTTATTGGAGAAGCCAAAATTGACAAATGACCCAATTCATAGCCATCAGCCATTTCAGCTGTCAATCTTTTCGTCTTGATCTTTTGCTTTTCGTCATGGATTGTTGTTATTTCATGACGTGAATTTGTGAATTCCTCCAAACTGGTTTGCTCTATTTTGAATGCCATGATCTATATGCAAAATTACTTGATTTGATCCTTTCAAACTCAATGGAAGTTTAACCAGGTTCCATCCTTAGATTCCTGAAGCGTTTTCTGTCGGCTTCATGCACCAGTTTCAATGTAATCGTGACGGCTTTTTTCAACTCCTCATAAACCCCAGATCCGTCCTGTTACAGTGATGGAAATGCCTCATCAGCTCTAACCACAAATTTTGTTTGGATCAACATAACTCACGTGAGATTAACAAAAATGGCATCCGCATACTTCTCAGCAAAACTCGGCGATGCATGAATGCATTTAAGCAGATGCTCACCATATCTTTGAATGTCAGGGTTTTGCTCATCCTTACTCTCTTCCTCACTAAGCTTGTCTTCAGCATTCATCTCCATCCTTTTACGTCGAATTTCCTGTATAATTGCCTGTCGTGTCGTTTCGTGGCTAGGTGGTGTTCATGAATGCGGATCGTTATCTGTCTTACTGTTTGTTCGATGTAGTGTTTTGTACACTTCATTGGTTTTGCTCATGCTAGGTATCGAGTCCTTCGTCCTGGTGACTTGTTGTCTTAGAGTGGCTGTTGGTTTGTGTGCTGTTATGAGACCTGGTGGTCGCAGTAGTCTGGCTGTCAGTTCAGAAATGTTTTTGAAGTATGGTACTATGGCTAGTCCTTTGGATTGTAGCATGCCCTCATTCTGTTGTCATTCCCTTCGGCATCTGTTGATAAAATTGCGCGGGTATCCGTTTTTGGTGAATGGACAGTGTAGGTGTTCTTCTTCCTCTTTTTGCAGTTCTGCTGCACTGCAGTCTGTTGTGGCCCTTTTGAACAGTGTCTTGATGCAACTTCTTTTGGGTGTGTTGGGGTCGTTGCTTTCGTAGTTTAGGACTTGGTCTGTGTATGTGGCTTTCCTGTATACCTTTGTGGTGAATTCTCTATTCGGTTTTCTTTATAGCATCACGTATAGGAATGGGAGTTGGTTGTCCATTTCTTGCTCTCTAGTGAATAGGATTCCTGTGAGTATGGCGTTGAAGATCAGGTGTCTGTTCTCTATTTCTGTGTTTTTAATGGTTACAAAGGTATCATCGACATATCTGACGAGTTTGGGTTGAATTTGCGGTAAGACTGTTTGATCTAACCTTTGCATTACCGCTTCTGCTATGAGTCCCGTGATGAGTGAGCCCATGGGTGTGCCGTTGATTTGTTCATATATTTGGATGTTGATTTGATTATTTCCTTAGTAGCCAAACACTCAGATGAGAAGCAATATGAGTTCGACTGGGACAACAATACTATCATAGGACAAGCCAAACAGAAAAAAGCCAGTGAATTCTCGAGGCATGGCACTCATCCACAGATTCAATCAATAAGCACATCGACCTGGATCCAATATACCGGCCACTGCAGCGGACAGCTGGAACTGACAAACGGATGCGGCAGATACAAATCACGATAAATGCCGGAGGAAACGTCACAGAAGCGCTTCACAGGACGCTTCCAAGCACTGAGGATGCCACCCAGACAGGGGATGAAACGTCTGCAACAAAAATTCCCAGCTCGGCGAACAGAACCACAACAACGAGCACCCGAGATACAAATCTTCTCCCAAACCGCTCAATCCATGTCTGGACTTTGTCCAGAACTTCGTTCAATTGGATATGGACAGATTGTGGATTTCAAGAATTCATTATGATACAAGACATAGAGATGCATGACTTAGGATGTGTGGATTGGAAAAGTAGATTCCAAGGCAAGAGCGTAATTGATATGTGGAACTTGTTCAAGGAGCAACTATTGAGTGTCCTTGATAAGTACGTACCTATCAGGCAGGGAGGAAAGGATCGTGTGAGGGAGCCGTGGTTTAATAAGGAATTGGAATCCCTTGTTAAATGGAAGAGGGCGGCCTTTGTAAAGATGAGGCGTGAAGGTTCAATCGGGGCGATTGAGAGTTATAAGGTAGCCAGGAAGGACCTGAAGAGAGAGCTAAGAGCAGCAAGGAGGGGACATGAAAGGTCCTTAGTTGGTAGGATTAGGGAAAACCCTAAGGCTTTCAAAAGGTATGTTAGGAATAAAAGAATGACTAGGGTAGGAATAGGTCCAATCAAGGATAGTAATGGGAAGTTGCGTGTGGAGGCTGAAGAGATTGGGGAGGCACTGAATGAATACTTTTCGTCAGTATTTACTCAGGAACAGGACATTGTTGTCGACATGAATACTGAGGCACGAATAAGTAGAATGGATGGCTTTGAGATATGTAGAGAAGAGGTGTTGGAAATTCTGGCAAGGGTGAAAATAGATAAGTCCCCTGGGCCTGATGGCATTTATCCTAGGATTCTCTGGGAAGCAAGGGAGGAGATTGCAGAGCCATTGGCCTTGATTTTTGTGTCCTCTTTGTCTACAGGAGTAGTGCCAGAGGACTGGAGGCTAGCAAACGTAGTTCCCTTGTTCAAGAAGGGGAGTAGGGATAATCCTAGTAACTATAGGCCAGTGAGTCTCACTTCTGTTGTGGGCAAAGTCTTAGAGAGAATTGTAAGGGATAGGATTTATGCACATCTGGATAAGAATAATGTGATCAAAGATAGTCAGCATGCTTTTGTGAAGGGCAGGTCGTGCCTCACAAACCTTATTGAATTCTTTGAGAAGGTGACGAATGAGGTAGATGAGGGGAAAGCGGTAGATGTGGTATATATGGATTTTAGTAAGGCGTTTGATAAGGTCCCCCATGGTAGGCTACTGCAGAAAATACAGAGATATGGCATTGAGGGTGAGTTGGAGGTTTGGATTAAGAATTGGCTGGCTGGAAGAAGACAGAGTGTAGTAGTTGATGGCAAAGGTTCATCTTGGAGTCCCGTCACTAGCGGTGTTCCGCAAGGATCTGTTTTGGGACCATTGCTGTTTGTCATTTTTATAAATGACCTGGAGGAAGGGTAGAAGGTTGGGTGAGCAAGTTTGCGGATGATACGAAAATCGGAGGAGTTGTAGACAGTGAGGAAGGATGTGGCAGGTTACAGCGGGATACAGAGAAGCTGCAGAGCTGTGCAGAAACGTGGCAAATGGAGTTCAATGTAGCTAAGTGTGAGGTGATTCACTTTGGGAAGAGTAACAAAAAGATGGGGTACTGGGCTAATGGTCGGATACTTGGTAGTGTGGAAGAGCAGAGGGATCTTGGTGTCCATGTGCACAGATCTCTGAAAGTTGCCACCCAGGTAAATAGTGCAGTGAAGAAGGCATATGGCGTACTGGCTTTTATTGGTCGAGGAATTGAGTTCTGGAGTCCTGAGGTCATGCTGCAGTTGTGTAAGACTCTGGTGCGGCCGCATCTGGAATATTGTGTGCAGTTCTGGTCGCCATACTATAGGAAGGATGTGGAGGCACTGGAACGGGTGCAGAGGAAGTTTACCAGGATGTTGCCTGGTATGGTAGGAAGATCGTATGAGCAAGGGCTGAGGCACTTGGGGTTGTTTTCATTGGAGAAAAGAACGTTTAGGTGTGACTTGATAGAGGTGTACAAGATGATTAGGGGGTGAGATAGGGTTGACAGTGAGAACCTTTTTCCACGTATGGAGTCAGCTATTACAAGGGGGCATAGCTTTAAATTAAGGGGGGGGGGGTAGATATAGGACTGATGTTAGGGGTAGGTTCTTCACTCAGCGAGTCGTAAGTTCATGGAATGCCCTGCCAGTAGCAGTGGTGGACTCTCCCTCTTTATGGGTATTTAAGCGGGCATTGGATAGGTATATGGAGGATAGTGGGTTAGTGTTGGTTAGGTGGGCTTTGATCGGCGCAACATCGAGGGGCGAAGGACCTGTACTGCGCTGTATTCTTCTGTGTTCTATGTTCTATGTCATTGTTGAAAATCGCTGTTATTTTGTGAAGATCATTGATGACGCAGCTGGAGATGGTTGGGAAGAGGAGAAACTTAGGAATTCCTAAACAGATGTGCTCATGCTGGGATGACACATCCCCAACAACCACAAGCATCTTCCTTTTTGCCAGAAGTGAATGGAAGGTAATTGTCATGATTCTCATAGGTTCCTGTTTGTCCGCGGCTCCTTGATGCTACATTCGGACAGTTATGGCGTTGAAACAAAGAGCTGACCTCAAATCTCGATTTTACTTCTTTTTGACTCTACTCAAACAACGCTTTGCCATAGGTTCTGGCGTTCGTTAAAACCAAACAACCAGAAAACGCCTCACCTTGTAATATATTCAAATGTGAGGGACAGGGGAGTTCCCATTTCCCATTTCAATAAAAATATCAATTTATTGTCCTCATTCAATAGTGAACACTGAACAAAGAAATTGTTGTCAAATCCAACCTCCTTTTTCTTAACGTTTGACTCTCTCACCCAAATCTATACAATTTGCTGTTCCAGTGCAATTATTATACACCCCATCTTAATCTCAAGACCACACAGTATCTGTCTTGTTCGCTGACTTCAATCTTCATCAGCTGATCGCTCAACTTTATTTTCTTTTAAATGTTAATATGTTTTACATGAAAAGGCACCTTCGGTGGAGACGTTTTCTAATTTCGTTGAGAGAAAGATGTCAGATGGCCAGCAACGTCTCCAGCTTGATGACCGATACTTAGCTGATCGGTGGCAGTTGCGCACTGTTCCAATTGTCAAAAATCACTATTTCAGGCACCCCCAAAGTCGGAACATTGCATTGGACTGATGTTGTCCAAACAATGAATGCAAATTTGATTTGATTTTTGTATCGTGAGGCTTATTAAACAAATTGTTTGTGTACGAATTGTTGTGATTCAGCAACCAAAACTCAGCTACCAATTTCACAGCCATATGCCACATCTTGTTTCACAGCCTTTCCATTTGCGCACCTGAGCATGCACCTCATGTGTCCTTCAAAATGAAAAAAAAACTCTTTCTATTTTAAACTAGACGTGTATGTTTATGTCATAGTATTAATTGGTAAGGTCACATCTGCATTTATGAGACTGGCACTGGTGATGACACTGAGCGAAGTATGTTGCTGTGTTAGAAACATAATGGGGAGTCTCGAGCAGCGAGGCTGCAGTTGAGAGAATCAGAGGTGACATAATTGACACAAAAAGAAGGATCCTGAGGAGAATTCACTCGATGCATTTGGAAATCGTGCTTCTTTTTGAGGAAGCACCAACAAATGAAGATTCAACATTTCCTTTTAAAAAAGTAGATGACCCAATCTGGATTGAAAGACTGGTAAAATAAATATCTCAGACATTTTTTGATTCTCCGCAATTCACCATATCAAAATGAAGTTAGTGCAGAAACATTTAAGAATGTTTAATCAAAGGTTGATACATTGTTGTGCGTAAATAAGCGTAGAAGCTGCTGACGAAAAACAATATGTTGTTCTTAGTTTTACTTTTCTTTCCAGACAGTATGTAAATGACACGGAGTCCAAAAAGTCAACAGTTGAAGGGATTGAGGGCCAATTTGATAATAGCTAACCGATGCTTTCTCAGGCTGTAGGCTTTCACTTTAAAAAGAAAAGTTGTGAAATGGAAGCAGAGTGGCCAGTTCTCGCAGCTAATCTTTAGTCAGTTTTGCTTTGGTTTCGAGCACGAGTGTGGAAGAGGTTACTGGTCACAAAGAAGCAAATCCAGGCAGGTATTCTTGTTCTGAATTCAATCCTGGAAGAATCTTTGTTTGATTTTACTTTTTGTGTCCGGAATGTTTATGTGGATTGTGACAAATGTTTGCCCATCATTAACTGGGATGAGATGTTGGGTTTGCGGAGTGGTTAATTTACTCGGTATACTGTTTTCTGTGAAATATGGTTCATCGATAATCCCCTCAATAAATTCTGCCTTGTTTGAAAGGAAATGATTTTAACATTGGCATTTTTCGTGAAATATCACGTTCAAGCTGCTTCAAACAAACCAGCAAAGTTATGGTCTTCTTGAAATTTTTTTGGGGTCTTCCTTGGTCCGTAACATTTTGGGGGCTCGTTGAGGGATTTGTTCTGTATTTTCGATTTGGAGCAAGGATTCTTGGACTCGACGGAAGCATATGGTAGGTATTAGGGTCGTTGTTTTTTTTCCAAATGTTGAACGTAGTTGATTTAAACTCCGTTTGAAACAATAAGTTACGAAGAGTTTGCGAGGAGTGGAACAATTGATATTCGGGGATATACAAAAGGCGATCAAGGCCAGCCTGCTGGAATGAGCAGATACTCTGGACTTAGAGATTATTTCTTGCACGAGGAAAGGAGAGGTAATTCCTGCAATTGCTCAGTGTTTAAATTTGCTGGAAATGTAATCAAAATCAAAAGCAATTAGAGCTGGTGAAATTGTCAACAAAGTACCTTTAGTTAGAGGTAAAATACAATAACAGTGTAACAGAAACGACAGAGTTTGATGCACGACTAAAAGCCGGCGAGGGAGAAAAGTAAAGAGAGTATGAAGAGAGAGAGATTGAGAGAGAGAAAAAGGACGTCCGACAGGCATTTTGAATTTTAAATGCGGGAGGAAACATCACAGAAGCGCTTCACAGGAGGCTCCCAAGCACTCCGAATGCCACCAAGACAGGGGCCAAAACGTCTGCAACACAAATTCTCAGCTCGGCGAACAGAACCACAAAAATGGATTGGGTAGCCATGTATAAGATTTGTGCCAAATAGGTGATAGG
This sequence comes from Chiloscyllium punctatum, assembly GCF_047496795.1. Lineage (NCBI taxonomy): Eukaryota > Metazoa > Chordata > Chondrichthyes > Orectolobiformes > Hemiscylliidae > Chiloscyllium > Chiloscyllium punctatum. The sequence continues at coordinate 55,037,039 of NC_092773.1, forward strand.
CAAAATCATCTCCATTAAGACCCTCTTTCACCACGGTCCCATGACATGTAATTTTGTTCCCATGACTAACTCTTTCAAGGTCAGTATCCTCGAGTTACTATTCACCAAAATCTCAACATGGCTCGCAACGAAAATACAGTGTCTACAAGAGCATGTCAGTAATCAATAATACTGTGGGCTGGAACTCAACTCCTGACTCTCCCCAGATCCTGTCTATAATCTCCATGGAGATGGAAGCGAGAAAGTATGGGGAAATAAACAGTGATGTCTTGAAAGCTGTCGATGTTTGTCAAGGACAGTATTACAGTTGCAGAAATGATGCTTGGGGATTGGTCAACTGAGGTAGTATGGGCTTGGGTTAAAAAAAAGAAAAGAGAGTTCACCCTGTTGGGAGTTTTCTACAGGCCTCCGAATAATTCCAGGGATGTAGTGGAAAGGATAGCAAAGATGATTCTCGATCGGAGTGAGAGATACAGGGTGGTTGTCATGGGGGTCTGAAATTTCAAAATAATGACTGGGAACAGTACAGCACGAGTACGATAGATGGGTCAGGTTTTGTCCAGTGTGTGCAGGAGGGATTCCTGACACAGTACGCAGACAGGCCAACAGGGGGCGAAGCCTCATTAAATTCGGCACAGGGGAATGAGCTCCGCCAGGTATTAGACTTGGAAGTAGGTAAACACTTTGGTGTTACCGATCACAATTCTGTTGGGTTGACTTTGGTGATAGAAATGAGTCGGTGTATGACACTGGGCCCGAGTTACAGCTGGGGGAAAGGCAATGACCATCGATTAGGGAAGATTTAAGAAGCATTGGATGGGGAAGGAAACAGCAGGGGATGGGCACATTAGAAATGTGGAGCTTATTCAAGGAAAGGCTCCTAAATGTCCTCGATAAGTATGTAACTGTCGGGCAGGGAGGAAGCTGGAGAGTGCGGGAGTCGTGGTTTACAAAGGAAGATAACACTCTGGCCAAGAGGAAGAAGAAGACTCATGTTAGGATGAGAGAGCTTGGAAGAGCCAGGTGGAGGTACGAGAAGTTGTTGGCGGATAGGATCAGGGTAAACTCTAAGGCTTTCTACAGGTATTTAGGAATAAATGGATGATGAGATTAAGATTAGGGCCAATCAAGGATAATAGTGGGAAGTTGTGCGTGGAGTCAGAGGAATTGGGGAAGCACTAAATGAATATTTTTCGAAAGTACTCACTCTAGAAAACGACAATGTTGTCGAGGAGAATACTGAGGTACAGGTTACTAGACGAGCTGTGATTGAAGTTCAGAAGGACGAGATATTAGAAATCCTGCGGAGTGTGAAAACAGATAACTCCCATGGGCCTGATGGGATGGATCCTCGGAACCTCTTTGAAGACAGCGAGGAGATTGCTGAGACTCTGGTATTGCTCTTCATATCGTTATTGTCTTCAGGAATCGTGTCAGAAGACTGGGGGATGGCAAATGTGGTTCCGCTGTTCCAGAAGGGAAGTAGAGACAACCCTGATAATTATAGACCAGTGAGCCTTACTTCAGTAGTCGATAAAATGTTGGAAAGGATTATAAGAGATAGGATTTGGAACAATTTCAAAAGAATAATTTGATTAGGTATAATCAGCATTGGTCTTGTGAAGGGTAGGTTGTGCTTCACAAAACTTATTAAGTTCTTTGAGAAGGTGACCAAATAGGTAGATCAGAGTAAACCGGTTGATGTGTTGGATATGGATTTCAGCAAGGCCTTCGATAAGTTTCCACAAAATAGGCTATTATACAAAATGTGGAGGAGTAGGATTGTGGGAGATACAGCATTCTAGATCAGTTATTGGCTTGCTGAAAGAAGACCGAGGGTGGTGGTTGATGGGAAATGATTTTCATGGTGTCTATTTACTGGTGGTGTTCCGCAAGGGTCGGTGTTGGGACCACTGTTGTTCATCATTTTATAAAGGACATGGTGCGTGCGAAGAAGGGCGGGTTAGTAAATTTGCAGACGACACTAAGGTCGGTGGAGTTGTGGATCGTGACGAAGGATGTTGTAGGTTACAAAGAGGCATAGATATGTTGCAGAGCTGGTCTGAGAGGTGGAAAATTGAATATAATGCGAACAAGTGTGAGGTGATTCACTTTGGTCTGAATAACCGGAATGCAAAGTACTGGGATAATGGTAAGATTCGTGGTCGTGTCGATGAGCAGAGATATCTCGGTGACCAGGTACACAGATCCTTGAAAGTTACCACGCAGGTTGACATGGTTGTTCAGAAGGCATACAGTGTTATATCTTATATGTGTTGAGTGATCGAGTTGCAGAACCATGAGTTTATGCTATACCTTCCAACCTCCCTCATAATCTCGCTTCCCAGTTCTCTCTCTCTCTGTCCTTTCCCATCTGCTCTCCTTCTATTCACCCACCGTCACTGCTTCTCAACGGCCTCCCTCAGTGTCTCTCTTTCCTTTCTCACTCTCCCCTTCACACACTCTCTCCCCTTCACTATCTCTGTCCACGAGCATTCCACCCTCTTTTGTACCCCTCCTCCCACCGATTTTTCGCGCCCCAGCTCTTCTTCTCTCTCCCTCTCTCCCTTTCACTCTCTCCATCCACTCCTTGCCTCTCTCCTCCTCGCTCGCTCCCTTTCCACTCTTCCACTCTCACTATCTTCCCTCCCACGCTCTCCTCCTTCCTCTTGTTCTCGTTGTACCTCTTCATCTCCCAGTCTCTCCCACCCGCTCTCTCTCCTTCAGGCTCGCTCCCTGTCCCCTCTCAATGTCTCTATCGCGCTCTCTCCCCTCCTTATCTGCACGCTCCTTACCTCTCCTGAGTCTCACGCGATATACACCTACTTCTATGTCTCCCCTCCCCGTCTCTTGCTCCCTGACTCTCTCTATCTCTCTCTCTCCCTGGTCTTGCCCTTCTCCCCCTCCCTCTCTGTTCATCTCTTCCCTCTCTCATCCCTCCCGATTCTTACTTCCCCGTCCATCACTCTCTCTGTTCCCTCTCTCTCCCGCCTCCATTTGTCTCACCCCCTCCATCACTCTCTCTCATTTTCCTCTCTTTCACTTTATCTTTCTACCCGCACCTCTCTCCTCCTGCATTTCTCCTCTCTCTGTTGCTCCCGTCACCACTGTCCCGCTCTATCACTGCCCTCTTTCTCTCGCACCCTCTCTCCCTCTCTTTCTCCCTCGCCGCTCCTTTTGTCACTAAATCATTCTCTGATCTCTCTCGCACTTGTCCCTGTCTCACTCTCCCCCTTCACATCTGACTCTCCAGTCTCTCTCACTCCCTTCCCCTCACTCTCCCTTCCCATTTCTCTCCCTCCTCCTCCCTGTCTCTCTCTCGCTCTCTTCCTCCCGCCTCAGTCTGTATCTCTTTTCCTCCCCTCCCCTCTCTCCCGTCTCTCTACCTTCACACTCTATCACCCACTCGCCCCCTAATGTTTGTCTCTCCTCACTATCCTCTCTCTCAACTTCTCCCTCTACCTCTCTCCTTCTTCACCTCCCCTCCCTCTCTGTCACTGCCCTCTCTCCGTCTCTCTCTCACACCTTCTCTTGCTCACCACTCCGCACTCTCCCTCAGCTCTCGAACTCTTCCCACAACCTCGCTTTCCCTCTCCATCAATCTATCCCTTCAGCCCTAGAACATAGAAAAACACAGCGCAGTACAGGCCCTTTGGCCCTCGATGTTGCGCCGATCCAAGCCCACCTAACCAACACTAGCACACTATCCTCCATATGTCAATCCAATGCCCGTTTAAATGCCCATAAAGAGGATAAGTCCACAATGGCTACTGGCAGGGCACTCCATGAACTCACGACTCGCTGAGTAAAGAATCTACCCCTAATATCTGTCCTATACCTACCACCCCTTAATTTAAAGCTATGCCCCCTCGTAATAGATGACTACATACGTGAAAAAAGGATCTCATGGTCAACCCTATCTAAACCCCTAATCATCTTGTATACCTCTATCAAGTCACCCCTCAACCTTCTTTTCTTCAATGAAAACAGCCCCAAGTGCTTCAGCTTTTCCTCATACGATCTTCCTACCATAACAGGCAACATCTCTTCTGCACCCGTTCCAGTGACTCCACATCCTTCCTATAGTATGGCGACCAAAACTGTACACAATACTCCAGATGCGGCCGCACCAGAGACTTGTACAACTGCAACATGACCTCAGGACTCCGGAACTCAATTCCTCACCCAATAAAAGCCAGTACGCCATATGCCTTCTTCACAGCACTATTTACCTGGGTGGCAACTTTCAGAGACCTCAGTCACGTTTCGTCATCTCTCTCCTCCTGCTCTTTGTTTCTCGCAAAGCTCTCTCTCTCCCTCACTCTCCTCGCTTTCCGATTTCTTTCTCTCGCCTCCTTAGTATATTACACTGCCATCCTCCCTCCAGCCCTGTCTCTGTCCTCTCTTCACTCCCTCTCTCGAATCCCTCCATCTGTCTCTCTGTCCCTTTTCTCTCGCTCCCCTTCCATTGTTTCACCCCTTCCGTCCAGTTCTCCTCTCTCCTACCTCTCACTCTCTATCCCGACCTCTCTCTCTCTCTCTCCCTTGGCTCTGTTTATTTCTCCTCCTCTCTCTGCCTTTCCCATCTCTGTCGCTCTGTCTTTATCTCCCACTTCCTGTCTAGCTCCGTCTTCCCTCCCACTCTCTCATCCATCTCCCTGTCTCTCCCACTCGCTCTCACCTCCAGTACCATCGTTCTCTCTTTCTCTCTCCCTCTTGCCCTCTCTATCCTCCGTTTCCGTCCACTGTCTCTCTCTTCCACCTCCCTCGTTCTCTCCTTTGTCCCTTCCCTCTTCCCTTTCGCCTCCTTCTTCTGTCCCTTCCCACCCCTTTCCTCTCTTACCCCTCCTTCGCTATCTCTACCCCCCCTCTCTATCGACCCTCACTCTCTACCCCTCCCCCTCTCTCGCCCCCGTCCCTCGGTCTGACTCTCACTCCAGTTCGCTAGCACCATACATTTCTCTCTGATAATTCACTCCATCTCTCTCTTTCTGCCAAACATTTCACTGTCTCTCCCAGGCCACATTACCCCGTTGCCTCTCACTCTCTTTTTTACGCACCACACTCTATCTCCAAATCTCTTATTTCCTCCTCTCTCTCTTGCCTCTCACTTGGTGTCTCCAGATCACCCTCTCCTTATCTCCCTTACCCTGTCTCTCTAAACCTCCCCCTCACTCTATCTCTCTCTCTCAAACCTCTCACTCCGTCACACTCTCTCTCCATCCTCTCTGAATCTTTGCCCCTCTGGCTATCCTGCTCTCCCCATTCTCTTTCCACGTCTCTGAGTTTCTCCTTCCCCTATCTCTCTCTGTCTCTCTGTACCACCACACTGCTTCTGTCTGCACCATCATTCTCTATCTCTCCCTCTCCCCTACCATTTCTCTCTCTTTCAACCCTGCATCTGCACCCCTCGCATTCGCCCGCTACGTCTTGCCTCTCTCTCGCTCGCTCACCACCTCCCAGTCTCTTTTGCTTCCTTCCCCCTCTCTCTCCATTACCCCATCCCTTTCCACTCCTCTGCATCCAACTCTCCAGTCTTCTATCTTTCTTCTCCCACTTTCACCTTCTATGAAACAGGCACCTCCCTCTCACTCAAACCCTCCCCCTTATTCTCCCCTCCATCTTATTCCCCCTTCCTCACTCTGACTCTTCCCCCAACTCTGTCACTCCCCTGAAGCTCACAATTCACCATTTCTCCATTACTTTCCGAAATTTCCTTTCCCTCCTCTTTCTCTCTGTCTTGCTTCTCCCTATTTCGCGCTCACCTCCCCCACTTTCTAAATGCCTCCTCCACCTACCTTTTCTCCCCCTCCCCATTCTCCCTCTCTCTCATTTTCTCTCCCCCTCCCACACTGTCTTCCCTCCCTCTCTGCCGCTCTCTCCTCACCTCTCTCTCCCTTCAATTTCCATTTCTCTCCCCTCATTCTCCCCTTCCCACTCCGTTTATCTCCTCCATTCCCTCTCTGACTCTGTCTCTTCACTTTCTCTCCCTTTCTCCCTCTCGACTTCATCCTCTCTCTGCTTCCACTCTCTCTAAGAGAGCAATGCCTCCGTCGTTCTCTCTCACACACTAATCCCCTGTTCCGTCTATGAACGGTGTCCCAATTGCTACAAGCTTACCTCTCTACCCCCTCCCCATCCCTCTGTCGCTCTTCCCGCTGTCTCTCTCTCTCTCTCTATCTCTCCCTGGTGTTCCCTTTCTTCCCGTCTCTCACTGATTATCTCTACCCTCTCCCTTCCCTCCCAATTACTCACTCCACCTGTCCCTCACTTTCCCCACTCCATATCTCCCTGTCTTCCTCCTTCTAACCCACTCAATCTCTCCCTCTCCCTTCCCCGCACATTTCTCCAGCTCTCCACCACTCCTTCTCTGTCCCCAATCCATTTCTCTCCCCTTCCCTCTCTCTCACGCGTCTCCATCTTTTTATCTCTCGTTCTTGATTGCCCCACTATGTCTCTACCCTGGCTCTTTTCTTTCTCACTCCTGGATGTCTTTCCCCCATTCTTCCATCCCTGTCCCTCACCCACCCTTCTCTCTCTCTCCCCCCGTCTGCCCCCCTTCCAGCTCTTTTTATCTATACCCGCCCCTCTTTCTCTAACTATCTTACACGACTCTTTCTTTCCCCTCTCTCACTCTCTCACTTAACCCCCTCTTCAGTCCAATCTCTCTCTCTGTGTTTCCCTTCCCTTCTCGCACACTTCTCCCCTCCCTGGCTCTCTCTTTCTCCAGCCATCCACTAAATCTCTCTTTATCCAGCTTCCGTCCTTATCTCACTTCCTCCCGCCTCCCTCGCTATTTCTCTTCCCCTCTCTCTGCCCTCCCTCGCAGTGCCCCTCCCTCTCTACACCATCTCTATCTCCCTCCTGTCTATCCCTCCCCAATGCCTGCCCACTACCTCTCGTGCTCCCTCTACCTCCCCCTGTCTCCCTCACCATCACGATCTCTCTCTCTCACTCCCTTCTCTCTCTCCATTTCTTTCTCTCTATGTTCCATCTCCCCTCCCCCTCTGTCAGCTACTGGTAATGTTCCTTAACCGCTAACCCTTCCGCTCTCTTCCCTTCTCACTCTTCCCTCTCTCCCTCTCTTCCCCTGCTCTCTGTCTCTCACCACTGCCGTCGCCCTTTCTCTGCCTGCCTCTCTGTCACCGTACAAGCTCTCCCTGTCTTTTATGCATCCCTCTTTCTGCTTCCCTTATTACTTTCTCTCGTACCTCTCCAATTCTATCTTTCTCACTCTCCATCTGCCTCACTCTCTCATTCAAACGTCTCTCTCTCTCTCTCGCATCTCTCTGTCCCTCCCCATCCTCCTCTCCTTATCTCGCTCTCCCTCTCTCTCAGTCTGTCTCGCACTCACCTTCCTCTCTTCTTTCCTCTCTCTCATAATCTCCTCATTCGCCCTCTCCTCCCTCCCTCGCTCTCTCTGTCTGCCCCTCCTCATCTCTCTATCTCCTTTCAATCTCTCTCTCTCTATCGTTCTCCACTTCCTTATGCCTTATCTCCCTCTCACTCTCTCTCTCTCCCCTATTTCTTCCTATCTCCCCTTTGCTCTCTCTCTCCTCTGCAGCATTTCTTTTGCTCCCCACCTCTCTCTGCTCTCCCTCTCTCTCCCCCTCGCTCCCGCTTCTCCCTCACTCTCTGTTTGCACTCCCTCTCGCTCCCCTCTCATCCCCACACCTACCTATCTTTCTCCACCCATGACTGTCTCTCTCTCCTCCACCATTTTACCCACCCACAGTCCACGAGTTCCTCTCACCACCCAAACTCTCTCTCACACCCTAGTCTCTCTCCACTTTCCTCCCTCTCTCCGCCCGACCATTCCCTTTCCTTCTCTCTCCCACCCCATACTTTGTCTCGACCACCCCATACTTTGCCTCCATTCATCCACCACCCCACTATCTCTTCCTCTTTCCTCACTCTCACCTTCCCTCTCTTCCACATCCAGTCTCATTCCCAATTCCTCTCTCCACCCACTCTGTCCCTGTTGTCTCTCATATCTCCCTGACCCTCTCTGCCCCCTCCTTCACTCTCCTTCCACTGCTCCCGTCCCTGTCCCTCTCACCTTGTTCTCTCTTCACCCGTTTTCTCTGTCTCTGCTAAGTTCTCTACACTTATTTCCCTCCCTCTCCACTTCTCTTTTCTTTAAACCCCTCCCTTCCCCTTCCCTCCTTACCATTTCCTCCGCCTGACCCTGTCGAATCCCTCTCTGCCTCGCTTCCCCTCTCTCTCGCTCCTCGTCACTTTCTCTCTCTCTTCCTCCCGCCTCCCTCTCTGTCTTTCGCCCTTTCTTCTCTCCCATCTTTTCACTTCCTCACACCTTCATTCCCCCCTCTCTCTATACTGCCTTTCTCTCTCTCCCTCTCCCCACCTCTCTGTCTTCGCGCATTGCCCCTCTCTCGCTGGTTCTCTTCATCTCTGCCTCTGAAAGCCTCACACACCTCCACCCTCTATTACGCTTTCTCCCATATCCCTCTCTCTGACACCCTCCCTTTCTCTCCGGACACTTCCTCACTTTCTCTCTCTCGTTAACTTGAACTCTCTCTTTCTCTCTCCCCCTGAACTCCCTGTCACTTCACTCCCCCCTGCCTCTCGGCCTCTTGCCGTCATCCCCATTCAGTCTCCGCCCCTCTAACTTTCACCACATTGTCTCTCCAGCCCTCTCTCCCACTCCCTACTGTCTCTCCCCACTTCCCTGTGCCCCTCTCTCACTAACCCTCCCCCATTTCTCTCTCTCTCTCCCCACTCCCTCACCTTCGCGGCCTCCCTCTCTTCCTCCTCTTCGTTGTCACATCCCTCATTCTCGCGCTTTCCCCCTTTGACGCGCTTTATCTGCCCTCACTCTCTGCCTCTCTGAGCCCTGTCTCTCTCAATCCCTCTCTGTCCATATGTTTCTTTCCCTTCTTCTCTTTCTGCCTATCTCTCTCCACCCCTTGGTCTCTTTCCACAGTTCCTCTAATTACACACTCTCCCTCACTCCACTCATTCACTGTCACCCACCTCCCTCATTCTCCCCCCTCCATTTCCCTCTCCATCCACCCTCACGCCTCTCTCTCCGTCACTGCGTCTATGTCTACCTCCCTCACTCTCTATCTACATTACTGTCTCTACTTCCCCAGCACACTCTCACTTCTGTCTCTCTCGCTATCTCATCCGTCCTCCCTCACTGTCTCTCTCTGCCTGCTCTCTCCCACTGTCTCACCCATCCTCCCGCCCATCCCACACTCTCTCCCTCTCCCACCTTCCTCTATCTCCTCTTCTTTCGCTCCTACTCTATCTCCGTCTCAACCAGACTCCTGCTCTCCCCCTCCGCCTTTCACTCCTAGTTTCGCCTTCGCACTCTCCGCCACTCTCTCTATATCTCTCTCCCATTTCCCTTTCTCTCCCTTCCCTCTCTCCTCCCCTTCTCTGTCTCTCCCCACTGCCCTCTCTCTCCCTCTCTACCCCACGCTCTCGCTCTCTATCTTCCCACTCCATCTATGTCTCACTGCCTTTCTTGCCCGCGCTCTTTCTCCACCCTCTCTCCATCTCTCTCTCTTTACATCACCTCTCTCGCTCTCCCTCTCCATCTTTCTCAGCCCTCCCTCTCTCTGTCTCTCTGCTCTTCCCATCTCTCTTCCTCAAAACCCCTCTCCCTCTCACCTTCTCCTGTCTCTCCTTCCATCCCGCGATCTCTAACCCCGACTCTCTCTCACACTGAGCCCCGCCCGCTCTCTTCCTCAATCGCCTTCTTAACTCTCTTCCCCATTCTACCCTCTCTTCTAACCCACCACACAACATCTCTACGCCTACTATCGCCTCCATAGCTCCACTCCCTCTCTCCCAATCTCTCTCCCCGCACTCTCTTCATACCCTCGCTGCACTCCTTTCCCCTCCCCTACACAGTCTCTCCTGAACTCTCTCTGCCACCATCTCTCGCTTCCACTCTCCCTCCCCCTCACGCTCACCACACTCTTCTCACTCACGTTCCTGCTCTCTCCCCATTCCTCTTTCCGCCACCTACCCGTTCTCACCCTCACTCTTTTCTCTCGTTCCACTCATCCTCTCCGCTTTCCCTATCTCTCTCTCACCTGCTCTCTCCACCACTTGGTCTCTCTCAACTCATACCTTCATTTCCCTAATCTCTCTCTACGCGTCCTCTCTTCCCCTAAACTCTCTCCAATGTTCACTCTCACACTTACCTCACTCTCACTCCCTTCACATTCTTTTGCTGTCTCTTGCCTCCCCTCTCTGTCTTTCGCTGTCTACACTCCTCCCCTCCCATTCTACTTCGTCCTCTCACCCCAAACTCTCTCAACTCCCAATCACTGGCCCCTGCCCTTACTCTCTCCCGCTTCCCTCTCTCTCCCTGTCTCTCTCTCCCCTCACTTCCTCCCTCTCTACCACAATCTCACTCCGTCCAACCTATCCACACTCTCTCCCGCTCCATCTCTCCCCTTGTCTCCCCATGTATCTCTCCCACATTCCCTCTCTCTCTTTTCGACCGTTCATCTCTCTTTCTGTATCCACCAATCTTATCTCTTGCACCTCGCTCATTCTCTCCCTTGTACCCCTCCATTCCCTCTCTCTCCCTCCCTCTCGCTCCCTCCTCATCTCTCTCTGTGTTCCTCACTTTTCCATCTCTCGCTCACTTTCTCATTCTATTTCATTCTCGCCACTCTCCCTCCCGTCCCTCTCTGTATCTCACCACCGCCCGCTCTCTCTTTCCCTCCCTCTCCACCTCAGTTTCCATTTCTCTCCGTCACCCTCCCTCTCTCCCTGTCTCTCCCTCTAACCCTGACACTCTCCCTTTCTCTCCTCCATCTCTTTCTCTTTCCATCCCTCCCTCTTTCTCGTCTCTCAACCCTCTCCCAAAATTCTCCTTTCCGTGTCTCTGCCCGCCCCTTCACCCCTCTCCCTTTGTCTTACACCGCACTTTCCACCTGCACCCCTCCACATCGCTTTGTCTCTCACCTCCTCCTCCTCTGTACCCAACCTCCCTCTCTCTCCGCCTCGCTCCTTGTCTCTAACTCTCTCTCCCACCCGCTGTGTATCTCTATCCACTCTCCCTCTTTCTCACCATACCTTTTACTCTCCCCCTCACGCTCGACCTTCCTTCTGTGCTGCCGCACGTTCACTTCCCTCCTTCTCTCCATCGTCTCTCCCCTTCTCACCCTCATGCCTCTCCTCCTTCACTTTCTCCCGTTCCCTCTCTCGCTGCACATCATCCATCTTTCTTTCCTCCTTCCTCTCTCTCCACCCCTCATCCTCGTCCTTTCACGCTCTGCCGCTCCCTTTTTCTGCCCCATTCTCCCTCTACACGTGTCCCACTCTCTCCTTCCGTTCTGTCTCTCCCCACCTCCCTGTCTCTCTCTCTCCCTACTCTCTTCCCAATTTCTGTCTATCCGTCCCCACTCCATCTCCGCTCCTCTGTCTCGTCCTCCCCATCTCCATACCTCTCACATCCCTCAATCTCCCCCTCTCCCCCCTTGTCTCTCTTTAATTGCCCCTCACTCTCTGTCTCTTTGGCCGTACCGCTGTCTCTCTTACACAAACTCCCTCCGTCTGTTTCCTTCCCTTCTTCTCTTTCTCTCGCTCCATCTCAATTTTCCCTGTCTCAGTCCCTCGCCTCTTAATCTCACTCCTCATATGCCTCTCTTTCTCCACCCCCAAGGCTCTCTCCACATTCCTCTCTCTCTCCCACCGTCTGTCTCCACTCGCTTATTTACTCCCACATCCCTCATTCTCTCCCATTCACTTTTTCTCTCTCTGCGACCTCACGCTCTTTCTCCCACTCTCCAAGCCTCCTTCTCTTTCCTACTTTCCCTCCTTTTGTCTTCTGCACCATCACTCTATCTCTGACGTCTCTCTTTCTAACCCCTTCTCTCTCGCCTCTCTCTCTCTCATTCTCTCCTGCTGTATCCCTCTCTGCCTTCTCCCACTCTGCCTTTCTCACCTCCTTCTCTCGCTTTTCCCCTTTCTCTGTCCCCAATCATTACCTCTCCCTCTTCCACCTCACTGTCTCAACGTCTCTATCGCCCACTCCCACTTTAACTGTCTATCCCCTCCTTTCTCTCTCTCTTTCAGCTTCGAGATCTCATCCTCACCCTCTCTCCATTTAGCCACTCTTAACCCCCTCCCCAGCGACTCTCTCTTCCCCTTCCTTGTCTCTCTCTCACTCATTTCATCCCCTCCCTCTCACTCGCCCACTTCCCTCTCTCGTTCAATCCCCCTCTGTCCAGCCTCCCTATCCCTCTCTCTGCCCTTCCCTTTATTTATCCTCCCCCGTCTCTGTATTCTCTCCGCCCTCACTCTCCTTCTCTGTCCGCTTCTATCTGTCTCCATCACGTCATTCACACTCTCTCCCATCTTCCCACTCTCTCTTTCACTCCCCTTCTCTCTCTTTCTCTCTCCAGCCCCTTTTCTCTGTCCTCTCTCTCTCCCCCAGCATCCCTACCTCTCTCTCTTCTTACCCTCAGTATCTCTCAGCTCCTATCTCTATCTCGACGACATTCTTTCTCTCCGCCTCACACTCCCCCCTCCACTCCTCTCTTTATCTCCTCGCCACTCGATCTCTCCCACTCCCTGTCTCTCGCTCCCCCTTTCCCTCTCTCTCCCAACTCCCTCTCAGTAAAGTCCTCCCTATATATCTCTCCCCTCCCGCTCTCTTTTCCTCATGTTGTCCTCACCTCTCTATTTCGTTCGTCACACCTGCATCTCTCTCTCTAGGCCTGAATATCTCTCGAAATCTCTCGAAAGGGCGAGTGCACAGAGGGAGTGAGGGAGGAAAATGAGATGAAATAACGGGGGAGATAAATTTGGGATTGTGTGTAAATGAAGGATTCGAGAGGGAGCCAGTGATAGAGTAAGCGAGATACAAATGATGTTGACTGGAGATAGCAGCAATGGGGTAGAGAGATGAACTGTGCCGAAGACCAGGTCGGTTGGGGGGACCCAGAGGTGAAAGGAATGACATAGCGACTTAAATCGAACTCCTGAGCTCAGGCCCCGGTCGCCTCCCCTTCCCCAAGGACAAAGACTTGTGGCTGACTCTGTCTCTATCCAGCTCAGCTTCTTGAAAACAACGACAAACAACAATATCCTTCACTCTGCTGGTCGGTAATTTTTAATGGACATTTTTATTGTTTATAATTTGAAGTGATCGAGACAGTCAGTAGGATAGTGCCTTTACTTCCTGGCACCTGAGTTAATAGAATCATTGAAATGTCCCTGTAACCCGCCTGTCGGATAAGGATGGACAAACGCGCGCTACCCACAGGCTGATACGAAAGCGACAGGCTGATTCACAGCTGAAAAATTCAACTAAAATGAGAGACTCCCGGATGCATTAATTAATAAGTGAATCTGATTGATTGTTATATTTGGGTGAAGGGATATTTCAACACATTCTTCAGCTGCTGTCTGAACTTTGTCTGCGTCACGGCATAAATTGCGGTGTTTGTGCAGCAACTGAGGAGCTGCAGCATGAAGCCCAGTTCCTTCACACAGGTATGTAAAGACACACGTCGACGCCCAATCACATCCATCCGGTAGGATATGGAAAATATCATTACTATTGACCATAACAGGATGAAATTGCCCGAGATCACAAACAGTAAAATGATAGATCTTTTGCGATTGCTCATTTCCGTGTCAAACCGATCGTCCCCACTGGTGTGAGCCCTGAGTCTCCTGCGGGCTCTACTGCTCACTAAAATGTGTCTGACGGTGAGAATATTGAGCAGCAGGATCAGGAGAAATGGGAGAGCTGGGGTTAGAATGTGGTGGAGGAACTCGATTGCCACCCAGAAAGGGGAGAAATGAATACCGTCTTTTACGTCACAAAACCAGGGCTGGTTCGCCAGCCGATATTTACCTGTGAACATAAAATACCAGAAAATATTTTTTAAACAGCTCAGCACAGTCACTGTTGTCAGAACAACAGCCGCCGTTTTCTCACTGCAATATTTCCTTTTAAGCTTCTCGCAACAAATGGCCGCAAATCGATCAAAGGTGAAAGTGACGGTGAACCAGACAGAACAGTCAGTGGCTGCATAAAGCAGGACGGCGTGGATATTACACACGGGAATGTCCCACATGAAATAAAACTGTTCCCGATAAACAATGGGAATGTGTCTCAATATCAGGTCGAGGATAATAACCTGTAGATCCGCCACTGCCATGGCCGCCAGATAACGTCTGACACATGGGGACAATCCACAATCTTTATAAAGCAGGACGTAGGTCGTCACTACGTTAGCTGTGAGGAAGGTAAAAAAAAACACATTGTACATCAACATGAAGGAAAAGTGATTGTTTGATTGAGGACAGATAGAGATTGTCAAATGTGTCACTGTACCCTGAGATTTATTAAAATAGTTGGAGCTGAAATGACAAATGTGAAAATCTGAATTTCTGACAAAAATGTATCATAAACCACAAGAAACATTCCCTCCCAAAACATACTGAGACAGATCCAAAGGAACAGATGATTTCGAGGAAAATCCCACATACTCGATCGTTGGAGAGTAGACCCAGGTCACTTTTTTTCCAGATTCTAACACGGAGGGTGAAACCTTGCTTTCGTGAAGGATTCTCTCCCAGTTCCTTGAAGACAAATGGAGTTTGGAAATTTCTGACTTTTCGAGTCGATTGTGATCGATCATGCTAACTGAACAAATGTAAATGGAGGGAAAATGTATTCACCATTTTAACTGCCTGTGGGGACACCGTAACAGTGTCTCCCTCACCCTGCAACTGGGCCTCTTTACTTGAGATCTGATCATTTCTTTCAATTCACTGACGTCCGGCCGTTCCCAACTAAAGTCGGGGGTAGATTGTAACAAAGAATGATGGTTGAGTATTTTCTAGGGAATTCGAGTTACAGACAGAATGTTTTGTGCAGAATTCTGCGGGTAAACTTCACAATTACACTGGCAACATTCCCCACCTTTCTTGCCGCTACTTTGATGAATTTATCGGCGGCATTTCGTGCTCCCACGAGAAGGTTGTACAGTTCATCAACTTCACCAACACGTTCCATCCCAAACTCAAGTTAAGCTGTACCATCCCGGACACCTCCCTACCTTTCCTGTAAATCTGCATCTCCATCTCTGGTGATCGTCTCAAAACGGACATCTACGACAACCTCACCGACTCCTACAGCTACCTCAACTACACATGCCTCCACACTACTTGCTGGAAAATACGACTTCTATTATTCCAAATTCTTCGACAACGGCCCACCTGCTCCCAGGATGACCAATTCCACCTTAAAACATCCCAGATGTTCTCCTTCCAATACCGCAATTTCGCCTCCTACATGGTCGATGATGCCCTTCAGCGCCTCTCATCCAGTTTGCCCACCTCTGCCCACGAACTCCGCCCCCGCAATTGCAATACGGACAGCATGTTCCCGGTCCGAACCTGCAAACCCACCTCACTCTGTATCCTTCGCATCATACTCCATCATTTCCACCACAGACAAAAAGACACATCACCTCCATCCAGTGCCCCAAAGAGCCCTTCCGCATACGTCACAAATTTACATGCACTTCCACACATGTCATCTACTGTATCCATTTCAGACAATTTCATTACGTCTACGTTGGGGAGCCAGGGCACCAACTTATGAAATCCGTTATAATACGGGACACAGCACTGATCCCTGTGGTAAACCACCGGACTCTGGTCTCGAGTTACGCAAACATTATTCTGCCACAACCCTCTGTCTCCTACCAGTAAGACAGTTTTGGATATAACTTCCCAAGATACAAATGATAACATGAGATTTTCCTTATTTTTTTCGGTTGTTTTCATGTGGGGCTTTGTCAAACGCTTGCTGAGAAACCCATTCAATGAATTCCTTGAAAATTTGCAACACAATTTCATAAGGCATCTCTTCGCTCTGATAAAGCCATGCTGACTGTCCCTGATCAAACATCGCCTCTCAAATGGAGATCAGTTTTCTCCTTACCTTTTTACTCCACAATTATCACTATCAGTGAACTGATACTCGCTGGTCTATCTGCACTATACTTCCTTTGAATTCGAACACATCAGTCCTGTGGCATCACTCCTGAGAACACATTCCATATTCAGAAAATTATCAGTAACTTTGATCCCTTGTCTCAAACATCAGCCTGGGGGAAAAAAAAGACATCGGATCATTTGTCCAATTTTATACGAGCGTAAACCATCAATCCCCGCTCATATCTGATATCAATCTGCTCAAGAGCTTCCCAGTCTATCTTCTCGACTTCTGTCCCTGAACCCTTCTTCTCTCAAGTAAAACAGACGTGAAGTGCTCATGTAGCAATCTGTCAATGTTCACGAGCTTCATACACAGATTGCCCACTTGTTTTCTAATGTGTTCTTATTGTTTCTGGTGATTGTATTCTGCTTGATGTCCATGCAGAGTATCTTGGGATTCTCTCCAATCTTGCCTATTCCCACTTATCCATGTACCTGTTTTAGTCAGTCCCCTCCGTGAGATTTTTCTCGTTTTTATGAAGATTACTTTTCATTAGTTGAAACTCGAGGGAACACAGTCCGAATTCCCTCATCAGACAATCTTGTCATCTGAGGGATTAATCTGGAAAATGTCTATTCAGTATATGTTGTCAGTATGTTCTCCCTGAGATCTTTAACCAAAACTGTGCACAGAACTCCAGGTACACTTTCGCCGACACTCTGTGAACGTTATGCAGGGCGTATGCCTTTTACTCGGAATAAATTACTTCATATGCTTTTATCTGTACTGAAATCAACAAATGCTGCAGTTCACAGCGGGTTAGACAGCATCCATGCAGAGAGCGTAAGCTACGGCTTCCAATCTGTATGACTCTTCATTATCTACTCTCTCATACCCTTTAAATGAAAACAAACCTAAATTTTATTTTCATACCTGCACATGGTCTTCCCAATAACTTTTGCTTCAATTATTTTCAAATGCCTTACTGTGTGATTTCATTGAAATATCCTCCTGAATGTGCAACGTATTTCACATACATCGGTTCTCCATTGTTTATATCTATAAATGATATCTTCAAATAAAATACTTTTAAAAATATGACTTCCTTTTCATACGTGCAGAACCATTCTCTTGAAGTGTGCTATTATTTCCCAACCGACCAAACCACTTTCATTATCATAGATTCCAACAGATTCTCTCCTGTGGATGACATGTTAACTGGTCAATAGTTCTCCATTCTTCCTCTTCTTCCCATCTTGAATCGTTGTAATACATTATTAACCTTGCAAATTGATTGCAGAAAAGAAATACAGTGATCCTCAATGCAATCCATATGTGTCTTGCTGCATTGTTCTATTGGAATACTGGTCATTTTGTGTTTCCGGGAGATGATGTATTCAGACGTCATCAAAACTTCCATATTTTAGGAACGCTATTCCCAAAAGTTATTTTACTGCCTATTTTTCAATTAACTGTTCTGATCACATATCACTAATTCCAAATTGCCTGGTCTCGATCTTGATGCTCAACATATTGTTACGAAAACCAGCTCAAAAACACTCGTGAAACTCATTTTTCCCAGCGTTAAAATTAACTTGGTTTCTTACAGTTTGGATGCAACTTGCATGTCTCCACCATTCCTGCAATACCGACAAAGTTGGATTTTTATTTTCCTGTTTTGTAACATAGCCAATACTTGCATCATAATTTCGACTTTGATAAATAATTCCCATGAATTTTTCATTCAACTTGCTGTTTCTAAGGTGCACATTATCCGATTCCATGGAATTTGAGTGACGTGGGCTCTGGCGAGATTAATGGTCGATATAGGCAAAATGTTTCCCGAGGCATATCTCAGTATTGACATTATATTGCCACATTTTATCCGTTCTTCTCAAGCATCATTGTAACATTTTCACCAAGATCTTCCATTGTGCTGGGGGAGTAGACAACGACAATGATCCTTCAGTAATGCAGTACATTCCCCCTGACAGGTAAGGTTGGTCTAACCTTGGTGTGAAACCTCCAGCAGTATGGAGAAGTGCTGATGTTGTCGTCCAGGATTTTAGTGAGATGACATCAGCAGTAGTGTGTCCGGACTTCATCTCCTCACAAAGGAAAGGATATTACAATTACCTCAGGGATTTTTCTCTCAATTAATTTCTGTTACTAAATTGTTAATCATAGAAGCACTGCAGTTTGGAAGCAGGCCATTTGTCCCATCGTCTCCACACTGATCCTCTGAAGGAGACCATTCCATCCAAACGTACCCACACCACCGTCCCCAACACAATTTCTGTTAGCCCGCATTTTCCATGAGTAGTGCACCTCGCCTGCACATCCCGGATAATTTAGCATGGCCAATCCACTGATCTTATAGATCTGGGGACTCTGGGTGGAAATGGAACACACGATGAAAACCCACGCAGACAAGGAGAAAATATGCAGACTCCACGCAGACTGGAAGTGGAATTGAACTTGGATCTTTGGTACTGTGAGGCAGCTCTGCTAACCATTGAGCTACCCAGCGTGAGCGGCATCGCTTGCCCATACAAATAAGTCGCGACACAGCCTTGTTTGTACCCAGAGAACTTTCACATGTGAGGTGAATGCAATAACCAGTACACTGCAGAAACGGAGTGTGGCCCCATCCCGCGGAAGTGGCTGCCCTGTGTCGTGCTATGGATCACTTTGCATGAAACAGATTGTATTGAGTTGCGTTCAATTTAACTAGTCCTCACGCGCACCCAGATTCAGTAGAACACCTTGTGAGCATAACTGACAGTTATGCGATGTGAACTCACAGCGACCTCCATACTGAAGCCGAAGTCAATCGCCTCAGCGTGCACAGCTACGCTACCACACTGAACTTACCCCACCTGCTGGTTTTGGATCCTGATGAAATTACTGCATCACTCGAAGGAAAAGGAAGTGATTATATCAGTGTGCCACTACCTTAATGGAACACAACTTTCTCTGATCGTGGCCAAACACAGGCAACAGGAGAGGGAGTGCTAATTGCTTAAAACATAGAAATCAATTTCAGCCAATACCTCTCTGCTTCCACAGCACCACGTTGGATCAACAACCTGATGGAACAGCAACATGGCATTTGATAGAGGTTTGAGCAACGACTGGTTAATGTCATGCGTTTGCAATGCTAAAGTTTGAACCACGGAAGCAGGCACTTCAATCAACTGATCCGAGCGTCACGTTAACTTAAGATGGAGCGATGAGCAGATTGATCCAATACTTTTTAAAGTTGAGAAGAATGACAGATGATCTTGTTTTGATGCTCAGCAACAGAGGACAATCACACAGCTAATTGAGGAGTTTGATCCACCTCTCGAACCTGTAACACAAGAGCTGCAGATGTAGATTAATTGACACTGTTACCGTAGATCTAGAGGAGGCTGTTTCTTTCCTGGATCCTGATATACCGTTTCAGGAAGACGCCAATCAGCCCCTCCACGCTACAACACAGGACCCATACTCGACTGTTCAGCACCTGTATCCTGTCACACAACAATCAGATTACACCGTTCAGCCTTCTAAATGCTGCAACACTAGAACTGGAAAAGGCCACAGACTCACTGGATATTTTCAAACTAGGTTAAGGCCATTCAGCGTAACTCTTGTATTGCACAAATACAGGAGAAGAACATGAAATCGTTTCAGGTGTTTTGATGTGAACGGGAGGAGATAATTCAGCCATCTGTCTGTTGTATGGGAACAGGGTACTACCAATCTCTCTCTCTCTCTCTCTCTCTCTCAATGCCGTTTCACGGATACGGGGAGGAGACTGTTCAGTATCTCAATCGTGTTGTGGAGATACTTGAGGAGACATTTCAGTCACTCAAATGTTGCTCTGCAGCAGCAAGATTCCATAAGTCACCAAACCACTCATAGAGCAGCGGGCAAGGATTTTCGGCCTTGAGCGGTTTGATGTGGAACAGGAGAAGGACATTCAGCCCATTGATACTGTAATGTAAGAAGACCAGGAGGACATTCAGCCAATCGAGACAATAATGTAGGAGCAGCAGGAGGACACTCAGCCCATCGAGTATGTAAACCTGGAACAGAATGAGGCCATTCAGCAACTTATGTCTCTTACACCGAATTCAGAGCAGATATTTTATATTTTTTGTGCCTGTTTACACAGGTATTGAAATGGAACGTAGACGTCATAGAAAGCAATGAACTTAGAATAACCAATTTCACTAGAGAATAAAAGGAAGTGAAAAAATCTTGGGATTGAATGCAAATTGTTAGGCTAATTAAGTAAGGAACTAAAAATAGGAGATTGTCCAGTTCAACCCATAGTCAATCATAGTCAACATGATTTTATGACGAATAAATCGTATTTGAATTATTTGCCTGAGGCCATTTTTAAAAATTTGGCAATCAAGTTGGAGGATGGGGATCCGATAGACGTATTATACCTGGAATTCCAGAGGCATTGCAAAATGTGCCTCACAAAAGATTAATTTGCAAAATAAGAGCACGTGGGGTTAGGTAAAGATTATTTGCTTGGTGAGAGGAATAACTAATCAGGATATGAAAGTGCTGGTG
Organism: Chiloscyllium punctatum; assembly: GCF_047496795.1. NCBI lineage: Eukaryota > Metazoa > Chordata > Chondrichthyes > Orectolobiformes > Hemiscylliidae > Chiloscyllium > Chiloscyllium punctatum. The sequence continues at coordinate 55,057,557 of NC_092773.1, forward strand.
TTTGACTGGCTTGAACAAGGTCAAAAATCACACGACACCAGATATCGTCCAACAGGAATATTTTAAAACCATAGCTTCAGGAGTGTTGCTACTTAAACAGGTGTTAGTGAGAAAGGATGATGTTTGATACAGAATTTATACGGAAAAGATCAAAGTGTTGTACTATACATACGCTTTAAGCGAACACACTCGATGGTTTTTAGTTCTTTAATTCGTTAGAATGGAGGTGCAGGATTTGATTGATTAATATGCAAATCCCAGAATTTCTTTCAATTCACTCCTGGAGGTACCGGGTGTGTGTGCGTGTGTCCATGTGCGTGTGTGTGTGTGTGTGTGTGTGTGTGTGTGTGTGTATGTGTGTGTGTGTGTGTGTGTGTGTGTGTGTATGCACGCATGTGAATGTGTATGTGTGTGTGAGTCTGTGTGTGTGAGAGAGAGAGCGACAGAGAAAGAGAGAGAGAGAAGGGTTGTCTGGGGAGGTGGGGAGAACGTGAGTGTGTGGAAAGGGGGAGAGTGAGAGTCTATGTCTCCAAGTTCAGACATCGACAGATACAGCAGATGCCTTTTCCCACACATACTCACTCCATGGTTTTCGATCTGCCCCTCTATGCAGCCTCTGTTTCATTTGTTGTTCATGTTGCAGACCCAGACGCTGTAACTACAGTTCCCATGCTCCATCCAGAGTTGGGCCACTAAATCCTCAGATCTCCCTGAATGTCGGAGGCAGTTCACAGCACAACCTGCAGCAAAGCAACCCCAGCACCTCCACTAATTCGTCAATATAAAGAGTCATTCAGAAGCCTCTCAGCTATATGCTAATGCCAATACTTCACAACAATACTCAAGGGGCTTCCTTGTGTTATTAAAAGCACGATCACCTGACAGGTACCAACATAGTCCATCAGTGGACAGGCACAGACCAAGTTTCAAATTCACGCATCAAAGCTACTGGAAACCCCTGTGTAACTTCGAGCAGCACAGTTGACACACCAGGAAGGGAACAACAGCCCGACGCACACCTTTTCATTGATTCTGAGCTTCTCACTGGCAGCACTCGACAGACTGGGTGCTAAGAAACCAAGTCCATGAAAAGATGCAGAGGGGCAGAAAGATTCACATTAACATAGAAACAGGCAATTCATGAACTGAGGACATACGTGGAAACATCGGGGATGTGTGGAAGAGAGGGGAGTGAGTCGTACTGGAAGTGATTCGCCTTGGAAGGTCCAAATCACAGGAAAGACAACATTGAATAAAGGCATGACAAAACCCGTTGAAATGGTTCTTTGCATCAAATTCTGGATCGGTTTGACAGAACACCTCAAACTGGGACAAGGTAACAGCCCAGCAGGTCGAGTTGCGCAGATTATGCCAGTGTATTGCTCTGTCAACCAGACTACCTGCCCAGTATGGGAAGTACTGCAAACCTTTGCCACTATAATGTTGCCACGATTGCACTAGCTATCTGCCTAACAGAAGTAAGCTGTAGTATTCTGTAAGGTAAAGCAGGACAAGACTTATATTTAGGGTCTTGTGAAGTGTTGCCACAGACAAAGACCTGAATAGAGATAAATAGAACGCTTGCAATATGTAAACAGGCCATGAGGCCCACCAACTTCACACTGACCATCCAAAGAGTGACCCACCAGACACATCCCGTGCCCTATCCCTGCAATACTGCAATTCTATAGTTAACCTGCACATCAATGAATAATGCAGTGCAATTCCTCAAGGCCTGTCCACCTAGACAGCGGATGTTTGGAGTGTGAGAGGAAAATGGAGCACCTGGAGAAATACACGCAGACACGGAGACAATGTGAAAACCCCA